>NC_034591.1:46968448-46977668 GCF_900095145.1 Mus pahari
TTCAATGCAATCCCCATCAAAATTCCAACTCAATTCCTCACCGAGTTATAAATGGCAATATGCAAATTCATCTGTAACAACAAAAAACCTAAAATAGCAAAAATTATCCTCAACAATAAAAGAACCTCTGGTGGAATCACCATGCCTGAACTCAAGCTGTACTACAAACAATAGTGATAAAAACTGCATGGTACTGGTACAGCAACAGACAGGTATATCAATGGAATAGAATTGAAGATCCAGAAATGTACCCACACACATATGGTCACTTCATCTTTGAAAAAGGAGCTAAAACCATCCAATGGGAAAAAAATACAGCATTTTCAACAAATGGTGCTGGCTCAACTGGCAGTTATCATGTAGAAGAATGGGAATTGATCCATCCTTATCTCCTTGTACAAAGCTCAAGTCTAAGTGGATCAAGGAACTCCACATAAAACCAGAGACACTGAAACTTATAAAGGAGAAAGTGGGGAAAATCCTCAAAATATGGTGGGCACAGGGGAAAATTTCCTGAACAGAACAGCAGTGGCTTTTGCTATAAGATCGAGAATTGACAAATGAGACCTCATAAAATTGCAAAGCTTCTGTAAGGCAAAAGACACTGTCAATAAGACAAAAAGGCCACCAATAGATAGGGAATGGATCTTTATGTGGTGGGGGGGGGGCAGTCTCTGGATGGCTTTTCCTCCAGTCTCTGTTCCACACTTTGTCTCTGTATCACCTCCCATGGGTATTTTCCTCCTTTCAAGAAGGACCGAAATATCCACACTTTTGTCTTCCTTCTTCTTGAGATTCATGTGATCTGTGAATTGTGTCTTGGGTATTCAGAGCTTTTGGCCAATTATCCACTTATCAGTGAGTTCATACCATCTGTGTTCTTTTGTGATTGGGTTACCACATTCGATATTTTCTAGTTCCATCCATTTGCCTAAGAATTTCATGAAGTCATTGTCTTTTGTTTGTTTGTTTGTTTGTTTATGAGACAGGGATTCTCTGTGTAGTCCTGGCTGTCCTGGAACTTACTCTGTAGACCAGGCTGGCCTCAAAATTAAGAAATCCACCTGGTTCTGCTTCCCAAGTGCTGGGATTAGAGGCGTGTGCCACCATGCCCAGCTCAAAGTCATTGTTTTTAATAGTAGACTAGTAATCCATTGTGTAAATGTACCACATTTTCTGTATCCGATCTTCTGTTCAGGGATATCTGAAT
Source organism: Mus pahari (assembly GCF_900095145.1). Classification (NCBI taxonomy): domain Eukaryota; kingdom Metazoa; phylum Chordata; class Mammalia; order Rodentia; family Muridae; genus Mus; species Mus pahari. Next base: position 46,969,659 of record NC_034591.1, read on the forward strand.
TCTTTCCAGCTTCTGGCTATTATAAATAAGGCTGCTATGAACATAATGGAGCATGTGTCCTTATTGCATGTTGGAGTATCTTCTGGGTATATGCCCAGGAGTGGTATTGCTAGGTCCTCAGGTAGTACTAAGTCCAATTTTCTGAGGAACTGCCAGGCTGATTTCCAGAGAGGTTGTACCAGCTTGCATTCCCACTGAATACGGAGGAGTGTTCCTCTTTCTTCACATCCTTGTCAGCATCTGTTGTTACCTGAGTTTTTGATCTTAGCCATTCTGACTGGTGTGAGGTGGAATCTCAGGGTTGTTTTGATTTGCATTTCCCTGATGATTAAGGATGTTGAACATTTTTTCAGGGGCTTCTCATCAATTTGATACTCCTCAGTTGAGAATTCTTAGTTTAGCTCTGTACCCCATTTTAAATAGGGTTATTTGGTTCTCATTGAATCATTTTAATGAAGAAATAAAACAATAAAAATGTATACTAACATAAAAATATAATAAGCCAAAACTGGAACACTGTGAGTTTATCAGTGAACCATGGATAAATAATTAACTGCACAAAGTAATGTGGGGTAGCCACTGAAATTGACATATACATTATTAATATGGGCATGTGACTATTGTATCTTTTTTCTTTAAATATATATGTAGCCATAAGATACCTTTACTTTAAACTGATACTTGGAGACATAGCTAGATTATAGATGATAATTTTAGCTCGACAGACGACAGAAAGATATAGATGTTGACATACCTTCTAAATTTACATATTTTAATAGTATATTTACCACAAATACAATAAATAATGCTTGTTTGGTGTTAAAAACAGAATGCTAAACTTTAAGTCTATGTCCAAGATATTTTTCACAAATTATTCACCACAATTTACAGTGGAGTACCGCATAGAAATTCTCATAAATTAGGACATACTTACTGCTTTCATTTTAAAAGATAAAAGAATATATTTTAAAGGTTCCTACAGGACACAACCTACTGTACTTTTAACTGTCATTTTTTGAAATTTATTGGGTTTTAAGACTAGAAGAATGAAAATGGTCAAATGTCATTTATAAATATATCTGCGATAATCCAAATTTTTCTCAAAATTCACATCTCTAACTCACAAGAGGCACATAAAATAAGTCCTATCTGAGGGCTATCTCATTTCACTCTGGAATGTTCTCCAGTTCCAGCTGTCTCCCCTTCTCATTTATCAACTGAACAGGTTTCCTAACTCCCCAGGCTCTGAATCTTGGTTTCTCGTTTTCTGTGCTCTCTGCATTTGCTCAAGTCTGTTGATTCTCAATGTCGCCTAAAGCCTCTATAAGGAACTCATTTTCCCTTCTGGCTTAGAGTATGCCCTGACAAGGCCCCTTCCTCTGAACCACCTAGAATCATTCCATATGTCAGCTTCTCTCCTCCTCCCTTTACCCCACCAGCTTCTCTGTCCTTTCAGGGAGCTGTGTAAAACCTACTATTTTGACCTATCATTGTTAATACTATCAAATGTAATTGAATCGTTATTTCCTATGTATTATGAGCTGGGGTACAGCACAACTATTGAGCATGTGCCAACCATGTATGTGATCATCAGCTTTGATCCTCTCCAACACCAAATTTTTCAAAAGGTCACAATTTGAAATGTCATTCATTAGATGTCATGATATTCTCTTTACACTAAAGATGTTACTAATGACACCTGCCGGTGTGATGCTTGTTTGTGTCAATGATGCTTGTAAGAACAGCCACTGGAAGGAAAAGGGAAATTGTAGAAAGCACGTATTTGGGACCTGTGCTAGCCCTGAGAAACCAGGGCTGTGCTTGTTCTCTTCTCTCACTTAGGAGAGCATTAACCACAGCACAAGATGGGTAGAGGAGTTGGAGATGAAGATTTCAAAAAGTACTACATTGTCAATAACTATTAATTTTTTTCATCCCTCAGGGACATGTTTATGAAAGGAGAATAAATCAATAATCCTAAATCAATAACATTGTTCATCCAGGTATCTAATTAGTTCAGAAATATAACTTTTTTTTTTTTTGCTCATTGATTTCATTAAGGCTTTAAAACAAATTAACCAAGTTGACATTTTGTTTTTGTCAACGTGAATTTCTAATTGAAAAGAATTAACACCCTGTAGCTATTTATGTTCATATTGGTGATTGGCATCAGACTTTAGCTTTATATTTGGCTAACTGAGGAATTGATCTGATGAGTTCAACAAAATTTCAGAAAACATAATATTCAAAAGCATTAAGCCCACATGAACCCTTGTACTCCGTTGGCTACTACTGGGGGTCCATGTTTATTGTACTTGTACTACAATTATTTGTTCTTGTGAATGAAAGTAAAACTTGGATAAAAAAATGAAAAGTATATTTTATAAATAGAAATAAATTTTCACAAGAGCCACTGAAGACCAAATAATTCCATTATGAATGTATCATTTTTATCTACCTCTTTTCAAGAACTTGTATGCACTCTAAGAATTAGCACCAATTTGGACAGGAGCATATCCAAATATACAACCTCAGGTGTTTAATCTTTCAATAACCTGCACAGAGAATAAACTGGTCCGTGATCTTGTCCTGACTGTTACTTGATTTATAGATGCACCATGAGCACTCGACTTCTTACTCCAGCCATAAGTCATTTGCTAACACAGTAGTAAGTGAAATGATATGTTTACTCGGATGCTGAAGGAATAGCTAATTTTCTTAATACACATCAGCATCTACTTATCATCATCTCAATAATAAAAGCAGAATATTTTTTAAGAAGTTGATATACATAGTTGAGGAAGACAATACTCTATTTTTTTCTTTTTTGTATTCACACAGTGGAGAGCCTACTTATTCCAAAACAAATGCCTCAAAATAAAAACAAAGATTTTCTTTGGACTGTTTATGAACTTCTACTTTTCTCCCTTTGATTCTGTTAAGTGTTTTACGCTCTCTGATTTAAATGCCTTCTAAAATTGAGTTTTCATGTTGATTGTGACATTTTCATAATGAAAACACCCTCAGATTCACGTAAATTATTTTTGTTATTGTTAAATCATGGCGGTAGCCTGGAAAATAGACTATATAAAATATACTAGAGAGAAGACGTCTTATCTGAAGCAAATAATATCAAAGGCCACATTTATATTTATTATTTTGTTAATTGATATCTTATACATATTATAGTTGAGTCTTTTTTACTACTTCACAGTCAATTATTGTCTTCTTTTAAACAAACTTTAAACATAAACTGAGTTCAAGTCATGGTGGAAAAATCAGGAAAACAAAGAATGCACATTAAATGGAATATATTTAATGAACTGCATGTCTCACAGCACTTTTCCTTTAACCATGGAAATTTTGTACTTTATTCATATTTGTTCATTTCTTAAAATCTTTTGACGTTTTGTATTAGCTTGTACTAGTTCCTAGTGTTCATCATCACCTGAGTTGTTGATCTACATTCTAGTCGATTGTATATCAAGAAAACTGTACCCAGAAATATTATTCAGTTAGATATATGCCATGTATCTGCTATTTGTTAATAAAAAACTCATTTAATATTTCTTGTTTATCACTGAAAATTTGACAAAGTAGATTATCAGAAAAGATGAAGAGGAAGGAACTAAATTGATTATCCTGAGAAGGCAGTGCTGGATTTTATTACAATTTAAAGTATTTCTGATAGTTCCCAATAGTTTAGTTTTTTTTTATTCACTTTACATCTCTATTATAGCCCCCTCCCTCCTCACATCCCAGTCCTACCCTTACAATCCCTTCCCCCATTTGCTCCTTTTCATTCTCTTCAGAAAAAGGGAGCCCCTCTTGTGTCCCATCTCACCCTAGGACACCTAGTCCCAGTAGGACCAGGCACATCCTCGCCATCTGTCCCACAAAAGACCAAGCTACTTATTTGCTACAAATGTGCAGGGGGTATAGGTCAACTCCTGTGTCTTCCCTGGTTTGTGGCCCAGGCTCAGTCAGCTCCCATGGTTTCAGGTTAGTTGACTCTGTAAATCTTCTTGGGGTGTCCTTGACCCTCTGACTTGCTCACCATTTACAGCAGCTTTATTCATAATGGCCAGATACTGGAAACAACCTAAATGTCTCTCAACTGAAGAATGGATAAAGAAAAAGTGGCACATCTCCACATGCTACTCAGTGACTACAAACAAAAACACCCTGAATTTTGCAAGCAAAAGGATGGAACTTGAGAATATAATCCTGAGTGAGGTAACCCAGAGCCAGAAAGAAAATATGGCATGTATGTACTTATAAGTTAACATCGGCCATAAAGTGCATTATAACTATCCTAAAGTCCACAGACACAAAGAAACTGGGTGATAAGGGGGTTCCATAGACTTGCATTCAGGAACCTAGCATCACTTTTTCCTGAGTGGCTTCATCCAGCAGTGGGTGGAAGCCGATGCAGAAACCTACAGCCAAACATCAGGCAGAGCACTGGGAGTTTTGTGGAAGAGTGGAGGTTTTATTCAAATATATTATTGTGAAATGTACTGGTAAGGTGACTCAGTGAGTAAAGACATTTGCCTCTAAGCTTTATATCCTGAGTCCAATCCCTGACATCCACACCACAGAGCCTGGGCCACCAACCATGGAGGATGCAGGAGCTATACATTATTGTAGATGAGATAGATAGATAGATAGATAGATAGATAGATAGATAGATAGATAGATAGATAGATGAGAGAAGAGGGGTGACAGAAATTGAAATTTTTATCAAAGGAAAGTTCAGAGTTAAGAGATTGAGTAAAACCTCCAGATACATCCATTTGCCCAAGAATTTCATAAATTCATTGTTTTTAATAGCTAAGTAGTACTCCATTGTGTAAATGTACCACATTTTCTGTATCCATTTCTCTATTGAGGGACATCTGGGTTCTTTCCAGATATTGGCTATTATAAATAAAGCTGCTATGAACATAGTGGAGCATGTGTCCTTATTACCAGTTAGAAGATCATCTGGGTATATGCCCAGAAGAGGTATTGTTGGGTCCTCCGGTAGAACTATGTCCAATTTTCTGAGGAACTGCCAGACTGATTTCCAGAGTGGTTGTACAAGCTTGCAATCTCACCAGCAATGGAGGAGTGTTCCTCTCTCTCCACAACCTGGCCAGCATCTGCTGTCACCTGAATTTTTAATCTTAGCCATTCTGACTGGTGTGAGATGGAATCTCAGGGTTGTTTGGATTTGCATTTCCCTGATGACTAAGGATGTTGAACATTTTTTCAGGTGTTTCTCAGCCATTCGATATTCCTCAGTTGAGAATTCTTTATTTAGCTCTGTACCCCATTTTTAATGGGGTTATTTGAATTTCTGGAGTTTAGCTTCTTGAGCTCTTTGTATATATTGGATATTAGTCCTCTATCAGATTTAGGATTGGTAAAAATCCTTTCCCAATCTGTTGGTGGCCTTTTTGTCTTGTTGACAGTGTCTTTTGCCTTACAGAAGCTTTGCAATTTTATGAGGTCCCATTTGTCAGTTCTTGATTTTACAGCACAAGCCATTGGTGTTCTGTTAAGAAATTTTTTTCCCTGTGCCTATATCTTCAAGGCTTTTCCCTACTTTCTCCTCTATCAATTTCAGTGTCTCTGGTTTTATGTGCAGGTCTTTGATCCACTTAGACTTGAGCTTTGTACAAGGAGATAAGAATGGATCGATTCTCATTCTTCTACATGAGATAGCCACCAGTTGTGCCATCACGATTTGTTGAAAATGCTGTCTTTTTTCTAATGGATGGTTTTAGCCCCCTTGTCAAAAATCAAGTGACCATAGGTGTGTGGATTCATTTCTGGATCTTCAATTCTATTCCATTTATCTACTTGTCTGTCACTGTACCAGTACCATGCAGTTTTAATCACCACTGCTCTGTAGTACAGCTTAAGGTCAGGCATGGTGATTCCACCAGAGGTACTTTTATTGTTGAGAATGGTTTTTGCTATCCTAGGTTTTTTATTATTCCAGATGAATTTGCAAATCGCCCTTTCTAACTCTGTGAAGAATGGGGGAACCCAATCACAAAAGAAGTCACTAGATATGCACTAACCGATAAGCGGATATTAGCCCAGAAACTTAGAATACCCGAGATTCATTATGCAAAACACAAGAACACCAAGAAGGATGACCATCGTGTGGATACTTCATTCCTCCTTAGAATAAGCAACAAAATACTCATGAAAGGATATAGGTACAGAGACAAAATTTAGAGCTAAGATGAAAGGATGGACTATCCAGAGACTACCCCATCTGGGAATCCATCCCATCATCAGCCACCAAACCTAGATACTAATGCACATGCCAGCAAGATTTTGCCTAAGGGACCCTGATACAGAGGCCTCTTCTGAGGCTATGCCAGTGCCTGGCTAACACTGAAGTGGATGCTCACAGCCAGCTATTGGATGGAACACAGAGTCCCCAATGGAGGAGCTAGAGAAAGTACCCAAGGAGCTGAAGAGGGATGCAACCCTGTAGGTGGAACAACAATATGAACTAACCAGTACCCCCTGAGCTTGTGTCTCTAGCTGCATATGTAGCAGAAGATGGCCTAATTGGCCATCACTGGGAAGAGAGGCCCCTTGGTCTTGCAAACTTCATATGACCTAGCACAAGGGAAGGCCTGGGCCAAGTAGTGGGAGTGGGTGGGTAGGGGAGCAGGGGCGGGGGGGGCGTTATAGGAAACTTTCGGGATAGCATTTGAAATGTAAATAAAGAAAATAATAATAATAATAATAATAATAATAATAATAATAATAATAATAATAAAAGCATGGCTGTGGAAATGCCTTTGATGGAATCTGATAAAATAAAATCTGATAAAATGAAAAAAAAAGAAATTGCGTAAATCACTTTTTCTTTTTTTAAACAATTTTTATTAAATATTTTCTTCATTTACATTTCAAATGCTATCCTGAAAATCCCCTATNCCCTCCCCCTGCCCTGCTCCCCAACCCACCCACTCCTGCTCCCTGGCCCTGGCATTCCCCTGTACTGAGAAATATACTCTTTGTAAGACCAACGGCCTCTCCTCAATACTACTCCTATTTAAAGGCATTCATTGTTATGGTTTTTTCATCATTCCTTCTCATTGACTAGACTACTATACAATTTCTTAATGGCACAAACACATGTATTATTAAATCATTCCCCTTTCAATGAACACTGTAGCTAAAATTCCTTATGATAATATTTAAATATTACTCAAGTATTCCTTGTCCATACATACAATGTTGCCTTTTTATGTGTATTATAGCTTAGGGAATTAATCCTGTACTGTGTTGGGGTATTTCTGTCATTGTTAATCAATAACTTGATTATTGTCTGGTTATTTTTTTCAACTTGATACAAGCAGGAGTCATTTGAGAAGAGACAAATGGCATATGGGTGCATTTTCTTGAATGATGATTGATGTGTGTGTGCAGAGTGCCAGTCCTTGTAGGTGGCTCTATGTGGTATAAGAGAGCAGGATCACAATGCCATGAGAAGCAAGATACTAAGCAGAGCTTGGACACGGTGTCTGGTTCAGTTCCTGTCTCTGGGTTCCTGCCCTGCTAGAGTTCCTATCCTGACTTTTCTAAGTGCTGTGCTGCTACCTGAAGTGTGAATGAAATAAATCCCCTCCTTCCTATGCAGCATTTGGTCACGGTGCTTTATCACATTCCTATTAAGAAAGCCGAGCTAAGACAATGATCGAAGTATATTACATAAAACACTAGTGGTTTCTTCGTACAGAATGCTGTTAATGTTCTTTTACCTCTCCAGCTTTATTTGCTGAGTCAAATGGAGTATGTGTTTTAAATTCTGGTGCAAATTACTTTGTTCCTTGAATAGTTTATATATAAATATCCCTTTCAAATGATGATAAACTACTTTTATTACATCATATAAAAATGGAACTATAATTTATATTTAAATCTGGATTCAGATACACACACATACAGAGAGAGAGAGAGAGAGAGAGAGAGAGAGAGAGAGAGAGAGAGAGAGAG
>NC_034591.1:46977678-46984772 GCF_900095145.1 Mus pahari
AGAGAGAGAGAGAGAGAGAGAGAGAGAGAGAGAGAGAGAGAGAGAGAGAGAGCGCTTTCTGTTACACACGCTCATCAATACCTGTGAATACTTTACAATAGGAAGTCTAACAAAGTTGGACTAGAATTTGGTGCAAGTATGTATTTCAAATAATGTCTCAGATAATGCAAAGGGTGCTAATTTATACACTCTGATCTGAGTAGCACAGACTGATCAACCTTAAATTCTGAAGAACATTTTCACTTCCCCATATGTACAACATTGATAGCTAGTTCCACAGGCCCCAAGAATATTCAGGAAGAAGCTTTATAAAATATGCATATCTCCCTGTAGTGCTCAGAAAAGAGCACACATGCAAAAGATAAACATACAATAGCAAGTTGTCAGCCCTAAAATCATATATACATAACTAACATTATCTAGACTTAGAAACTTGTATTTACAGATTTAGGTACATGTGTATCTATCTGTGTGTCTGTGTGTCATTTTGTAACAAAATTTTAAAAGGAGGTACATGGGAGGAACTGAATAAAGAACATGGAAGTGAGAATAATGTAATATAATTAAAATTTCAAAAAAAAACCCTAAAATATCATTCTGGAGACAATAGTTGCTTTAAATCAAAACTCAAAGAGATGATGATTCAAAAGAGCCATATGGATGATATTCAATTGTGAATCAACTAATAAAAATGTGATCATGTTGAGCTCTGTTTTTTTCTGTTCCCTCATTGCCCAGGGCCATGCTCACACAGCCTGCCTCTCACTCAGTGTGTGAGTGCAGAATGCACAGAGAGTCAGACGGGTGTTTGCCACCTTAATGAACGAATGAAATTTAAAACTTTGAAAGCATCAAAACTGGAAGTCTATACTTTACCTCTCAGAGGATGAGGGACATTAATCTTCATACAACAGCTCCCCTAAAATGGCTGTAAGGCATGGCAATGTGAACTCTCTACTGTTGGGCAAGAATCAGCACAGTTCCAGAAGGTTCCATAGATAAAGCAGTCACAAGGCACCCTAGGAAGGTCTAGCCACTCCCTTCCCTTTGTACGTCTTGCACACCAGCATGTCACTTCCTGATCTGTGGACTATTTAGTTCAACTTGCAGAGATTCCGACACATTTTAAATTGCAAATATATGTCTAAAATAGTCATAAAATCAGTAAGGGTAAGGAGAGGGGATAATAAGCAATCAAAACGGGGGTAAGGTAAACTAAAATGATGGAGTTTTATGCATGGAAAAGCATAAACAGAAAAGAAGGTCTCTAATGTGGCAATGATGGGAGTGATAGCTGCACAGGGTGAATACACTTATACCACCAGACCTTTAAAAGTGATTAAAATGGCAATTATCTATCTTGACATCAATAAATTACAAATAAATAAATTAAGTTAAAAAGTATAGAGAGAAAAGGCTCTGGGCATCTTTAAATATCTAACAACTAAAAGGCAAACACAAAAGATGATTTTAAGATGGTTACTTTGCTTTATAAAATGTCTGTTTCTCCTTGCAGAGAAAACTAGAAAAAAAGAACACTTGTGTCTCTCCAAACATGTGTTGAGAAAAGAAGCATTAGCCTCTTGTTTTGGCCAAATTTAATTTGTGTAATTATGTTCTAGCTGCCTCGAAGTCCCTGGAAGTCTCTTATGATCTGTGTCACTTCTACACGTAATCTGTTTATAGCAGTCCTTGCTCTTTCAAGTGGTCATTACCATCTGCCCCTGAGGTGGCTGCACTCAGCAGGAGGCAGCGTGACTCCTGTATTGCAGAAATATTCAACATGAACAATTAAGACTTTGAAGTTTGATGATGCACATCTCCCTGACAGCATCTGGAAAGGTCTGTTGTTAGAAGTGATTTTTTATCTCCTATTTTTCCTAGTTACTAAAGTTTATTTTCATTAACACTTTTTAATCTTCAAAATGCACTCTGAAAAATGAAAATCAAATAGGAATCCTATAAATCCCACTTTCACTGAAGATGACTATGTATATATTTTTATGCATGTCTGATTTATATATACATGTTTGATGTGCATATGTACATGGGTATACATATATATGAAGGTGCACTTACTTCTATGTGGAAAAAGGAGTTCAGTGGTAAATATCCAGGCTCCTCTCCAATATTCCCCACCATATATATGTCTATGTTACAGTATTATATTATTGTTTTTATTATTCATTATTATTATTAACAATATTTTATATTATTCTCTACTACATGTTATATTAAACATATGTTAAGCGTAATTATAAAGTTAAATTTCACTGTACATTATATTCTAGCTTCATAGTCTACTATCCAGTAGCTATCTACTGGATTCCCAGAGTACAGCATACACCAACCCAATATTGTTCAGGCAATTAAAACACTCTCAAAACCATACAAGTGTTTTTTTAAATTTCTACTAATAAATGCTAAATATCTATCCAGTTGCTGACCCCTTGGTACTTTTCATAGCATGACATTTGAAGATAGTATTACTACTTTGCTTTCATCTCGTTATGACATTCATTTTGTTTTGCATGGGAAAGAATTTACCAACTAGGTTATCTTTTTTTTTTTTCTCTTACAGGGTGTATCCTTCCATTCTGTAACACAGTGCGGTGCCCAACACATATATTCAGTAACCATTTACTAAATTTGTTTCCAGCATTTTATAACTCCAAAAGCCCAGAGAGAAATACCCTGTGAGTGTAAAGACATTAAAGAGAGAAGTAAACTGAGAAAACATATCCGGTATTTCATCAACTTATTTCTCAGCTTCTTTGTGCTCTGCACCATGTCTTTCTAAATAATATTATCATAATAGTAGGGGCATGCACAAAACTTCTAGAAACTTGTCTCTAGCAGAAGTGCCTTTTGAAGTTTCGGCCAAGCAGAAGGAGGCACAGTCAGGCATCTATCCCTGTCCCTCCAAGAATGGGAAGCATGTTGTTTCAAAGAAAAGGTTCAAAGTAAGATATGCTGGAATAATATGAATAGGGTACAAATAGAAGGCTGAGATCTTGGGATCCATACTAATCATGATTGAATGAATAATATAGCAATGTCTAGGGTGTCATTAACTGTTTCCCACAGTAATCATTGGTGTTCTGTGGGCTCTGAAACGATGGTGTGAATGAGACCTTCCACCAGGAACTAAGTGCTCGCTGGCTGCATGATGTGAAGGATCATTAACCACATCTTGCTGAAGAACATTACAGGTTATAAAAATGTCATCTAGACCATGCCGACAAGCCCATCTGTATTTAAGGCTGAATCCCTTTGAGATAAAAGCACTCCATGTGGCTCAAATGGGGCTGTTATTTCAGATGTCAGAAAACGATTAACATCTAACTGGAGCACAGGAGTCATAACAGAGCAGTTGGAAAATGTGGGATATGAAACCTTTTCCATAGCTCCACTTACAGCCTAGTTCATCAAAAGAATACATTTTATAAGACCAAGATAATATAAATAAAATAAAGCTTTTAAAAATGTTTCACAATATACCACTACAATTACTTGGAATCTGAGAGTTTGTTACACAATTAGTGGCTAGAGTTCTCCTTTATGGGATGCTTAGGGGCAGAAGTTAAGGAATTTATGTTTATAAACACTGGATGCTGCCATGGAATGGACAGCATTTATGAAAATACCTAAAGGGAAAAACTATTTCAAAATAAGAAAAAATGAAATAAGCTTGTATGTTTTATGGAAAAATAGAAGTAGGCTGGATTTTTTTGTTTTTAGGAGAAATAATGAACCATTCTAGTACCTATGTATATGTGTATATTCATCTATGTAAAAACATGCACTTACATTATTTTCTTCTACGACTTTTCTCTTTTCTTCTCCCTCCATAATAGAATACATTTCAATGTATGAATGTATATTTTCTCTAGTCTTTGTGCCAAGAGGAATGGAGATGTACAGTTCTTTAATTTATTCATTCATTGAAATTTGTTTTCTTTAAACTATTTTTCTTTAAATTTTTCATACAATACGTGTTTATCCTATTTTCCTCTCACAACTCCCTCAAGATGCTACCGACCTCTTTACTCATCCAGCCTTATCTTCTTCCACTCTCACTCTCTCTTTCTCTCACTCCTCACAACAAAACCACGAATAAAACAAACTTAAAAACCCAGCAAGACAAGGAAAAACTACTAAAACAGAAGGTCTACAAAATTTTGTGGATACCTTCATCAAACCCATCAGCTCAACAGTTAGGGAAATGTAAAGAAGAGGAGGAATAAAGAGTGTGAAAACCAGAGGTGATGGTTAACTCCAAGAGGGAACTGTCTTCTAGGTACATTAGGGCTGATGGGCATGTGAACTCACAGAGGCCTTAGAAGCACAAGCCCTGTACAGGTTCAAGAGATACTGGATCTAATCACTGAAAGAGGGAAGGAGACATGGAAAGCCACTCCTAACTGAGGAGCCATTTGTAGTTGATACCTACTGCCAAAGGATAAATCAGTTTTCGGGGATGGAATGTCACTGGGTATATCAACTTCCCTCCAGGGCAGGATCTATGCCCAAGAGTAGTTGTCCAACATATGCCTCTTTAACCTCATTCTATCACGACCATCTTCCTGAAGTGGCAACGTTGTGGAAAACCATCCTACAGACATGCACACTTCCATTTTGCTCTCCGTTCTCTTCCACTTCCACACTCCTTATTTCACTTGTACATAGGAATGGCTCATGAGGAGGTAGTACCAATTAATCTATATTTTAGATGTTTCTTGTCAAATGCTATGGATTAAATGGAAAACTCGTAAGTTAACCTGACTGCCATTGTGGAGCTCATGTTGAAGTGGTTTAAGGTGTAATTAGGTAACTGTTTAATTAGAGTTTTACTGCTGTGAAGAGACACCATAACCAAGGCAACTCTTGTAAGGACAACATTTAATTGAGGCTGGCTTACAGGTTCAGAGGTTCAGCCCATTGTCATCAAGGGGGAGCATGGCAGCATCCAGGCAGGCATGGTACAGGAGGAGCTGAGAGTCCTACATCTTCATCTGAAAGCTGCTAGCAGAATACTGACTTCTAGGCAACCAGGGCTAGAGTATTAAAGTCCACACCCACGGTGACACACTTACTCCAACAAGGCCACATCTACTCCAACAGAGTCGCATCTCCTAATAGTGCCATTCCCTGGGCCAAGCATATACAAATCATAACTGTAACTATAAGAAAGTAGTTTATTTTTCCATGGACTGTGTAGATTTTTAAAATACTGAGAGAGTTATAGGTCTCCTAGAACTGCATTAGTTACTGTGAGAATGAATTACAACAAAGGGAGTTCCCTCTACTTGTTTTCTCTCACCCACACAATGACAAAGGCTTCTTTTGATGCAATCAGTTCTGAACTTCAAGTACACCGGACAATGTGCTTGTGTTAGGCATGCCATTATATTAAGAAATACCACAGTGAGAAATCACACTAAACTCAAAATAAAGGCATATACAGACTTGAGGTAGAACTTTACGGCTTCTTTGAAGTTGTGTCAGGTGATGATTTTCTGACAGCGGCCTCTCTTTCATTGGATATTTTATGTATTTACATTTCAAATATTATCCAGTTTCCTGTTTTCTCCACTGAAAACCTCCTCTCCCATCCTGTCTCCCCCCCTGCTTCTATGAGGATGCCCCCCCCCCACATACCCACTCCCACCTCACTGCCGTGGCATTCCACTACACTGGGGAATCAACCCTTCAAAAGACCAAGGGCTTCTCTTCCTATTGATGTCAAACAATGCCATCCTCTGCTGCATAGGTGGCTGGAGCCAAGGGTCACTCCATGTGTACTCTTTGGCTGGTGGTTTAGTCCCTGGGAGCTCTTGGGAGTCTGGTTGGTTGATATTGTTGTTCTTCCTATGAGGTTGCAAACCCCTTCAGCTCCTTCAGTCTTTTTTCTAACTCCTTCAATGGGGATCTTGTGCTCAGTCCAGTGGTTGGCTGCAAGAATCCACCTCTGTACTTGTCAGGCTCTGGTAGAACCTCTCTGAAGAAAGCTATAACAGTCTTCTGTCAGCAAGCACTGTTGGCATCCACAATAGTGTCTGGGTTTGGTGTCTGTATATGGGATGAATCCCCAGGTTGGGTCAACTCTGGATGGCTTTTCCTTCAGTCTCTACTCCACACTTTGTCTCTGTATTTGCTTTGGTGAGAATTTTGTTCCCCCTTCTAAGAAGGACTGAAGCATTCACATTTTGGTATTCCTTCTTCTGGAGCTTCATATGGTCTCTGAATTGTATCTTTGGTATTGGGAGCTTGTTGGGCTAATATCCACTTATCATTGAGTGCATAACTATGTGTATTCTTTTGTTATTGGGCTACCTCACTCAGGATGACAGTCTTTAATTCCATCCATTTACCTAAGAATTTCATGAAGTCATTGTTTTTAATAGTGGAGTAGTATTCCATTGTTTAAATATACTGCACTTTCTGTATTCATTCCTCTGTTGAAAGACACCTGGTTCTCTCCAGCTTTTGGCTATTATAAATAAGGCTGCTAGGAACATAGTGGAGCATGTGTCCTTATTATATGTTGGAGCATCTTTTGGGTATATGCCCAGTAGTGGTATAGCTGGGTCCTCAGGTAGTACTATGTCCAATTTTCTGAGAAAGTGCCAGACTAATTTCCAGAAGGTTGTACCAGCTTGCAGTCCCACCAGAAATGGGAGAGTATTCATCTTTCTCCCCATCCTTGCCAGCATCTCTTGTTACCTGAGGTTTTGATCTTAGACATTCTGGCTGGTTTGAGGTAGAATCTCAGTATTGTTTTGACTTGTATTTCCTGATGACTAAGGATTTGGAACATTTCTTTATGTGCTTCTCGGCCATTTGGTATTCCACATTTGAGATTTGTTTAGCTCTGTTCCCCATTTTTAATAGGGTTATTTGGTTCTCTGGAGTCTAACTTCTTGAGCTCTTTGTATATATTAGATATTAGCCCTCTATTGGATGTAGAGTGGGTAGAGATCTTTTCCCAATCTGTTGGTTGTCATTTTGTCCTATTAACAGTTTCCTTTGACTTACAGAAGCTTTGCAATTTTATGAGGTCCCATTTGTCTGTTTTTTGTTTTTTTTTTTTT
>NC_034591.1:46985457-47006656 GCF_900095145.1 Mus pahari
TCTTCCCCACTTTCTCTTTTATTAGTTTCAGTTTATCTGGTTTTAAGTGGAGGTTCTTGATCCACTTGTACTTGAGCTTTGTACAGGGAGATAAGAATGGATCGATTTGCCACGCTGACCAACAGTTGAAGCAGCACCATTTGTTGAAAATGCTATCTTTTTTCCACTGGATGATTTCAGCTCTTTAAGATCAAGTGACCATAGGTGTGTTGGTTCATTTTGGGGTCTTCAATTCTATTCCATTGATCTACATGCCTGTCATTTATTCAATTCTAGGAGTTGTCTCCTGAGAGGATGTTTTGTTGAGGCAGACACATGAAAGGACACATGATGTTTGGAAATAGTATAAGAATAACCCAACAGACAGTGAACAACACATCGGTATACCTTCCAATGCTTTGCTGGTCTGCGCTTTGCTTGCAGTGACTTTCTAGGGAGAAAAGTGCCAAAGAACTTGTCTTCTGGCTGCCTATTGCTGCTTCTGTTTACTTGTGCCAATTCTACAGAGTCTTGTGGTTTCTTCTGGATCTAATTACTGCTACTGATTAGTGTTTGGTGTTTGCTGATTGGACTGGACTGCTGCTACTGATTCGTGTTTGGCATTTTGGACTGGACCTGATATCCTAATAACCAAGATTGGAATTTCCCAAAATAACTACTTCTAAACATGTCAACATTCCCTCTTGTAATATTAACCACCTTCTTCTGTTATCTCTGGTGAGTGGGCTAGAAGAAATGATGAAGTGTTTGAAAACCCTAATTAAAGTAGGTTTTGAAAAATCTAACCCTATACTAGACATATCAAATGTATAAATCCTTATAGTCAAGAAAATCTTCATTCCTTAATGTGGCTCAGTTTGATTGAATATTATTAGCAGTATTTTTAAAATGTATGTAAATATACCCTGAAGTGTTATTATCCTCTATTCTGTTTTCTGTTTCTTTATCCACTTGAATTTTGAATCACACTTTCTGGTGTTTTGCTAACAGTAAAAAAATGCTTGACATTTCTGAGTTTCTCTTGACTGGGTCTTTTACTTGCTTTCTTTGTCCCTTTGTGCAATGATCTGTGACTATTCAATAAAACCTTCTGAACTGTCTATTGCTCTGAAGCCAAAACAAAGAAAATGTCTGGAAATTTGTGAGATGAATTCAAGTTAGCTGGATCTCTGAAATAACATATATCTTAGTTCAATGAAAACAAATACTAAATGTAAGCAAGGATCATTGACCTCAAAATGTGTCTCCTTGCTTAGTAAGAATGGCAAGGTTATTATGAATAAAAATTAAAAAATAGTATTCAACATATAGTAAATACAGTTCAGAGAAGTTGTCTGGGGAGAAAGAACATGATTCCTTCTGGTGAATTCATGGAAAACATCTTTAGGGAAGTCCTATTTTTGTTTCAGATACCACATGAGGCAATTTTTTCACATTACCAATTAAATCTTCACATTCTTGACAAGCACATAGTTTTTGCAAAGTGGAAAATGGAGTTTAGAAAAGTTCATTGGTTTGGCAAAAATAAAAACCCTCAAAGTACCTACTCCACAAGATTTCTTTCCACTTTTGCCTGAAAATATACTTCAGCCAGACTAGAAGGTATGGAGGATGTAAGAAGGTAAATTTTGTAGATCATACAGCATGTATCTAATGGAAAAGAAAAATCGACTATTTTATGTAACTGTGGTATGTCTGTCTTGTGGCAAAATGTTCTTTTTGTCTAGAGAAAATTAATGATACACAGACCTTAAGACCCTATCATTTAGTTATATTTCATTGACCAAGTGACCACAGACTACCTCTGGTCGTCTTAGGCACATAACAACCTCAAACATAAATAAGATTGCCTAAAAACCAAGAATAGTAAATGGATATTAGATGATGCCCTCTCACACTTGTCACACTGTGTTTAGTTCATAGGACCCCGTGGGGAAACAGTAAATATTAATGTTTTCCATTATTATTATTGAATATAATTAATTCTTAGAAACACATGTGTCTTATTAGGGTTTTTATTGCTGTGATGAAACATCATGATCAAAAGCAACTTATAGAGGAAAGAGTGTATTTGGCTTATATTTCCCTATCACTGTTTATCACTGAAGCAAGTTAGGACACGAACTCAAACAGGCAGGATGCAGAGTCTATGAAGGGGTGTTGTTTACTAGCTTGCTCCTGACAGTTTTCTCAGCCTCCATTTTTATAGAACTCAAGACTTCAAGTCAAAAGATGGAATATATCTGCATATAAATATATACAGATTTATATTTAAGTTTAATATGCATGTGTATACTTTCTTACTTAGAAATTATAAATTATTTTACATAGAGATTGAAAGATAATATTAATGTAAATTTATTTTCCTACCATGAACATCACATAAATTATATCCGTGGGCTGGGCCATTCCACTTCAATCACTAATTTTATTTACTTATTTATTTATTTTTACTTTTTATTAGATATTTTCTTCATTCACATTTTAAATGCTATCCTGAAAGTCCCTTATACCCCACCCCTGCCCTGCTCCCCAACCCATTCACTACTGCTTCCTGGCCCTGGCATTCCCCTGTACTGGGGCATATAATCTTCATAAGACCAAGGTCCTCTCCTCCCACTGATGGCTGACTAGGCCATCCTCTGCTACATATGCATCTAGAGACACAGCTCTGGGGGTGGGGGGTACTGGGTAGTTCATATCGATGTTCCTCCTATAGGGTTGCAGACTCCTTTAGCTCCTTGGGTACTTTCTCTATCTCCTTCATTGGGAGATAATTTTTTAAAAATTATCTACAAACAGGTATTATGGAGACATATTATCAATTGGTAATTTCTCCTTTCAGCTAATTCTAGTTATGACAAACATATAAAACTGTCCATCAGAGCCGAGTGTGGTGGCTCACACCTTTAATCCCAGCACTCAGGAGGCAGAGGCAGGCGGATTTCTGAGTTTGAGGCCAGCCTGGTCTACAGAGTGAGTTCCAGGATAGCCAGGACTACACAGAGAAACCCTGTCTCGGAAAACCAAAAAAAAAAAAAAAAAAGACTCTCCTTCAGAACATGTCGTATACACTCACATATTTACACTATGCTTGTGCTTTGTGGTAGATGTCAGTGAAAGCGTGGAGACCTGGCTTTGTGTTGAAAGTAATTGTTGCTTGCTATTCTCTGTCACCACAATGAGAATATTTTCACAGACAAATACCACATACAAATGAACTTTGCACTTTCATTTTAATCATTATATAAAATGACACTGAAACAACTTTAAGATAAAGGTCCTTTGTGCGAACAAGACAGAGATGAATCTGAAGTCTATAAATCTTTAATAAGAAGAAAAATTATGAGTGGTCATGAATCTGATGACTGGAAAGAGAAGCTTGTTCTGCTCCCACAGTGGAGGAGCTCTGTGACTTTGTGTCTGTGGCTCAGCTGTAAAATGAGTGTGGCAAAAAAGTCAGGATGAGGATAACATGAGTTAATAAAGCACAAAGAATTTCATCTGGCATCCAGAAAACAAGAAATAAATGTTGGCTAATATGATTGGTATCATTTTATGTGGTCTTTCAATGTAGGGAAATAAATTCACATCAGTATTATATTTCAATCCCTAAGTAAAATAATTTACAATTTCTAAAAAAGGAAGTATATTCATGTATATTAAACTTGCATATAAATCTGCATGAATCATACATGTATATATTAAATTCACATCTGTATATAGTTACAAAACAATAGTATCAAATACGAAGTAATAAGCAAATGTGGTAGAAATTGTCAAATATCTTAGAAGTCATCATAGGATTTTTAAAAAGATAAGAGAAATCCCTGACATATACAGAGTTTCATTAGGACTAAAATTCAGTCCCTGTCAAAAAAATCCCAGGAGGTATTCAGAAGAAACTATTTAATATCCAGCAATATATATTTCTATTATAGAAAAATTGAAACTGTGAATCCAACCAAATAGGAAATACAGACAAAACTTGGTGTTCTTTGAAATGCTGGTAAATTATTCTGTCAATCCTAAAGCAAGTCAAGAGGTCAACATCATCAGCAAAGATTCAGAAGAAGGCATATCAGTGCACAGCTGTAAGCCAAAGAACGTATGGATGTGCATATGGGAGAGGCTCACCCTCAACTTTTATTGTGGTCCAGAAAATGCATATTAGGCAGTGTGATCTGATTTCAGGCATACAAAATTTGAACTGGTTAAAAAATTTTACATCTAACATACTGTTTTACATTTTCCCACATTTGGTTATGATGTCAAAGATGAATTCTATATTTGATAGAATCAAAAATAGTGCTCCGATTCCAAAATTTGACCTTGAGGACTCCTGACAAATGAATCATTTTGAACTTTATCTGCAGAATTACATTCCATATTAATATATTATATGGTAGAATTTAAATGTTTAAACATAAATCTCTCCTAGCAGCAGTTTGATATTTTGCTAATAAACGTTCCTTTTCTTGTTGTAATTTGGTTGGATTTTTTGGAAGGAATATAGACAAAAGTGTGAGAACCCACATCATCTCCCGGCTTTTTGAATTTAAGATCCAATTTTCAAGGATTAAAAATGTCTGATATCACCGCCATATGGCAATGTTTTCCACAGGCAGAAATGTCTCCCTAAGCCCCTAAGTCATGCGGCAAAAGATGATTTTCCTACTTGGAAAAATTAGTCTATTGAGTCAAGACCTCATGGAAACATTGCTACCTTTTCAGCACATAGCTCACACTTCACTTGGAGCAGACTTTTGTTTGAATCCTCTTTACTCTGAAAGGCTGAATCTGCCATGGAAGTATTAAAAGTTGTGGCCAATTTCCAAATTCTCTCCAATGCCCACTATGGGAATAGAACAATTGGTGACATAGTAAATTACTGTGGTTTAATATTCATTTCTCAAGACAAGCAGCTGGTTCTTAAAGACAAGCTTTACAAAACAGTATCAATTCCCAACAAATTAAAATGTGGACAGATTCTACAAACCTTTCCAGTCTAAAGTATTTTGTAGCTATTTTTTTCTGGTGGTAAGTCAAAGCAACATATTTTATTTAAATAGAAAAAAATAACACCATGGAAATGTTTACTTTCAATCTTTGTCTTCTTGTATAAAAAAATTAGCAGATTCCATTTAACCACAAAGTTTCCATTACACTGTCTACTCAATGTCACTTTAAAATACACCTGCATAAGTACTCAAAGTAGCTGGCAGTTGGTTTCTGAATATATATCAATAGGTAAGTAATTAGGTAAATGAAAGAAGATTCAAAGAAGCCCTGGAGGAAAGCCTGATTATCTGTGCTGAACAGTGTGCTGCTTTATCTTAGAATTGAAGGAATTGATAACAGGATAGAGGGAGAGGGACAAAAGGAGTAAAGGAACTAGAGAATTTTCCTACTTTGGCCTGCTTCTCTGGGCAAACGCTTATAGTGGTTACATAAACAGCCACTCTTGCTCATCACTAAGCCTTGTCCTACCTCTGCACTCACAGCTGAAGCTTCCTTTGTGCTTTAGCTTAAGTCCTGTCAGCCTTCCTAAAGGCTCTGAAATGCAATGAATTCATACAGGTGCAATTTAGGCAAAGGAAGTTATATTGCACTGGGGCGTGCCTCCTAGGTAATATGGTGATCTCAACCATTCTCTGCCTTTCTCTCTCAGCTTCCTTTCTGCCCTGATACAAGCAGCCTCCCTTACCACATTCTACAATTAGATTGCCTACTAATGAATCCCAAAGCACTGGGAAAGCTTCTGAGAGAAATCTCAAAACCATGAGTCCAAACAAATCTTTTCCCTTTTTAGGAGTTGTATTATCACAGGTGTTTTTATCCTAAGGACCACAACTGCCTAACACGCTTTCAAAGGAAATAATTGCTGTTTATTTCCACAAACCAGGAGAGACATATAAACTTTTGTTTACATTATTCTCACCTATATGATGCCACTCACACAGAAATCAATGAGGGCCTTCACCTTTTGTAACTTGAAATCTGAGGCCTCGTTCATATTGAATTCACCCATCAACTTAATTTCCTCATGGAGAAAATGAAGATAGCAGTTATTTCCTTCCATGGGATTTGGGTGAGGATTAAATGAGATAATCTGTGCAAAGTAGCTGATGGTAGACTTGGCCCCTTACCAAGGATTCTGTGCTTTAGTTTCTAAAATTGGTAGTGTTATTGTCAGTGTTCTTCCTTAATTGTTCCCGGACCTTGCATTTCATGCTAAATCATTTCCCAAAAGGCAAGAGAAGTCTGTTCACCTCCTTGCATACAGAATGCAGTCTAATGCAATTCTAACTGGGATACACTGACTGTGAGCAGGTCCCCAAGGTGTCTCTGCTGCTCCCACAGAGGTGCTCATGAAAACGTCTATATACTGGCCAATATTCTCTAGTAAATCTCACTTGGTGTTGGATTTGCCTTATTTGGATTTTATTTTCAACAATTAAAATCCTTTTTGTTATGATGTCTAAATTGCTATATTATAATGAATGCATAAATAAAAATACCATACACCTAAATTAATGTAGCCACACAAATACTTGCTCCATTCCCAAACTATACATTTTAAAGACCTCCATAGTTAGAATGGCAATTATGTAGCCATGGATCTTAGCTTAGGGTTTTACACAGTCAGTATCAATTACATTTTTATGACCCTATCTACAAAAAAAAAAAAAAAAAAAAGCAAAGAAAAAAAAAACAACAGAAAAGACTGATGTAACTAGAGAAACATCTCACTCTGTACCATCTTTCTCAACTCATATGTCTCTTAAGCAAATATTCTCTTTCCTTACATGTAGAAAATATTATTCAATTCAGTAAAATTATGGCTCTCTCCTACCCATCACGCACTACATGCACTACAGCCCCACCTACAGTTGCTCACATAATGAACACAGAATCTTCATTTACTGCTTTCCTTACTCTTCATATTTTCCAAGTGGCCCCTTTTGGTTGTCAGCTGTAACTTAAATTTTCTTGCTTTTCTTTTTAAAATTCTAGTTTTATCCTCTGAGTCAAATAATGATTATCTCTTAAATAAATAGAACATCTGACCATTCCTAATTCTTCTTCCATTTTGGTTTCTTTCAATGTATGCATTAACTATTTATTTATTTCAGGGAGATTCTCCTGTAGTCAGGCAGGCTGGATCAAGTTTGCTATGTAACCAAGGATTCTGCTGCCTCACAAGTGCTGGGATTTTAGACATGTTGCAGTACACACATTTTATGCAGTGCTAGGATCAAATACAAAGCTTTGTGTATGATAGTGATTTCTTCCAATTTTCTCAACTGTGTCTGCTTTAAGAGTGGTGGAGAAGACAAAGCCTTTGCTCTCATTTCCATGAGTGACTTGACATACACCACTTCAGCTGTGTTACATGACTATATGTCCCGCTGATTTGACCAGAACACCTCTTCATTCTGTCTCCTACATTTCCATGAATGATTTGACTTCCATACACCACTTCAGCTGTGTTACATGACTATATGTCCCGCTGATTTGACCAGTACGCCTCTTCATTCTGTCTTCTAAAATCAGTTAGGATTTCCTATTTCAACCCTTTTGGTCATGCTGTTTGCTCTGCCAGGAAACACTATCCACTGAATGTGACTATGACAAGCTACATTTCAAACTTTTCATCATGCTGATGTCAACAGTGTTCTGGTGCTCTCCGCAGACTTCCTATCACACTGATCAAAACTGGAAGTTGACCATTTCTTGATGGGATTGTTTATTACTCATCTGACCCATATGATTTGAAAAGGACAACAAGCAATCTGCCTTGTTCGTCTCTGGCACTATCCCAAGCACAGGTCCGGGCATCCTAAGATGCTAGTCAAAATATATCAACCCAGTGGTTGAATTAATCCTTTCCAGTGCTAACATTCTCAACAATTCTGCAGTCATGTTATCTCCTTTGTTTGGTTCGTGTCATCTCTTTGAATATAAGAGTGAAATTTATAGGATTGTGTGGAAGGACTGATTCAAGGGCTAAAGTTCCCAAACCAAAAGCCAGCCCCTACTACTTTCTCTGTTATGTAATTATGCTTTTTGAATTAAGAATGACTTTTCCAGGAGAGACTACTAACAAGTAAGGAGTTTAGAAATCCCGTTATCTCAAACATACACCTAATCTCTAGACAGAAATATGTATACTTTTTAAAAAGTACTTATTAAAGTAATACATGCAGAGCAATGACTGCTTAAGATCTGATTAACACAACAGTGCAGTCATTAGAAGGAGGGCAATGGAAAGTGCCATTTGCTTCACTGGAGTAGTTACCGTTCCTTCAATACCATTACTGCAACAATGTTATCTCAGGGCTGCAATAGCAATTGCTTAGGAGATGTGTAGGGAAAGACACTTTCAAGCACATAGCCTTGGAATTTAGAAGCCATACCAGCTTGCTGTGTTTTCTATTCAGTTATGTTACCTATGTCCAAAATATATATCTCATATATGAATGACCTAAGGAGGTATTATGGTTTTATTTCCTCTATATTTATAAGATTAACTCTGAGCAATGACATCATATCAGCAACAAGAACCTCTTTAGCTGCCATGGTGCAACTGCAGAAGGTGGAAGACATCCACAGACACTCTTGCCTCTATACCATGTGGCACAGGAAAGGAAAGACACCAAGAGACAAAATTGTCTTCACACAGCACCCTCAGGCCCACAGACACACAGAGGCCCACCCACAGCCATGCCACACAGGACAATCAGGCTAGCAATTATCTGTTCACCTGCCATATGGCACAAATAGCTGAAGGTCACCTAGAGACTTACCTGGCTGTGCCACTCAACACAACACAGAAGGAGGAAGACACCCAAAGACCTGTCAGCGCAATGACCTGCCCACAGTGGAGCCATTATGATATACAAGTATGTGGTGGACATATGTGAGAGAAAGAGAAGTTTGAACATTATCAAGAGAGGTGGAACTGGAGATTCGAGGTGGAGAGGGTTAGCCTTCTGTGGGTAGGCAGCCCTGCCTCCTGAAGTTAAGATGAAGAAGTCCCAGCCCTAGATGCAATCAAAAGGCATGTCTGAGTTCAAGGCCATGCCACACCAGAGGTTTGTGTTGATGTTCGTGGCTCATATTACCACTGAAGATCATGAAGATATTCCTTGACTGGGAAGCTGCCTGGTACCACATGATGTCCAAGGGCTGTGTAGAGGTGGCCCTGCCCCTTGCTAGCTACAATACACAAAAGCCTGTGTGACATGGCTGTGGGTGGGCCTCTGTGTGTCTGTGGGCTTGAGGGTACTGTGTGAAGACAGGCTTGTCTCTTGGCCATGTACCTTACCTGGACAACCCAGTGGAACTGGCCCTGATGGCAAAGACTTGGATGGATAAGCCAACCCTACTCCCACTCCCATCCCCATCCCTGAGGGTGTAAGAGCTGGGAAGTTGGTCCAGACCTTCTCAGTCTGTAGCTCTACTGAGAGAGCAGTCCCCACTGGTGATGTAAGTGTGGGTGAGCTGGCTCAAGTGCATGGTGTGTGTGTGGGGGGGGGGGTGACTCTGCCCTCTGCTGGATCTGGCATTGGATGAACTAGCTAGGGCAGTGAGAGAGTGCTTATCTTGGTTGTGTGGGAATGGGGGAGTTGGTAGGCTAACTCAGCTACCACCCAGGCCCAGATCCAGGGCTCTGAATTGGCCTATACCAACATTTGCCTTATCTATGAACTGCTGATGCCTGTGAAGGGGCCGGTGCTGCAGATCCAAAGCTGTTGGATCTCAAGTACACAGGGCAACAACAGGATATCTGAGGGAAGTCCCAATGAGAATCCAATATTGATAGTGTAGCAGAACCCAGAGGCCTCGAACCAGACCAGTGACTCATCGCAATGAACATTTGCAAGTGAGAGTTACGGACAAAAGGGCATATTTATTTTGCTTTGTTTATTTATTCAAGGGCAGATACAGAGGGGTGGGGAGATAAGTGAGACTGGGGTACATGATGTGAAATTCACAAAGACTCAATAAAAAGGTTTTAAAAAGAAGAAGCAAATCTGAGCTGAGGTCAGAAAAATCTAGTTTCAAAAGATATCTTTTCTCAGTTATATATTATATATCATTCCTGCTTTACCACAGGAATACTGGCTTCATCCTTAAGGACTTACCCATAATAAATAGCTCCTCCAATGACTTCACCATAACTGATTTTTTCTCAAATCGTACTAAATATGTATATGTCTCCCATTGGTATCTCTATTATAGGTTAGGAGACAAGAATATTAAATCTATAAAACAGAACCAGTTTTCTTTTTAAAGATGTCATTTTTATTATATATTACTTATGTGTGCCTGAATGTATGTATGTATACCATGTACATGCTCATGGAAGGCATAAGAGGGATTCAGATCCCCAGGAACTGGAGCTACAGATGACTGTGAACTGTTGGATGTGTGTGGCTGGAACCTAACTAGGTCCTTAAGCAAGAGAAGCAAGGATGCTTAACCACTGTACCATCTCTCCAGCCCCTAAGAATTGGTGTATAAAAACACCTTAACTTTATAATATTAAAGGGGCTCATTTTTATACTCTAGTTGTTTACAATTAAATAAATGATTATGTTATCTATGAAAGCCTCAAAATCTATGAAATCCAAATAAGAGAATTGACCAGAGCAGTTAATCTGTAAAATACTATGAGCATTTATTTTAATAAGCTTCCATTCAATATATCGTTTTCTTCATAATCAAGAAGCAGTCAATATTTGTATTTACCTTCCTAAAAAATAGTAATTGAACCTATCCTGGTAATGTATGTTATAAGAAAGAAGGGGAAATAACTGGACTCAGGCCAACCTCAGATAAAGCAAACTATATCATTTGATAATCTGTGTTTATAGATCATGCAGTAAATAACTGCTTAGTTTAAAATTCAGAAAGACGTGCTTATAGAGTTGTTAGGTAGGGATCATAGGAAAGTTAGAACTTTACCTAGAGTCAAGAGAACCCGACATCCATGAGCTTTAGAGCAAATGCCACCTAGGAGAACTTCCCAGAGCAGGTGTGTTGTGTGTGTTGATCCCCTCCCTCTAACTCTGGACCTAACTTGGGTTAACTGATAATAATGATCTTCCAGTCAAACAGAATCTCTGTTTGGATAGCTATCTCTGGTTACCAAGGTGTGGATGCCCTCCAAGCCCACCCATCTCTTTGAGAACTCTTCTCTAAAATGAATGAAAATACAATACTTTAAAAAATTAATCTCTACTTCCAAATTCTTAACCTGAAAATGTATATCAGGTTTAAGAAGCTTATTAATATAGTACAGAATTAAAATAAAAAGACTTGCAAAATCAAGCAAGCAACAAAATTCACAAGGAACAATGTAAGGTAAATTTTCCTCTAGACTGGAGATATGTGTGGCCAGAATTTATATGGACTTTAAAACTCCAAGTGTTTTTAAATCTAAAATGAAGGCATTTAAATTATTGGCTGCTTATCAGCATGAAACACAAAGAACACTGAAGTGTGAGGTTTTTGTTTTGTTTTGTTTTTTTCAAATAAAATCCATCATTCATTTCATGACAATGCCATCATTTATTTTCTCAACTGTACTCACAACACCTCTAAGAAATAATTTGGGGTTGAGAAATCTTAAAACTAGGTGAGACTAGGAAAGCTGAGCTGGCAAATCAAATGATTAACTTTAGGAAAGTTTCGTAGGTATTTAAGGCTTGGGAAAGCTTAATTAAAGTCAATGAAGAATTTAAGGCAGGAGTGAAAATTAAATCAGTAGGAAACATTAAAGAAAAAGTACTATTCTAGTGGGGGAGGGGAAGCGAACAAGGAAAAGCTACAGGGAACTGATGCTAATTATCACTGATCTGGAAAGGGCTTTTGAAAATGCAGGGAGTGGCTGAAAGAGATGGCAGTCAGGAATGCAGAAGGGGAGCAACACCTATAGAAATATGTAAGATGTAAGTACACTCCGGACCTTCTCTTCAAGTAGACTACTAGTCCTCCATAAGGCTTTTGTTCTTAGTTCCATCATAAGGGTGACCATGTCATTCTTAGCTCTTCACATTCATTCACATCCCATCAGTCACTCATTCAACATCCTCACTGTACTCAGACTCCATCTTGCTAAATTCTGTACTACAAACACCTCTACCCTTATGCTTCATTAGAATAAATCTACCATCATCCTATGAAATGAAATAGGAAAGCTGCACTTACACAAACCAATCTGGAACTCAACATGTAGATGACATTTTCTAAGATGTCTTTTTTGCGAACATATATTTGGGCATTTGATTTAGTGCTACTATTTTAATTTATCATATGACATTTAAAATCTACAAGTAATGGAAACAAAATAGCTGGTATAAAACTGAGGAAAATATTTAAACATATAAAGAAGACATTTAACCTTTTATGTGCGATTTAAACAATTCCTGAGATAGAAACATTTCCAAATATGACATGTGGAAATACAGAGCATTAACATCACACTCTAGGAAAAACTACATTTTTTAACTGCATTAATGAAAACTGCACTGAAGAGGTATACAGAAATGAGGTAGCCTTGACAGTCTCTTCTGTAGGAAATAGATTCTGTATCTAGCCACTTCATCACAGTTGGAATAAAAAAGGAATAACAAATTATCCTAGATAACCTATCAACCATCAGATTTAGCAATCGCCCATAGAATTCTCAGTATTACAGTTCTTTTTGATTAAGGGGGGGCTTCTGAATTATAAAGAGATTGATAAGCATGGAAAACATCACGGGCCTATAAAAACTAAAGGTTTGGAACTATGAAGGTAAGAGTTGAGCTAATAGTATCATTTTAATCATAGGAGCTGTTGAGGGGCTATAGTACCTCTGTCCTCTCTGGAGATGAGAATGATATGGAATAGAAAGACAGATGTAATCAAAAGCCAGTTCTGATTAAAATGGGAAGTGCCCTTTGTTTGGTGTGAGCCTCTCCTCATGCCATCTTTTTGGAAGCAAAAGCAAGCAAGCTACAAAAGTAAACACTAGCTGAGGATCATTGAACAGCTAGGACAGAGTAGGGGCTATCTCAGGATAGTACGATGTTTTCTTTCACAGACAAGCCATGTGTTGTTCAAAATTGTTTTAAAAAAGTAAATTTTTCTGCATCTTAGTGGCATGAAGATTGTTTTTGAAGGCTACGAGTACTCACTGGAATAGATTTGTATGCTTCTGTTATCAGCTACCGAGTTCAACCTCTGGCAGCAGATTAATGTGTTGACCAGGAACCCAAATGAAAAGTGCTTATGCACACAACACAATAGCTGTGATTTAGTAATGTGCACGCAGCAATTTGTATTCACTGAGTGCTACAATGGTTCCTATCATTTATTCTTAGGGACACGTTCATGCAGTGTTACCTCTATTTCATTTTTTTTAAGTACAGAAAATGAGGTACAGAGTGGTTAATATGGAGTTTAACAGAATGAGTCAGGTTTTATCTATACGCTAAAATTCAACCTTTGAAAATAGAACAGCAAAAGGAGCCTGAGAGACTCCTTGACCTTATATACTCAATGGCACTGGATTATTTTCTTATATCCAAAACCTATATCCCCTCAAAAGATTCCATTACATTTTAGGGAGAAGCCAACTACATTATATTGTTATGATTTATAAATACAAAATTCTAATCTACTAATTATTATAGCAACCAATGTGTTTATTATCATTAAAGTTTAAATCATGGAGTATATACCAGAATCTCTGGATTTGAAAAGCCATAGGATCATTGGCTAAAGGGAGAGGAGGTTTATCTAAACTTTTTTTTTATATTATTGCACTTTATGTACAAAATCATTTGATTTCAAATAAACATTTAATGTAAAAACAAATGTTTCTTTTAAACTGAATTTTTTACATCTATTGGACCATTCAAATTCTTTATCACCTTACATGATTTCTTCAAAATCTTTTCTCAAGGGTACAGAAAAACTTTTTCCTTCTTTTTCGTTTTCTTTTTTTTATAAATAGAACCAAAGGGCATTTTCAGCTTTTATTATAAGATGACATAAAAAGTTTACTCAACAGAAGTAATTTCATTACTATTCAGGGGAGGGAAATCCCCAATTTTTTTGCGCAAACAATGCTATCCTTCTTTTAATCATTAAGAGCATAACTGCTTTAAGAAATGACATAAGCAATAATTCTACACCTACATCTTCCCTAAAATAATCTATTTTTTTGTTTTTACATATGTGCACAGCTTCAGCAAACTAAAGCCCAGGAGAAATGCTCAGAACCCACTATCCAGAGACAAAATGAGAATAGAGAATTCTCTAAAACTTCTATGTGCATATAAATATATTTTGCATGTTGTATAAGCTGAGAATGCATGAGACCCCAAAATTCAGAAGAAGCAGAGACTGCATCTCCCTAAAATGCTGTGTAGGTGCAGGAAAATAAGTTTGCAGCTCATAGGGGATAAACTCCTCCATGTTCTTCATTTTTGCTCTGTTCTCCCTGAAGTCAAAAACTAAATGCAATTATATGAAGAGAGGCTAATGCCACAGTGGCTTTTTTTTTTTTTTTTAAGAACAACTGGAGGCCAAAATTCACCAGATTACTGAGAAAGGATTTAATACAACTAAAGCCTATGAGTTTGCAAGGAGAATATGTGAAAAAATAAAAAAGCAAGGAGAAGCTGGCAGAACAAGAAGACTAGAATCTGCTGAGTGAAGTTGATGGAATAATGTGTGCTGAGAACACAATTTCTGAGGCAGTCCAGGAGCCACAGGCTGAGTTATAGCTTACAAAGTAACAGAAAGCAGTTCCCCGCAGAAACTAAATGTAGAGAAGTTAGAATCTACAAATGATAAGGGCATGCCCCTCCAGGGACCAAAGAAAATGATCTGACCTTGGACTTGAGGTAGGCAGTACCATGAATTACAAATGAGGTGAAGATGTGAGGACAAGTGCAGGGTAGACCAGATGAATGGAAATAAAACTTTAGTCCCAAATGACAGTCTATGAAAGAACTTAGCAGTACACCCAACCCAAGCCCTTGGTTGGTGACTCCCTAGACACACAGAACATCCTTTGCCTGGTCTCATTGCCTGCCTGCCTTTTCTGACCTAAACAAACATTAACATTACTGTGCATGAAGACTACTTTATAAGTTAACTGGGCTTGATGCAGGAAGAGCAATGGAAGACATGCTCTAAAACACTGAAATGGAATAAGGCCAACAATTCTCTATGTAGGCTCTTTGGGAAGGACTTCTTTAATAACCAGGTTAGAGACCTAGGAATCAAAGGAAGTTCATGCAGAAATTCTTTATACAACATTCCGTGTGTGTATGTGTGTGTGTGTGTGTGTGTGTGTGTGTGTGTGTGTGTGTGTGTGTGTAATTTTTGTTTTATGTATCAAAATAAATTTGAAGAATTAAGCTATCATGAATTACACCAAGAACCTTTCTGGACTATTATTCCTGTTAAATGAGAAAATGTGAAATTGAACTATGCAAACAGAAATAGCTAAGTTGAGATAAAGTTGTTAAATGTCTTTGAAGTTGACAGTTACTGTACTTTTTTTCTGAATATATATTCAACATGTGCATTTAGTCTACTTAGAAAATGGAGGGGGAAGATGCAGAGGAGAGAGATACACTCAACCTTAAATTTTCCACTTAGAAATGTTCACTGCTAAGGTCTTGTGTCATATTGCAATCGATTCATCCACACACCTGACTTTCTACAAATAAAATTAGGGCTCCAATACTCTGTGTGTACTGGGCACTGCACTGTGAACTTCATGTTATTTTATAACATATTATTTTGAAACTGTATAACTCTATTGCTTCTTTTAACCTTTCACTTCAGGTTAAAAACTTTGGTATCCAAATTTACACTATTCCACATATAGTTTTGAGCTAATGTCCCTCATTATACTTATATTAATTTAGTTACTGATATTTTCTCTGGTTTTGTCTTTTTATTTTTTTGTCTGAAGAGTCTTAACTTTGTGTTTGTTTTCCTGATGGTATCTTAATCTGTCCTTATTCACTGTCTGTATACTTAGAGCATTAAGCCATACTCTGTCATACACTTTAAAAGTATCATTGCTTTGCTCTACTTATAATATTTAATATGAAAAACACATTTTTACATAGCTGAATATTTTCCTTCTTGACTTTTGCTTTTGGTGTTAGGCTTTGAAAGATAGAATCTCTTCTGTTACCATAAGTCACAAAGTAGATACATTGATTTTTTTTTTCTTATTTGTTTGTTGTTGCTGTTGCTTTCTCTTTTACTTTTTTTTCTTTAGTTTTTGAAAATCTTTTTTAAGTCCAGATTGTCTTATCCTCCTCCCAGTGTCTCCCTCTGACTGTTCCACATCCCATACCTCCTTCCCATATTTGAACAAGGATGTCCCTACCCCACACCCCACCCCACCAGACTGCCCCACTCCCTGGGTTCTCCAGTCTCTTGAGGGTTAGGTCCATCTCTTCTGACTGAATCCACACCTGGCAGAACTAAGCAGAGAATTCACAACAGAGGAATCTTGAATGGCTGAGAAGCACTTAAAAATATATTCAAAGTCCTTAGTGATCAGGAAAATGCAAATCAAAATTACCCTGAGATTTCACCTTACACCAATCAGAATGGCTAAGATCAAAACCTCAGGAGACAGCACATGCTGCTGAAGATGTACAGAAAGAGGAACACTGCTCTATTGCTGGTGGGATTGCAAACTGGTACAACCACTCTGGAAATCAATCTGGAGATTCCTCCGAAAATTGGAACTAGATCTACCTAAAGATCCAGCTATACCACTCTTGGGCATACACCCAAAAAAATGATATTGATTCTTTCCGTGCATAAAAGTTAAGAACACAGGGATTAGGACCATCCCCAGTGTTCACTCTGAATGTGTGCTCTAATTTTCCTCCACAATTCTGATATTTAATCCAATTCATGTCTTAGTTTATTCACTATAAAGTATGATTAATATTAACATCTGCTTCACAGAACAGTTTGGAGCAAATTGAATGATGCATTTAAAATTAACAATACAATACATGCTACATCACACAAACACATGATAAATCCTAGATTTTTTAAAACCCCCTAGTGTATTCAGACATTACTTTGTAGACTATGAAAAAAATTAATCTAAATTTAGTTCTTTAAAGTTGTGACAATGCCACATTTTTGAATAACATACCTTGTATCCCATTAATTTGCAATATTACCTCCATTACATACTAAATACCTACAGGTGTTTGGATAGATTTCTTGCCTTTTTATTGAAACCTATCGATCTGCTGGGTTTAATGTAACATTTCTACTATATTAAAATCAGTATGGTTGAATAATGTTGTAATTACTTTCAGTGCAATTATCTCCCCATAATTATTCTTTTTTTCAGAAAATACCCTTGACTAATCAGACTGCCAAAATTCGTTGTTAAAGTTCCAAGAGGGAATTAACAAAAGTATATTAAAATGTCAGTTCTCTGAAGAGCATGCCAAGGGTTACTTTTAGGGAATTTCCAAGGGGAACTTCTCTGCCAGAATCAACGTCACCCCTAATCACTTCATAGATTTGGGTAAGTTTCATATAAATATACAATGAAGAATATAAACGTCAGTACAACTTTACAGCAACAAAAATATCAGGGTTTAAATGCATTCATGTAAAGTACTTAAAGATCACACACTAAGTCTCCTAACTCACTTCATAATCCCAGCCATGAATAACATCAGACACAGAATGCTGGATTCTAAGCTCAAGCAAATCCTGCTTCATTAGTAATCATGAGGTAGGTGAAACCAAACATCTACAGTCTAAGAAAGGACTCAAGGGCCAATGTTTTGTATAGTATCCATCCAGAGTAAAACGTTTTCTACTCGACTTGGCTTTTCTTCTTTCTCTTCCTTTCCCTCTCCTTCATTCTTAATTGTTTTCATTTTTTATTGTTCTTCTGGATTAGAGGAAACTATTCTCCCTTTAAGGAGTTTCATAAAAGCCATGAAAACAATTATTATTTTCATCATAATGGATGTTACCAAATTAGGAAGACAGTTAAGGAGTGAGGTGTGTTCTCTTCTGAGGTAGAGGGCAATAATTAGTTCATTCCTGAAGCCAGGGACATGAAGCAAGTCAAGTTTAAAAGGCATTTTCTCAAGAATGAAAGAAAGACTCTTACCCAGGCTCACCTATGGATGACCATGCATCCTATTTTACCCCCAAGAAAGCTTGACTTTGCTATGCTTTTTGCCATAATTATTGACCAGTATCCTTTTCATTTTTAAATTTACCATTATTAGCATGCTGACTAATGTAGGCATTTTTAACATATATCAGTGTACCAAGAGCGCTGAATGGTTTTGCATACTCTGTGCATAATGTAAGCAGTGCTGTAATGGTGAAGATGAGCACATGTTTTCATTTTCAAAATATAAGGAAGGAATTTTTGTCATATCTAGAGTAAATATAAACTTATATATCTAAGGAAAGTATTATGACTTTTTAAAATTACTTTGAAAAGGGAGGAAATCACCAAATACCTGTTTTAAACAGGAAAAATTTTCTTAACTTCTTCATGAGTTCTATAAGTAGATTATGGGTGAATTTCTACAGGATGTCAAAAAAAATCTCAAAAATGTTATAAATGAAGATGGAATACAGTTCAATATATTGTAATAAGTTGCCCATTTCAAACAATGCTGCCTGATGGTTACTGATATGCAGCATATTTTTTTTCTTTTGAGCTGCTCTTTACAATTTGTTTTTCTTACCCAATTTAATCAAGGCATGTTGATCAAAGTCACATCTGATGCTTGACAATATCACACACAGAAAACAGACTCAGGATTCAAATTTATTACTTTAGTTTTGAAAAATATGCCGAGCTTAAAAATATAACACTTCATGGGGGAAACTAATAGAACTTAATTTCCAAACTCCAGTTGCAAAATCAAAAGGTACAAGTTTATATGGGAGCACATATAAAAAAGAAATACAAGTTTTGTTGACTGAAATTATAGTGTGGCATCCACAGATGCATTCATATCAGCTATAAGAGGTCAGCATGCCAACAGATCAATTCTTGACACATTCAATATAACATGTGCAATTCTATCAGCCTCATTGTAAAGAGTATAGTACCAAACTAGGAATAATATACAAGGTAAAAAGAAAAATGGATTATAATAGTTATATTCAAAAAATTTAAAAACAACAAAAGTAATAGTGTTTGAAAATTAGAATATACTCAACTCAATTAATGCCAAATCTCATCTTGGAATAAGAGACAAAATGAAGTCTATCTGTCTCAATTTCTCATGTGACTGCAAAATGCTAAAGTATTTTAATAGAATCTGCACTAAGCTTCTTTGATAAAATGAAATAATGTTGCCAATGTGCTCCACATTTCCTATTAAAGAAAGCTTTTATAATAAGAATTTCAAAGTATATCTACTCTCAAGTCTTCCTATGACCTAATAATAGCAAAAATAATAAACAACATTAATAATGGTTCAGAAAAAAACAATTACTAGGTGCAAAGCACAATCTTTTCTAAGTACTTTCTACATTTTAATTAATCTTACTCTCAAAACTTGAAATTCTTATATTACTACAATTTTCCCACTTTAGAATGAAGTTAACTGAATCAGAGATGGTTTACCCAAGTCCATATGATAAATTTTTATCTTTCTGGGATGAGGTCTGAACAGTACTGTTTGCTGATAGCTATGTTCAGGTGGAAAGATTGATTAATTGGTAGGACACATTCAAAGACAGAGCTTAATTGTGTTGCAAATATTGATTGTTTTAAATTTTTAATAGCTTCCAAAAATATATCTTGAAATATATTGGTGTGTGTATGTGTGTGTAAGTGTGTGTGTATGTGTCTGTGTGTCTGTGTGTCTGTGTCTGTCTGTCTGCCTATCTGTCTGTCTGTCTTTATGAGTTCTCCCTTCATAATCTTAGAACAAAAATATTTCTATTCAGAAAGATTAAAAATAAAAATACATTATTTTGGGATACAATTTCATAAAGTTGCTACAATGTAAAACCATGGCTTCTGGGAAATAGATTAAGAATCTGATACCTGGCCAGGCATGGTGGTGTACGCCTTTAATCCCAGCACTCAGGAGGCAGAGGCAGGTGGATTTCTGAGTTCGAGGTCAGCCTGGTCTACAAAGTGAGTTCCTGGACAGCCAGGGCTACACAGAGAAACTCTGTCTTGAAACAAACAAAGCAAAACAAAACAAATGGTGATACAAGCAAGGGTGTGAAAACAAACAAAAAAATCT
Source organism: Mus pahari (assembly GCF_900095145.1). NCBI lineage: Eukaryota > Metazoa > Chordata > Mammalia > Rodentia > Muridae > Mus > Mus pahari. The sequence continues at coordinate 47,005,758 of NC_034591.1, forward strand.
GATACCTGAACTCCATAAATCAAAGCTACAGAGATAGCAGGAAAAAAAATAAATATATACCTATTGAAAAAAAAGAAATAAGGTGATATAATTTGGCATTTAAGACCTGAAGTAGAGATCTACAGGCATGGATATCCAATAAAGACTCTTGACTAAAGCTGCAAATACGGATAACAAACCCTGCTGTAATACTTCATAGCACAATACCTGGGTCTGTTCATGTGAACCAAGTGGCAACATTATTTAATTTTATCAAAGAATAATAATGCAGATTCTATTAAAATACACTCTCAGGTAACCTCCAGTCAAGAAAAGATTTCATCATAGCAAAATTCAGAACACAGCAAGGTGTGGCCTTGAGAAGGAGCAATTCAGACTATCATGTTCTTCTTTGGTTGCTGCTAGAATCACTGAGTACATCTCTATTACAATCATACTTCTACAATTAAGACACAAGGATAAAATAGACTCAGAGGATATTTAAAGGTGTCTAACAAGGTGTGTCCCTTTAAGTTGTATGCTATGACAAAATTTTAGAAAATTATGCAGTTTCACTCAAAATAGGCTCTACTAAACAAAGGAGAAATTATGAAGATAAGAATGGCAAGAAAATGGATGAGTGGCCAGGTTTCTACTGTCATTCCTGAGAGGTAAGGGAGTCTGGGGTACTTAAGAATAGTATGGGTTGAAGAAAGTAATTGAAGAAGATCTCAGAAGATGGAAAGATCTCCCATGCTCATGGATTGGCAGGATTAACATAGTCAAAATGGCCATCCTGCTGAAAGCAATCTACAGATTCAATGTAATCCCCATCAAAATTCCAAACCAATTCTTCACTGAGTTAGAAAGGGCAATTTGCAAATTCATATGGAATAATAAAAAACCTAGGATAGCAAAAA
>NC_034591.1:47007301-47036174 GCF_900095145.1 Mus pahari
GAGAAATACCTGAAAAAATGTTCAACATCCTTAATCATCAGGGAAATGCAAATCAAAACAACCCCAAGTTTCTATCTCACACCAGTCAGAATGGCTAAGATCAAAAATTCAGGTGACAGCAGATGCTGGAGAGGATGTGGAGAAAGAGGAACACTCCTCCATTGCTGGTGGGATTGCAAGCTTATATAACCACACTGGAAGTCAGTCTGGTGGTTCCTCAGAAAATTGGACGTAGGGCTACCGGAAGATCTAGCAATACCACTTCTAGGCATATACCCAGAAGATGTTCCAACTGGCAATAAGGACACATGCTCCACTATGTTCATAGCAGCCTTATTTATAATAGCCAGGAGCTGGAAAGAACCCAGATGTCCCTCAACAGAGGAATAGATACAGAAAATGTGGTGCATTTATACAATGGAGTACTACTCAGATATTAAAAACAATGAATTTATGAAATTCTTGGCCAAATGGATATATCTGGAGGATATCGTTCTTATTGAGGTCACCCAATCACAAAAGAAGTCACTAGATACGCCCTCAATGATAAGTGGATATTAGCCCAGAAACTTAGAATACCCAAAGTACAATTTGCAAAACATAAGAAAATCAAAAAGAAGTAAGACCAATGTGTGGATACTTCATTCCTCCTTAGAGTAGGGAACAAAATACCCATAAAAGGAGTAACAGAGACAAAGTTTAGACCTAAGACAAAAGGATAGACTATCCAGAGACTGCCCCACCTGGGGATCCATCCCATCATCAGCCTCCAAACCCAGACACTATTGCACATGCCAGAAAGATTCTGCTGATGGGAATCTGATTTAGTGCCCTCTTGTGAGGCTATGCCAATACCTGACAAACACAGAAGTGGATGCACACAGTCAGCTATTGGATGGAACACAGGGCCCCCAATAGAGGAGCTAGAGAATGTACCCAAGGAGCTGAAGGGGGCTGCAACCCTGTAGGAGCAACAACAATATGAACTAACCAGTACCCCCTGATCCCGTGTCTCTAGCTGCATATGTATCAGAAGATGGCGTATTCAGCCATCATTGCAAAGAGAGGCCCCTTGGTCTTGCAAACTTTATATGCCCCATAGAGAGGAACACCAGGGCCAAGAAGTGGGAGTGAGTGGGCAGGGGAGCAGGGCTGGGGGAGGGTATAGAGGACATTCGGGATAGCATTTGATATGTAAATGAAGAAAAGATCTAATAAAATAATATTAAAAAAGAATAGTATGGGTTGTTACACTTATTTTTAATGAACAAGTTCATGCTTGAAAACTTGTCATGCTAGATCCTGAGTTTTAATAACTACCAACATTATTTGCTAGTTTGTATATTTTCTTCCCTAAATGTGCTACTCTGAATTCTAAGACTCAGAAGTATAGTTTGACATGAAACTCAAGTATACAGTACCCTGAAGGAAAAAGCTACGACCTCTAAGAGTCTTTGCAACTCAGAACCTTTCCTTTTATGAGGCACTCTTGGAAAGTATTACTTGTTATTAATATTTCCCCTAATCTTAGCTGGCATTCTATTAGCCTTCCTCACTGATACTGCAATGTGAACCCAGAACTTAAATATATCAGTATAGACCTTTGTCCTCCACTCTATTAAAGCATTCAGTGACATGTGGACTACACTAGAGTTGAACATCATTTCTACCTAACACAAACACCACAGTTCAGTCAGTTCCTGTTCTTACTCTGCCTTTCATCCGTGTGATCCCTCGTCATTTATTTTCTTTCTTCCTTCATGCTGCAGATTCAGAATAGTCCACACTCTGGCTTTCCTTCCCTGCTTACCAGAGATCTCAAAATCCCTAGGAAAAGCTGGAGTGGATTTATGGCTGTCAAAATCTGGAGGACTGAGGGATAAAACACGCATTGTGTTTTCCCTTGGCATAATCCATAAATGAGGATGATTATTATCTCTGTGGTTTATCTAGGATTTGTTCTTCTTTAAGTGGTATGGCACGTTGTCTTGCTAAAGTGGGTATTCACATTCCCTATGTTACATGTAGAATTGCTGGCTAAGTTTTTATCTAAACTTGACACACCTCAGTAATTCCAGGTTCATGTTATTTCTTATGTTCAGTTATACTGCTCAATGAGTCACAACAGTTCTAAGAAACTTTCCATCCACTACAAGCTATGTTAGATATAGCAGAAACAATTTTTCTGGCTTCTAAGAACAATTTCATTTTACAAAGTATATGATCTAATATAATTATTATAATAAAAAGGAACTGCAATTAGCTAAATCAAGTCAGTCTTAGACTCTAGAGAAAACCAGCATTTGTTCATTATAAGCTGCTATGGCAATAAGAATGACTATCCAGCCAGATATCCAGCCAGATTAAGAGGTGAAAATCACCTAACAAATGCCATTGGTTTGTAAATACCTAACAATAAAGGTATCATACAGTTAAAAAAAAATCACTGAATAAACAGTAGGTGGGTGCCCACAGTTTCTTCTCCCAGTCAACACCCTATGACTGTGGACAGGGAAAGTGTCCCAAGAGCCTTTGCATTTACATTTCTGACACTCCAGTAGTTATCTAGCCCTGGGGAGTAAGACATATCAGATCCTGCTCCACTCTTTCATACTCCACCTGTCTTCCTAGGACACACTCCAGAAGTTAAGGAGTCCCCAATCCTCTTGCTTCCATCACACACCTCCCCCACACTGTGAGTAGATAGTGTAGACATGAAAAAGGTCTCTGGACCCTCTGATTCTAGAGTTCATCATTCAACAAGTTCACTCCCAAAAAGGATGGTAGTAGATCTTTGGTCCTCTAAGCCATGAGTCAAATTTCTTACTCTGTGTATACTCTTGCTAGTGAAGCCAGAGAAGTATGCCCCACCACCAAAACCAATGCAAACTTCTAGTTTTGTGTGTGCCCTCTGACCAGAGAAACAAGATAAGGTAATCTATTTATACCTGATGTACATGCCTATGCTATTCATACACCCAAGCTTGTGGCTTTGATCCTAAGCCTGACAGCATACTCTCACAATACTTAGCAATTCCTGACCAGAGGGCACACTATACTGCTATCCCTGTTGAAATTTCCCATCATGCTGAACTGGCCTGACTACAGAACTGAGAACACCTTCAACTATCCCATATACATAGCAGCACCACATCTCTCTACAGTTAAATATATTAAACAACAATGAGTCCAACACATCTCACAAAGCAGAAGGAATCCAAGCATAGAACAAATGCTTATTCAACTCAGGTGTGTTAGACTGTCTAACAAATTAACTTAATATTGGCAAATCCCAGAGTGTAAGCACTAATAACATGAAAGTTCAAGACAAAATAACTCTACCAGAAATTACCAGTTCTTTAGCAATGACAACCAATGGTGACAGCTTAGATGAAGTCAATGAAATACAAACCAACAATAGAGAATTTTTTTAAAATTAATGAAACAAAAGATTGATTCTTTGAAAGAATAAAAAGATTCACAAATATTTAGTTAAATCTACTTAAAGAAAAGAAAAGGTCCAGATTAATAAGATTAGAAAAGAAAATGGAGATACTACAATAGATATCAATGAATGCCAAAAGATTCTAAGGAAACACTTGAAAGATTAATGTTTTACTAAATTTGAAAACCTAAGAGAAATGGATAAACATGATCTAATAAAATTAAAACAAGAACAAATAAAAAAGATTTGATATACACAACTAGCAAATAGACTGAAGCAGCACCTTAAAAATAAAATCACACAGCAATAACAACAGCACCAACAATTAGATAGAATTACCACTACTATAATCTAAAAAATTCTATAAAGAAGTGAAAGAGGAAGTGTGTCTGAAATATTTTTATGAAACCAGGACCACAATGACAGCTAAACAAGATAATGACTCATACACACAAAAAAAGAAAATTATAGATCAATTGCTCTGAAAAATATTGTCAGAAATCTTCTCAGTAAAATACCTGTAACCTGAATTCAGAAAAACATATCACAGAATTTTTATCTGAATTCAGATAAAAATATCACTCACTTTATTCCAGAGATGTAAGGATATTTCAGCTAAGTAAATCAATAAATGTAATTCACCATGTAAATGGAGTCAAGGATAGATATCACATGATCATCTCAGTAGGAACAGGAAGTGCCTTTGACAGATTCAGTATCCCTTCATGATAAAAGGCATAGATAGACTATGGATACAAAGAAGATATTTCATCATATTAAAGGCTGTATTCAACAAGCTTTTAGTCAACGTTGTACTAAACAGAAAAACATCATTTTCACTAAAGTTAAAAAATAAAAAGATTGTCAGCTCTCTTCATGCCCTTTCCACATAGTGCTTAGTGATACAAAATAGATAAGAAAGTCAAAGAATCCTTAATTATGTAAGAGAGAGAGAGAGAGAGAGAGAGAGAGAGAGAGAGAGCCTTATGACCACACCAGATAATTGCTTCAGCTTAAGGATGCTTTTAGCAGAGTTTCAGCATATAAAACTAATAAACAGAGATCTGTAACCTTCCTATATACTAATGATAAACAGAAAAAAAAATCAGGAAAACAATCTTATTCATAGTAGCCTCGAAAAATGCTGAATGAGATAGGCATAACCCAGGAGGTAAAAGATCTATACTGTTAAAAAAATGCAAGACTGCTGAATAAAGAAATAGGGAAGACACTATAACATGAAAAATACCACATGTTCATTGTGGGGAGTGGGTGTGACCAAGCCCTGTGATCCTTGTTTACCAAGAACCTGAACCTGCTGATCCTGTGCTGCCTGCCTGTGCTGCCCACCTGATGAGTCACTGGCCTCCCTGGCTGAACTCTGACTGGATCCAGGAGAGGGGGGAAGGACTAGGTCAGAGGACTGATGAAAAACAAAAACAGGATGTGTATGGGGGAGGGGGGGAGGGAGAAGGCTGTTTGAGAAAGCAGTTGGAGAAAGCAGTTGGAGAAAGCAGTTGGGAAAAAGCTGTGCAGGAGAAAGCTGTTTGAGAATGCTGTGGGAAAATGCTGTCTGAGAATGCTGTTCAGGAAAGCTGTTGGAGAAAGAAGTTTGAGAAACCTGCCTTGGTGTTTGTGTCGTCCCTCCCCCACCCCCCCCACCCCCGTCTCTGCCGGTCGGAGTTCAGGGTTTGTGGCAGTTCATAGATCTGCAAAATTACTGTAAAGTTGGCTACCCTACCAAAAGCAATGTAGAGGATTAACACAATTTCAGTCTAAATAGAAACTCCATTCTTCGTAGAAGTAGAAAAAGAAGACAATTCAAAGTTTACTTGAAAACACAAAAATCTCACAGAAACAAATCCTAAATAGTAAGAATAGTATTGATAATGGAAGTACTATTTAGACTTGAGAGATTTCAGGTGAGGGAGTGGGAGAGAGAGAGAGAGAGAGAGAGAGAGAGAGAGAGAGAGAACAGAGACAGAGACAGACACAAAAGATTTTTCTTAAATTTGTGACTTCAAGTAGGATAAACATACTCTAGTGGATGGCCACATACTCCTAAGTGTATGGACAGGACAAATTGGAGCCAATGGGTTGTTAATTTTTACAAAAATACATGAAGTTGTGGGCAATAGAGAGGATGCTGCAAATCTGGAATTAGTCAGTTTAGGGGAGGACTTGGAGTAAACATAACAAAAATACACTATGTAAATTTCTCAAAAAATTAAAAAAGGATGGTTGGAAGTATTATCATGTCAAATTGTAAGATATCCTGCAGAATATTACTAGCACAACAAATTATTGTCACAAAATGGATACAGATCAATTGAATGAGTCAAATATAACTGAATTAAATCAGAGGACTAAGATATAAAGTCATGCAAAAAATCCCTGATTTTTGTCACAAAAACCAAGGCTGCATGTGAGAGAAAAGACAGCCTTTTTAGCTAATGTTGCTATGGATATTGGATACCATATGTAGAAGAAGAATTGCATCTATTTACTCCAAGGAGATTTAGAACCTTAATATAAAACCTAAGACTGGTAGGAGAAAAGTAGGGATGCACCAGAAGATACAGAAGATACAGTAAGGACTTGCTAGATATAATGTCAGTTACTGGAGGAATAAGGTTAACAACTGGCAAGCTGGATTTCATTAAGTTAAAAAGTTTCAGTACAGCAATAGAACTGTCAATAGAACTGCCAGTGCACTTGACAGAGAATTAATATCTAGAATAAAATATATAAAAAATAAAAACCCAGGACAAGAAATGAACAGCTCTGCAAATTATAAATATTTTTGGACTTATTTTTAATTATGGGTAGGTGTGTGTGTGTGTGTGTGTGTGTGTGTGTGTGTGTGTTGGTGGGTATGTGCACATAAGTGCAGGTACCTTTGAATACCAGAGGTATCAGATCCATTGAGCTTGGGTTACAGGAAGCTATGATCTTCTGAAAAATAAGCAAGTGTTCTTAACTGCTAAGCCATTATTCCAGACTCTCAAATTAGAAATATTAATGGTTAATAAACTTTTAAAGTGTTCTGCAATCTTCCCATAAGGGAAATACATCTGTGCCCCAAGAGGTTTGGGCTACATCTCCAGCTCATAGCACAACTTGATAGTGTTGTAAGCATTATATACCTCTTTTGAAAGGATAAAAGATGCAGTGTTGAGTAAACTGGGGAGATCAGCTAAGACCAGGCACAGTTTTCAAAATGAAACCCCAGGAAAGAGTCAGTGAGAGTCCATAACACAATCCTGAGAGAGTGAAACATCAGTTTTAATGGAGTCCACAGAATACTGGAGAATCTCTGACCGGAGAACATCTGCCAAGAAAGCTGCAGATGTGTGTGGGAGCCATTTTAAGCTTATGATGCTAAGTGTGTTTCAGTTGGCAAAGCCAGAACAGGTAATGCCTATTTCCTTTGAAGCCCAGCTAACTGTTTGAAAGACTCCAGATACTGGACATGTAGTTACAGAATTTCATTTTTCTATGCTTGATTTAAGGTTGCTTTGATTTGGATGTTTTACTACCTATTTCTCCTCTTTCAGTATAATAATGTATTTAATATGAACCATTATGTTTGAAAGTAACTTTTTTTCTTTTTAGAGAAGCTCACAGTTAAGAGCCTGTGATTTTAATACCATAAAATTTTTAAAGACTTTGATGATGTGGGATATCTGGACAAGCTGTATGGATCTGCACTGCATATAGAATAAAATATCTAATGACAAGCCATCCTTTTTCTGTCAACTCCCATGGCTCTATATCATGCTTCATAGTTTTTTACTTTGTCTCATGGTGCACTCTATGGATGTAAATTATGATCATGCCTTTTGCAGAACCATTGTTCTCTTGTTATTTTCAAAGGTTATTAATTAAAGTTCAGAAACCTCAAAAATATATGACTTAAAGTAACATGTTTGCGGACAAACTGACAAAAGATGAGGTTGTAATGGTAGTTTTGTCAATCTCACATGATCTATAATCATCTGATGTTGCAAAGAGGAATTGTTTTGATTAGGTTGGTCTATGGGCATGTCAGTGAGGAACTGGCATGGCTATGTGAATTGATGTGACAACTGATAAGCAAGTGGCATCATTCCCTGGTTTCAAGTCCCAGCCTTGTTTAAAAATGGAGGCATGAGCTTAGCTTAAATAAACGAGCATGAATCTATCTTCTATGATCTTGACTGCAGATATAACTACCTTATCTGACCTCACCGCTATCTTGAACTGTAACTTGGAATTGTGAGCTGAATACATACTTTTCTCTTAAAGTTGCTTTTCTCGGGTGTTTCTGGCTGTTTGTTTGTTTTATTACAGGAACAAGAAAGAACCTAAGATATATGTGATAGAAAAAGAAAGTAGGAATATTGTCGAGAGGAATTCAAGCAGTGGTATGGAGGATGAGTGAGACTAGGGTACAGATGCAAATGTTAACCAAAATGAAAGACTTATCAAACAGTAATATGGAAACACACTACTTGTTATTTGATTAAAATATGGAAACAGACTTCTTGTTAGTCAATTAAAAATAAATACAATTTAAAATAATTATAAAGAAATATATATCAAATACATATATACATAAAAATGCACATATGGCATAGCTGCATAATGCTTTTCCTTGAAGTAAATATTTTATCAAAAAAATCCCAGTGCCAGGTATGCAATATTTCCATAAGAATTATTGGTGTGGAAAGTGCCAGAGGTCCCCAAACAATGTAAGCTATTGGAAGGCACTATTCAGGATACCAGGGATATAAAATAGCATAGTTGTTACAAAGCTGTTGTTACTCTTGCAAACCACAATGTCAGCCTGCTGGGAAAAGTTGTGTCAATTATTGCAATAGTGTCACAGCTGTTATAGGGTAGCAAACTGCTCAAGAATTGGACTTGAGTTCTATTGCATAGAAGGGGATACATATCGCTTTAAAATCAGTCAAATTTTAGCCATTCCATAAACCTATGACTGAGGAAGTCAGAAATCTGAAGGTAAAATCTACTCTAGTTGTAGAGCTAAATTGATATGACTCAAACTACACAGTCTAAGCATTTATGTTTACATCTGCAGAAAAATCCCATTCTCATGCATGAAAAAGCTTCCCTGTGCAGATGAATGGCACAATAGAGAGATGTTGGCTGACCAAGATACTTATAATAAACAATGGTTGTGTGCTTTGACCTAAACAGGACATCTATAGCTCCCTCTCTAAGGCTCAAGCAACACTGCAGAACAAGGTGTGCAAAAATCTTAAGACCTATAAGACAGGAAGAAGGGTTGTAAAATGCTATCTTCAGGTGTGTTCACAGCCATCCAAAACAAGGTCTCACAGAAGCAGTAGTTGCTGGAATTGGACCTGTGTGATAGGTTTTGGCAGACAATTATGAATCTGCTATGGGTGCATAGGGCCCAAGAGTACTTGATGTACTTGATGAACTAGTAGCCAAGGGGCAATTACTGTTGGAACAAAAGTCAGAGCCTTCAGAATGTGTGAAAATGCATACCTCTAATCTGTTACTGTAGTGAAAGTATAATCTAAACCGAAGGACCACAAATCAAAAGGCATGAATGCGGGAAGGGAAGCTGTGATAGAAGAAGGGAAGATGACAGGAGAGGAGAAGACATAAAAGAGAGTCAAGGTAAGATTCAACAGAATACACTATACACGTGTTTGAAACTTATTAAGCCAGCACTCCAATGTCATATTAGAAATAATAATTTTACCTCAGACATAGTCTTGTCTGCACCTCTGAAAATCACTTGTGGAATTAAAGCTTCCACTGTCAAGTGTGAGCATGCCTGTAAGCCCCAGCACTGAGGAGGTAGAGGGTAGAGTCAGGGGAATCCTGAAATATAACAGTCATGCTGTAAAAGCTTCCTAGTGCAGTTCTTCTGTTATTTTCCTTAATTTTTATTCACTTAGCTTTCCCTATTTAATTCAACAAGTATTTGTGCTCTCACCAACATCTGTGCTAGAACTAGAATTTTAAAAGATAAGTAAGCATGTTTCCTCCCCACAGGGGACTTTCAGTCTGCCATCGCATGTTTAATTAGTTCAATATTTCATTTTTTTCATACTATGAAAATGATCACATAACATATACCTGCTGTAGAAAATCTATCCCAAATGGATATTCCATATACTATTATATTTGAAAGCACAAGCAATTCAAGAGTAAAAGCTTTATTTTCCTTAGATGTAAAGTTGTAAATGAGGATACACTATAAGAAAATTAATACAGAATTCTTAAAACATAAGCAACTACATAAAGATCTCAGAGTAAAATATCCTCTTACAAATGAAGTAACTGATATCAAGAGAGGGAAGGAACTTTCCCAAATAAACTTCACCACATGCCAGGTAGTTACTTAAAAGTTGAAATAACAGTGATAAATAGCACCCACATTGCTCTGCTGTAATTTAAATGATCATTATAATAATTGGGGACATAGAAGGAGAATGTATTTAGAGAATGTAAAGTAGAGTTATGAAATCCAATCTATACATTCAAAGGCTATATCTCTTCCAGGGTCTCATTAAATATTAGACTTCGTGAATACTACTAGTGTCATCATAATTGAATGACTAGTAAGAGATAGAGTAGACTGGTTTGTTTGTTTGTTTGTTTGTTTTGTTTTGTTTTGTTTTGTTTTAAACCATGATTGGAATATGTTTTGTTATAGAAAGTTCTCAACTACTTTCTGTCAGAGTGCGATCTACTTAGTTTTTAAGCCTGCCTCTGGTTTGGCCTCCTAGACAGCTCATTACTAACTCAAAATGTATAAATGTATATATAATATGTATTATGTTCCCTTTCATTAAGAGGTATTTGTAATCACATGCTGGAGTTTATAAATAGCTAAGACTTGCTTTTTAAATTATATATATATATATATATATATATATATATATATATATATATATATTTAACATGTTTTGTATCTCAAATTGCTAAATCATTTCATTTCACAACTAATAATATGAATATTAAGTAAACACAGTATATTAGTATATATTAAATGAATGTACATTTTTGTAAGCGTTTTCACCACGTCTTTCACTGCCATATGATTGAATTGTTAACCCTTGCAAAGAGAAGTTTTTAGATTTATAATTCTTATATTTAACCTGTCTGTCATAAGCCTACAACCATTGTTATGATCTGTCTGTCTTATTGACTAACTTTGCTAGTAATGTGACTTGATTAGGAGAATGCTAGCATAACTAATTTCGTGTCATTTTCCAAGAAATATTTATTTACTCTGTCTTTTCTGTGCTATTTAGTTTACAAGGCACATTTCTGGAAACAAGAAATGCATCACTCAATAAGAGTACACATACATACATACATACATACATACATACATACATACATACATACAAAACACACAGAAAGAGAGAGGGAGAAGGGAGAGAGAGAGAGACATGAACTACACAATTAATTTTAAAATTTCTCTATGATATAGCTGCCTAACAAACAAAATACCAAAACCTAATTTTCTGAACCATAAATATTGTAGAAAGATTTGGGAATGGCATGTAGGTTCGGAAAATAAAAGGCTATGGAATCAGTTCTTTTCCTTCCTAAATTTCTATATTTATAATTACTCATCTATGAGTTCTTGTCCTTCATACTAATATGAAGAAACGACCTCTCCTACATATATCACTACCTTAGTATTCTTGACAGATATCTCACAACTTAAAAATTGGTCTGTACTTGTAAGCAGTGGCAACAGCATCCTGTTCCTCAGCTAGGGGCAGCTTCAGAGAGTTATCTATCCTCCATCTTCTCATGGCTCCCATTGTGGGGCCCAGTCACAGTGTACTGCACGAGAAATGGATCCTCTGACTGAAGACCTACAGATAGCATTTTCTTTTCTTTCTTTTCTTTTCTTTTTTTTCTTTTTTTTATGTTCCTATTTTTATTAGATATTTTCTTTATTTACATTTCAAATATTATTCCTTTCCTAGTTTCCTCTCTGAAAATCCTCTATCCCTTCCCCCCTCCCCCTGCTCACCAACCCACCCACTCCTGCTTCCTGGCCCTGGCATTCCCCTATAGTGGGGCATAGAACCTTCACAGGACCAAGGGCCCATTGATGACCAACTAGGCCATCCTCTGCGACATATGCAGCTAGAGACACGAGTTCCACCATGTGTTTTCTTTGATTGGTGATTTAGTCCCAGGGAACTCTGGAGGTACTGGTTAGTTCATGTTGATGTTCCTTCTATAGGGCTGCAGACTCCTTCAGCTTTTTGGGTACTTTCTCTAGCTCCTTCATTGGGGACCCTGTGCTCCAATTTGACATTGTAATGTTAAATGTTAACATAACATTGAAAATCATCCAGAGTGTACTATGCATACATTGTGCCCAGTTCCTTGTCCTTACCATTAAAGAGAAAAGTTTGAATATTAAGAATTTGATGGTTTTCCTTCAAACTAAACCAAGCATATGTGAGAGAACAGGAAACTATTATTATTGATAAATATGCAAAATATTAAGCATAGTGTTGATATGAATTGCCTTTTAATTACTTCGTATTTTTAGTGGTGAATACATGTAAACTTTCTGTTATTAAGTATCTGAAATAAGTTGTTGTCTCATAGTTTCTGAACTTTCAGTGAATGAGTAGTTGGTTTTATAGCTTTGAGTCTTAGAAATACACCTTGGCAGAAACATTCCATGTCGTAAAATCCTTAAACTCATATTCAAGCAATGAAATATTAAAGAGGGAAAGGGGTCAGAATCTTACATCTTGTTGGATACATGCCTCAAAGAATCCAGACTTTCTACTTGGCTTCATCTCCTAAAATTTCTAATCCCTCCCATTAGCAGCATGCTAGACGTAGGCTTTTACACTTGAATATTTGGATCCAAACTATAGCAGATTCCTTTTGTTTGTCAAGTTTAATGGCCCAGTTATTTTTTTTTATTGCCGTAATAAAATACCATGATTATAGCTCCAGAGGCATAGGAATCTATCATGATAGGAAATCACAGTTCAAATTGTAAACATGGTTGCAGAAGCATTTGAGAGCTCACATCTCAAGATGCAAGCAGGAAACCAGAATCTTGGGGTAGCACTAGTTACTGAACTTTCAAAGCCCATCTCTAGTGAAATGCCTCCAACACACAGCTTCTCCAACCCACATACTTAGCCCTACATCTCCCACACACTGTCCCACCAACTGGGAACTACATATAAAACTTCCTGAGACTGTGGAGGACAGATCATTCAAACCACCAAGTGATTTTCCCTTCCATAAATCCCATATTTTAATTAGTATAATTATGTATGCAGACAGATATTCATTAAAAGGTTTTATTTTGGAAGTTATTTTTAACTTTCCATTCAACTCTGTTTTAATTATTCCTGGGTAATTCTCAGGGGTAATTGAACCACTCTCTTTACAAATGTGCTGCACTTGAATTTCAGAGGTACTGTATCCCAGGGTTATAGAGCTTTTTCAATTAATAAAGTGTTTGTCTTTCAAGCACAACAAACTAGGTTTCATCCTAAGAACTCACAATAAAGCTGAGCATTGTGGTAAATGCTTATAGTGCTTGCAAACCCAGCACTAGGGAGATATATATATATATATATATATATATATATATATATATATATATATATATATATATATATATATATATATATNAGCACAACAAACTAGGTTTCATCCTAAGAACTCACAATAAAGCTGAGCATTGTGGTAAATGCTTATAGTGCTTGCAAACCCAGCACTAGGGAGATCTCTGTCTCTGTCTCTGTCTCTGTCTCTGTCTCTCTCTCTCTATATATATATATATATATATATATATATATATATATATCAGTATCTTTATTTTCACTGCATTATAGTTCTACAGGTGTTTTTACATGCTTTCACACTTCCCTCTTATATTACATGGTTTCTTAGTTTACAAACATGCATAAATGCCTGATACATAACCAGTACTTATTAAATGTCTGATGTATGTATGTATGTATGTATGTATGTATATATAAATGAACGGCCAGACACTAATTATGAATATACATTATTAAAAATATAAAGCATATCAAGCAATGCATTGGAAATTTAAACTTTCCAACACCTTATTTGCTATGTTTTATGTTTGTGACAATTTTATATCATTACTTTTCAGTATTCCACAGGGCAGGCCTGACTATCCCAAATGTGCACATGACAAAAAAAAAAAGGATAATTAGAGGGATTCTGACTTGAACAGGATTATAAATCCTATGAGCTAATGGTTTAGGTATTTCTGAGGTTTCTAAATAAGCCAAAATAAAGCTTGAAATCAAGAAACTGTGAATTTCATGAAAGAAGGAACATGGTAATTTTTCAATACTTTATCCTTCATTTCCTAGTATATGCCCAAGAATGTGAACTATTTGTCTATGTGGAGAGAATAAATATCAGGGAAGAGAAGAAAGAGATGAGATGTGAAGGAAGTTCAAAATAGAAACCAGATAACTCACTATAATGGAGAGGGTGATTTACACTAGGTGTGTAAACCTGGTCCCTGTGTCATGGAAGGGAAGCCTGATACAATCACAACAGACTGGCCACTGCAGGAATGTCTCCTACCACAGAGGATCAAGCTTATGGAAGGGACATTTGTGTATTTTTATACTTTTCTCACAGAAACTTTGATTATATACTTTTTAAATTTTCTAATAACTTTGTTCTTATCATTCTGTAATAACCAAGTCTTAGAAAGATATTAAATGTCTACCCTTGGGATATAGATACCATAGTGTTTAAGCATTCACTGAAATTAGAGGAGGCTGGGAGTTCTTTGACCCTGTTATAAAGGGCCTGTCAGAATGTAAGGCTCCATCAGGGTGGCCTGCCAAAGGCACTATCTATAGGGCATGCCTGGTGGGTACCATTCGGACTGCTTCTCTTTAGCACATGAAAATAGATGATTCATGGCAAAGGGAATGTGCATAAGCACATTAAATCATGAGACCAAAAGATATAGACAATAATTCAAATTTCCCAAGAATAACTGGGTCAGAAAAACATCATGATAAAATTTCCAGGCAAGATCTTCTTATTGGAATAATAGTGGCATCCTGTTGTGGATGTAACCAATTGTTTTCTGATTTGATCTAAGACCTGCTCCACAGGGGCGTGTTTATGCCTCAGAGATGTGGACCATAACTAAGTTAGAGATGTACTCTATGGAAGAGTCTCCTGCTTTTGGTTTGATAAATGACATTTATCTAAACTGACTCATTAATACTTCTTCTTTAAATTTAAAACTATATTTATTAAATTAAGTTGACTTAGAATAATATTGCTGCATCAATTTAAGAATTAGGATTTCATTTGATTACTGAATAAATGAATTACAAAATGAGTTATGCTGTTGCAAACAGATGCATCTTTTCTCTCAGCTTTTTTCTAAATGTTACATTTTGCATTCCTGGTTTCCTTCTAACAGAGGTCCTTACCATTAAGTAATCCTACAGAAAATGTTAATAACATGCATTTCTCCTTTTTATTTCTGGATTTAGATTTTTTTATTAGCTATTTTCTTTATTTACAATCCAAAAGTTATTTCGTTTCCTTGTTTCCCTTCTGCAAACCTCCTATCCTTACCCCTCGCACCCCTGCCCACCAACTCCTGTTTCCTGGTCCTGGCATTCCCCTATACTGGGGGCATAGAACATACACAGGGCCAAAGGCCTCTCCTCTCATTGATGACCGACTAGGCCATCCTCTGCTACATATACAGCTAGAGCCATGAGTCCTGCCATGTATGCTCTTTGGTTGGTGGTTTAGTCCCAAGGAGCTCTGGAGATACTGGTTAGTTCATATTGTTGTTCCTCCTATGGGGCTGAAAACCCGTTCAGCTCCTTGGGTACTGTCTCTAGCTCCTTCATTGGAGACCCTGTGCTCAGTCCAATGGATAGCTATGGGGAGTGAGTATGCCAAGCCCCATGGTCCCTATTTGTCAAGAGCCTGAGCCTGAACTCTATGTGGGGAGTGGGCAAGCCCCGTGTTCCCTGTATGCAAGAACCTGAGCCTGCTGAGCCTGTGTGATGATCCTATACTGTATGGACGATCCTATACTGTACTGCCTGCTGAGTTACTGGACAATCAATGAGCGTCCTGGCTGAACTCTGACCGGATCCAGGAGATGGGGGAGAGATTAGGTCAGAGGAGAATGCTGTGGAAAAAGGCTGTAAACAATTCAGTTGTAAGCAAGCAGTTGAAGAGTCCAGTTGGGGTTAGTTGAGCTGAGAGAGGGCTAGAGAAAGCTGTTTGTGAGAGGGAGAGGAAAAAGCTGCTCAGAGAGATAAAGAAGAAATCAGTTTGGAACCTTCCTTGGTGTTTGTGTCATTTCTCCCCATCTCTGCCGGTCAGAGTTCAGGGGTCTGTGGTAGATAGCTGTGAGTGTCCACTTCTGTATTTGTTAGGCACTGGCAGAGCCTCTCAGGAGACAGTTTTATCAGTCTCCTATCATCAAACTCTTGTTTGGCATCCACGATATATACAAAGAACTGGTGGCCCATACAGGGAATGGGAAGAAGATAAGAAGAAAGAAGAAAAGGCTCTGGTGCTACGTGTGAGGAACTTTTCTCCAGGAGCAGCTAATGAAGAAGAAAAGGAAAAAGCAGAAAGAAAAGAAGAAAAGACTCTGGTGCCCTGTGTAAAAAAGAGAAGAAGAGAAGGCTCGGGCCCAGCCGGTGCCCATCTGTGCCCCCGGCCCTGGCCCCGGCCCCAGCCCCGGGGGGCAGTAGTGTCAACAAGCGGTGGGGCAGGAGCTCCTGGATTGGCAGCCGCTGTAAAAGCAATGACATAATACAAGCTTGTGGTGGTGGGCACTGGAGGCATGGGCAGGAGTGCCCTGACCATCCAGCTGATCCAAAACCACTTTGTGGACGAGTATGATCCCACCATAGAGGACTCCTACCAAAAACAGGTGGTCATTGATGGGGAGGCATGTCTACTGGACATCTTAGACAAAACAGGTCAAGAAGAGTATAACGCCATGTGGGACCAGTACATGTGCACAGGGGAGGACTTCCTCTGTGTATTTGCCATCAACAACACCAAGTCCTTCGAAGACATCCATCAGTACAGGGAGCAGATCAAGCGGGTAAAAAATTCAGATGATGTGCCAATGGTGCTGGTGGGCAACAAGTGTGACCTGGTCACTCGCACTGTTGAGTCTTGGCAGGCCCAGGACCTTGCTCGCAGCTATGGCATCCCCTACATTGAAACATCAGCCAAGACTTGGCAGGGTGTGGAGGATGCCTTCTGTACGCTAGTCCATGAGATTCGGCAGCAAAAACTGCGGAGACTGAACCCGCCTGATGAGAGTGGTCCTGGCTGCATGAGCTGCAAGGGTGTGCAGTCCTGTCACCAGGCTCAAGACATGGAGGTGCCAGATGCAGGGAGGAGGTGCTGACAAAAAGATAAAAAAAGAAGAAAAGGCCAAGAAAGAAGCAGAAAAGAAAGAAAAAGCAGAAGCCAGGCAAAAGGAACAGGAAGCAAAAGAAAAGCAGAGACAAGGTAAATTAGAAGCTGTTCGGTTGGCTAAGAAGAAAAAAAGAGGAAACGGAAAAGGCAGAAACTTCGGAACTCGTGCAAGAGCTAGACCAAGAAAAAAGAGCTACGGGGAGTTCCATGGTAAGTACAGGTTAAAGCTCTTGGTATAGAGACAAGTTAAGCTCCCAGGTTTTGAGGACAAGAAAGCTCCCAGGTTTTGGGGGACAAGTTAAGCTCCCGAGTTTTTGAGACAAGCTAAGCTCCTGGTATAAGCTCCCAGGTTATGGGATAAAGTTAGAACAAAATTAAGAATTAATCTAGCACTAGAAAGAGGCTCTCCGGTGGAGGGACGAAGAAGATAAATCAAGCTCCCGGGGTTATGGAAGGGAGTTACAGGTCAAGCTCCCGGGGTTACGGGACAGAATTACAAGTCAAGCTCCTGGGGGTATGGGACAAAGTTAAAGTTGTAAGTGAGGTTCGAAGTTAAAATCCAGGTAAAGGAACAAATTTAAAAGGTTCCCGGTAGAGGGACAAATTTAAAAGGATCCCGGAGCAGGGACGAATTTAAAAGGTTCTCGGTAAGGAGACATATGTATCGTGCCTGGTAGAGGGACAAAGAAGGTTCTTGTTACAGAGACAAAGTTAAGCGAGGTTAAGGTTCGAAGTTAGGTTCCCGGCACAGGGACGAAATTAAAAGTGAAGAGAGCTGGAGGAGATTGCTTTAAAAAGGAAAGTAAGAGCATTGATGCAGCTGTTAGCAATTTGGACGAGTGTTCCTAAAAAATAAAAGAGGCCTTTAATTTGATTTTGGATGGCCAGTGTGTGGTCCAAGCAGTTCAATGTAGGGTTAATTAAAAAGCAAATGTGATTTTTTTTTTAATTAAACAAAAAGGGGGGAAGGTTCAGGAGAGAGTGTTATGGGAGATAGTAAAGGCCCTTCCCCTACCAGTTATGCTTGTGTTTATCCCAGATTCTGTGCAATGCCTTGTTTAATGTATCCTTGAAGGGGAGTCTGTGCTTTTCTGTGGGAAATAATTGTAAACTTACTTCTGTATATATGGTATCTCTGTGGGAAATAATTCTAAACTTCTGTATATATGGTACTTCTGTGAGAAATAATTGTAAACTTATTTCTGTATGTATGGGACTTCCCTTTTTCTTTATAGTTAGTAATAGGACTAGTTCTTTTGAATTAGAATGCTCCAGTATTACATGCCTTTTGTCTCACTAGACCCCACCTGGTGATGGTGATACCCACAGCCATACCCTGGCCTCTGGAGGTACAGGAGGGTCAGTTGCCAGTGCTCCTAAGGAATAGGAGAGACTTTGGACAGACACCATCATTACAGCAGTGATTGGAGATGCTGTGGCGGATGGTATGCATACACAGGTGGGCACAGGGAGATCAACAACTGCTGACTCAAGCTATGGCAGCTATAGAGTCAGGTGGCTCACCACATGTTTGGCTCAGTGTGATGGGCCGTCAATCCACTACAGGTAAGACTCTCACATGTGCATACCAACCTAAGACAGGGTGGTGAAAATGAGTTCACCATACCAATGACGGGTAAGGATGTGACATGGTTGAGGGCAACCTAAGACAAGATGCGATCCCAGAGCCATTTTAATTCAACAAAAAGGGGATATGTGGGGAGCGGATGTACCAAGCCTCGTGGTCCCTACTTGTCAAGAGCCTGAGCCTGAACTCTATGTGGGGAGTGGGTAAGCCCCGTGTTCCCTGGTGCAAGAACCTGAGCCTGCTGAGCCTGTGCAGACGATCCTGTACGGTACTGCCTGCTGAGTTACTGGACAATCACCGAGTGCCCTGGCTGAACTCTGACCTGATCCAGGAGATGGGGAGGGATTAGGTCAGAGGACTGAAAACAGGATGCACCCCAGGCAGGGGGAAGAATGTGGTTGTGAAGGAGCTCAGAGGACTGAGAAAAACAGGATGTGCCCCGGAGGGAGGGAGGAGAATGCTCTGGAAAAAGGCTGTAAACAGTTCAGTTGTGAGCAAGCAGTTGAAGAGTCCAGTTAGGGTTAGTTGGAGCTGAGAGATGGTTAGAGAAAGCTGTTTGTGAGAGGGAGAGGAAAAAGCTGCTCAGAGAGATAAAGAAATCTGTTTGGAACCTTCTTTGGTGTTTGTGTCGTTTCTCCCCATCTCTGCCAGTCAGAGTTCAGGGGTCTGTGGCAGATAGCTGTGAGTGTCCACTTCTGTATTTGTTAGGCACTGGCAGAGCCTCTCAGGAGACAGTTTTATCAGTCTCCTATCATCAAACTCTTGTTGGCATCCACGATATATACAAAGAACTCAAGAAATTAGACTTCATAGAACCAAATAACTCTATTAAATATGGGATACAGAGCTAAATAGAGAATTCTCAACTGAGGAATACGAATGGCTGAGAAGCACCTAAAAAAATGTTCAACATCCTTAGTCATCAGGGAAATGCAAATCAAAACAGCCCTGAGATTCTACCTCACACCAGTCAGAATAACTAAGATAAAAAACTCAGGTGACAGTAGATGCTGGCAAGGATGTGGAGAAAGAGAAACATTCCTCTGTTGCTGGTGGGACTGAAAGCTGGTACAACCACTCTGGAAATCAGTTTGGCAGTTCCTCAGAAAATTGGACATAGTACTACCAGAAGATCCAGCAATACCACACCTGGGCATATTCCCAGAAGATGCTCCAACTTGTAATAAGGACACAGGTTCCACTATGTTCATAGAAGCCTTATTTATAATAGCCCGAAGCTGGAAAGAACCCAAATGTGCCTCAACAAAGGAATGGATACAGAAAATGTATTATAATTACACAATGGAGTAAAATTCAGCTATTAGAAACAATGAATTTATGAAATCATTAGACAAGTGGATGGATCTGGAGGATATCATTCTGAGTGAGGTAACCCAATCACAAAATAAAACACATGTTATGCACTCACTTATAAGTGGAAATCAGCCCAGAAGCTCAGAATACCCAAGATACAATTCGCAAAACTAATGATACTCAAGAAGAAGGGAGACCAAAGTGTGGATACTTCGCTCCTACTTAGAAAGGGGAAGAAAATACCCTTGGAAGGAGTTACAGAGACAAACTGTAAAGCAGAGACTGAAGGATTGACCATCTAGAGATTGCCTCACCTGGGGATCCATCCCATAAACAACCACCAAAATCATTAATACTTCTAGTCCTTGCTGAATTTGTTCTTTGACAATTTCATTAAACACATACAGTACACACTGATTACTGCCACCTTCACCTTCTCTAATTTTCCTCCCTACCTTTTTACTTGCCTTGTCTTCCCTATAAATTCCTTATTTGTGCTCATGGCCATACACAGGTTCTGCTCTCCATCTTAATCAGAAAGCCTCATTTTGCAATTAACTTTCTGCATTTTCACAATGATATTAAGGTAATTTTCATCAACACCTGACCTAAGGTGTTAGTCCTTCTGCTCACTAAAAGATGTAAAATTAGCAGCCTAATAGTAAGGAATTTCTTGACCTTAGTCATTCTTTTCTAAGTTATGCAACAATGTAACTCTAGCAGCTGATTTTTGCTTGTATCACTGTATATTCATGACAACATGAAATATAACATACATACAAAATCACCACTGGTATACCTTACTGATTTAAGAATAAAATAAAACTGCAATGCAAATCATTAAAATCAACTACCCCCAAAAGTAATGTAGTTTTTGGCATTTTTATCTAGCCCCTCCAGACTGATCACGGTCCCTACCCCACTATTACCAATCTCTCATGTCTCCTTCTGTCTAAAGAAGACTGAACTGACATTCCCTCCTTTTGTTAACTGTAGAATCTTTTCTCATACAATATAAACTAAATACAGTTCTTCATCTCTCTACTCCTCCTAGTTCCTCTCTACCTCTTTTCCCATCCTGAGAAGGGGAACTGGGCATGAGGTCCCACCCCTAGCCAATGAGATATTTACAATAGCTGTTGGGAGAGGGAAACATAGTTTCTTTAATGGGGTGACACTGAATAAATCAACCACACACCAGGACAGGCCTCGGTGCTCAGAAGTCTATCAACACTAACTGGACCCTACTGTTTTTTTAGTTTGGTTTTTAAGAGAAAGAACATGAAGATAGGTAGGTCACATAGGAAAGGATCTTGGAGGAGTTGGGGGGGAGAGAGAAAAAGTATCAAAATACATTGTATGAAATTCTTAAAAATTAAATGTATTAATTTTTTAAGGAAGAGAATGAAAAGATCAAAGTGTGTCTTCCCTGAGGGTCAATTAGAGCTCAGCTGCATGGCAGTGAGCTAGATTTGGAGGAGTTGCCGAGAATAAACAACAGCTTGGCAGGTTTGTAGGCACTGGATAACATGTTGGCTTTTGAGAACAGAAATGTGGATTTATTAAATTCTGTAGATTTTACTCTCCCCTGTCTCATGCACACACACACACACACACACACACACACACACACACACACACACATTTAAAAATCTAAATCATGGCTGGGATGTTTCCATTTACTCCCCTTGCTAATAATTTATCAGGCAATGGAAGATCTTATATTGCCAAGGCATAGTACTAAACTATCCCCTCTTTATCAGAGGAAAGATAGCACCCTCCCATTGAACTCCAAAGCACTCAGGTTCAGACTGATTCGCTTTATCAGAGAATTACAGAAAATAGCTGACAAAATATACCTGGCATCCAAATGGCATTCATTGTCTTCAACAGATGCTCCTTTATTGTTTTGTTCTGTTCTATTCCATTCTGTTCTGTTTTGTTTTGTTTGTTTTGTTTTAGAAAGAATGAGAACAACTACCTGCTCTGACCTTTTAATGGAGTATAGACGTAAGTTCTCTGTGTTGGCTACAATTGTCTGGCCTCTCATGTCTCCCTGTGAGAATGATAGGGGGAAGATTCCAGGATATGCAACCTATCACACAGATTCAATGTACTGGTTTCTCCAATAAAGTCCATCTCTTAACCATGTGTTTCTATGAGACTTAGCTTAAGCCATGTTGACCAACAATGACTGTAGTATGTAACTGCTATTATCAACCTTAGTATTCCTATGTATAAAGCTGAAATTATTCCTACTTCAGTAAACTTTTCAGTAAAAGGGCTGAGCAAGATAATATGTTTAGGATGACCACTATTTATCTCATTAAACAATGCTAATACAAAAAGAAATTGGTTATTGCTAATCTAATTAAGCCAAAATCCTATTTCTTAACTAAATTATAATGCCATGCAGGTACTTTCTAAACATCATGGCAAGGTGAGGGGTGGAGACAATGGAAGGGCTAATTTCTTAGAGGAGGTTGAAGAAGATTTTTAAAACTAAGGGCCCAGACAGATGTAGTATTATTCTGCAAATGTAACACAATAATATTATACATTCAAATTTCAACTTTACTAAGGACATGTTAGCTATTTAAATATAGTCATATAGTTATATTCACACCAAACACAAGAACAGAAATCTACGCGGGATTGGGGGTACATAAAAGTTTATGTGACTGCAATGAAAGACTTTATGTGTCTTTAATATCTGAGTCATACTCAGATATTAAGAAAGTATATATTGGATGATATTTTGCTTTCTTGAATCTTCTGTGAGAAAGGAGAATCTCTGAAGAGCAGGTTATAAAGGAAACATAAAATATAATTACAAATTGTATAAATAAAGCAGTCAATACAGTGATGAATCGTAGACCTGATCGTCTATGTTAGAAATAAAGCTTACCTCAGATTTTATCATTATAGCTTCTAGATGTGGTCAGGAAAATTGAAACCTGAGTAACAGGTTAGCACTCTATGTATTAACAAGATTCCTAGTGGAACCACCAAAAGGTAAATGACTGAAAAAGGGGGGGAAATGTGAAAACCAACTAGAAAAGAGAGAACAGCATGATCAATATCTTGATGTACAATCCTCTATCAAGAACTAAGCTGTCTGAGAAGGAAGAAGAAGAACCAGATAAACATATCCTGCAGATTTGATAGGCAATGGGATTCTTCTAAAAATTTAGTTACCTAGGGATCTTTGGGTCTTTTAAATGTAATTAGAACCCAAAGTGATGGAAATATGGTTAATAATTTGGCATTCGGATTTGATTATATAGCATTTTAGGGTGTGCTTTAAGGAGCAGGATGGGGCATAGAAGAGAGAGTTTGATGGAAGGAGAAAGTGGTTCTGTCAAAAGAAAACTGGGAACGATTTCAGCACCAAATGAATTAAGATTATCTAATATTAGATCAGGACTTTCCCTATGAGGATGTAGATTCAAGAGGACCATCAGACAGCCTTTGAAGCACAGGCATCCATAAATGTTTCCTTGCAGACCGCAAAACACCAATGAGGACCAGAATCTTGAACTTCAAATTTAATCACAGGTTGAGTCAAACTTTGGGAAAATAATAGAGATGAAGGCATGATATGGGAACAAGAACAGCGAGGAAATGACTCCAGTTGACTCTCGAAGTTTCTGGTCATTTCCTGACCCAGAAGAACCATGGCTCATACCAGGATCTGTGTCCTTGATGACAACATTGGGTAATATATGTGAAAGGTTATGAGAAAGGGGAAACTATATGCAGAACAAGCCTGGGAAGATGAAGTTCCCCTCACAGCACAAAGCTAAAACATATCATGCCAATAAGCAATGTTCTCAGAATATATCAAAGTCCCAAAGACACCTACCATAATTTCTTACTATACAGAATGACTTTATCTTGTTTGTACGGAAATTCAAACAAAATTCATTCTCACTTCCTAATTGAGGAAGTTATTTACTGACCTTAAATTCTATAAAGGTTACTTTAACAGTTCTTCCTTCTGAATTTGATTTTCATCAAAGGTTCAAACAAGGAAACATTAAAAAAAAATCACCTATCAAATATTAGATTTTGAGACAAATAAAATGTCAATTAGAAGGTAATGCTTTACAACTAATTTGTTTTCATAACCTAATGCTTTGTTCAAATATCCTTATTAGATTACTTTAGCACAAAAACAGTGTTCTCTCTGCCTACCCCATTACTCAAAGCAACAGGATGGAGCTGGATGGAAAAACAGATAACATTATCATCACCTGCAGCCAAATGGACAATAATTGGGATGCTACCTCCTATAAAGGTCACAGTAGACATTTGTTAGAAGAACATTTACTAGGACTGTGCCTAAGAAGGCAAAAACAAAATTGTCAGTGTGGTTCCAATACTCTAACTTACTAGAAGTGATGGAATAAAATGAGTATTACCTTAACATTACTTTCTTAATGCAATTGTTTCCAACTAGAGTTCTTTTACTAATAATGTTTCCTTCATCACTACAAAACTACAAAACTTCTTTTTCTACAATTCAGAGATAAAGCAATTAAAAAATAAAAATGTAAGAAACTATCAATAACAACAAAATTATTAATCACAGATTAGACGATTTTCATGCTTCTCCAATAATTGATATATAAATAGCATACATACCATAAAGGACTTGTTTTGAAATTTCTATTCCTGGTGATTTACTTCTCTAATATAAATGTAAATCTTAATACTTGTATTGTGTCCCATTTTATGTTCTTTTCTGCATTTATTTATTTAGTATTCATTCATTCATTTATTTTACATCTTAAGCACAGTTTTCCCTCCTTTCTCTCCTCCCAGTTCTCCCTACACCAAGGGGCCCCATCCCCTTTCCTCACATTTCTCTTCAGAGAAAAGCAGCTTCCCATGAATATCAGATGACCATGGCATAACAACTTGCAGCTACCTCCTCTCCTATTAAGGCTAGACAAGGCAACCCAGTAAGAGGAGTAGGTCCCAAAAGCAGGAACCAGGATCAGGGACAGTCCCTGCTTCCACTAGAAGTCCCAGAGAAGAAAACCAAACTACACAACAGTAACATGTGCAGAAAGCCTAGGTCAATCCTATACAGGCTCCTTGGTTGTCGCTTCATATGGGCCTCTGTGAGCCACGGTTACTTAACTGTAGGTTTTCTTGTAGTGTCAGTGACTTTTGTGACTTTCACAATCCTTTCTGCCTTTCTTCTGTGGGATTCCCCAAGCTCCACCTAATGTTTGGATGTGGGTCTCTGTATCTATTTCCATCAGTTGTAGTTGCTGGTTGAAACCTCTGAGATGACAATTGGGGTAGGCACCAGAATATCATTAAGAATCATTTCATTGACTTTATTTTTTCCATTTGTGTTTGGTTCTATTCTAGGTATCTGTGCTATCTAGCCTTGGTTCCTAACCCTCTAGGTAGTGCCAGTAGTGAGCACCCTCTCTTGGCATGGGTCTCCAGCTGGACCAGTCATTTGTTGGCCACTCCCACAATTTCTGTGCTACCTCTACCCCAGCACAGCTTTTAGGCAGTAAAAATTGTAGGTCGAAGTTTTTGTGGCTGGGTTAGTGGTCCAATACCTCCATTGAAAATCCTGCTAGGTTACAGGAGATGGCTGATTCAGGCTCTGGATCCCCCCCTCCCCTATTATTAGTAATCTTTGCTAATGTCACCCTCACAAATTCCTGGGAGTTTCCATTATACTAGGTTTCCAGCTAGTCCCAGAGACATTTCCAAATTCCAGATGTCTCTCCCAGTACTCTCTCCTATCATTCCCCAACCTGATCCTACTGTTCACACCCACACTCCTAATAGAGACCTCATCCACGCACCCATGATGTCTATTCTATTATGCATTGGTTTTAGTAGAAGAGCTTCAAAATCTTATGTGCACATAAGTTCTATATTACTTCTTCGAATAAGAATCTTGGAAGTAATTAACATTATGGAGTTAAAGAGTAATAAGACAATAACTAGGAAATTATACTTGTAAGAATAAATGTGTTTCAATGTATTATTGAAAAGTAATGACTTGAGAACTATTGGAAGAGACCATTGTAGACTGATGTTTTAAGATTTAAAAAAAAGGTTGTTAGAAATGCATATGACTGTTGTAAATATTCAGTGTATTAACTAATTTCCTCATATTTGAAAAATACTCTTCCCACCTAATTTTTCATAACTTTGTTCAGGTTATATAAGCTTTGTCCTTGAGTAAATTTATTTATGTTTCCCTACATAGTATTCTCATTCCATGTGATTCAGAAAAATCTCTCACATTCTACAGGGTATTACTAAAGTCATATAAACACCAATAGTTATCTATAATCTTACACATAGCACTTGTTTTTTGAATTATTACTGTAAGAATTATATAACAGTGAAACTTGCTAATGAAACCAGCTAACAAAATTTTCCACTGCTGACCAGATATTATAAAAAAGAAAAAACATGGAACCTATCATACTTAATGATGGGTAAATTTTCCCATGCTGGGTAACTGTGAAATAGAGTGTAACCAATGATTTGAGTGCTACTGTGATTAAACTTTCCAGTGTTGGAAGACACTTTTAATGGAAGCTATTATCTATATTTATAGCAGTTTCATTTTTTTACTTCAGCTATTACTTATCCAGTTTCCCCCTTTTTTGCAACTGATTTGCAAAGTATTCCATTAATTGCCTCATAACTGTCATATCTATGGGAAATTGTTATCATGCCTTAATGTAATCGAGAAAGCTCTCAAGTGTTAAAATATACTAACTCTTATTTTAGATCTCTGTTTCTTGTCTAGATTTAACTTAGGAAAAACTTGTTAGATTTAATGATGCTTTCATATGTTTGCTACTAGATTGGGTAGTCTGGGTCAGTCATAGCCCTGTTACATATTTGTTCCTATAGATTCCTTGCCTAGAAATGGTGAGTACACAGTTTCTTCTCTGTGCTATAGCCCAGCCAGGGGCATTTTCTCTGGTTGGAAATGGTTTATTGGCTTGGAAGTGCCTCTCTGGAGTTCTTGGTAAGGAATGGGTCTTCTGGGTCTGTGGAATGTACCTAAGTAACAATGAGGGTCTAGAGGGTACATATGAATCTCCCTGGGATGAAGGAATAGAGTAGATATTGTAGAAGAGAGACTGGAGGCATGTGTAGATGGGAACAGGAAGGATTAGGTTGGAAGAGGAGGGAAGAAGAGAGTACTAGGAGAGACTACTAAAATTGAGGGGACACTTCAGGGACAAGCTAGAAATTTAGTGCAATATAAACTCCCAGGAATCTACTAGCGTGACTAGAGGGTAAATGTTGAATAAAAATTAACCATCCTGTACTTCAAGAAAGGCCATAATTGGATAGGAGAAATAAATGAAAACAAAGGACTTACAAGTAGCAAGTGATGGCCATTATTAAGTGTTTAGTGAAGGATTGTACATGCTATTCTAAATTTTAAAAAGGGGTGAGGAGCTAAAGGATTTTTTATACAGTATGGAGATACTATCAGATTTGTACTTTAGAAGCATATTACTGCCTGCAATTGTGTGATGAATAGCTTGTAGAAAGATTGGGGACACACTAGACAAAAGTCATATTGAAACAATTCATGAAATATTGATGAGGGTTTAAAATAAAGAGTATTTCTGGATAAAGCTATGTAAGAAGGAAAGGATGTAAAATGTAAGACTTGATTATATGGTCAGTGAAATAAGAACAAAGGGAATGGAGAAGTAATGTCTGATATGACCCAGGCTTATAACTTTTGCAATAAGTTAAAACACAGAGACTGGAAGCAATTGTTAACAGGAACATGGGATTTATTGTTCCTACCATTTGCCTGAGTTCCTGTGAAGAAATGAGTACCCATGTCCAGGAAAAAAGATACACTGGATGAGCATGGTAGGGTGTCCAATTGAATACAAATTTTAAGGGTCAAAATACCAAGCCAAAAACAATGATAAAGATATAAGTATCAAGATAACTTGGTAGTAAATGATTCCGTTGTGTTAATTAATTTTTGTCATTTGGTAAAAGCTAAAGTCATCTGGAAATAGGGAACCTCAACTGAGGAATTACCTTTTGCCATGTCTGTAGTACGTTTTTTGATTAATGATTGCTGAGATATGGCTCAGCTCACTACGGGAAGTGCCATCCAAGGCAGGTAGTCTTGAGTAGTATTAAAAATTCACACTGAGTAAACTGAAAGCAAGTCAGGAAGCAGTGTTCCTCTGCTTCTCTGTGTCCTCTGCTTCAGTTCGCGCTCCATCTTCCCTCAAGGATGTACTATGATTAGGATATGTAGTGGTAATAAAATGAAGAAGACTAAGAAGAAGAAAGGGAATGAAAAAAAGGAAAAAGAAAGAAAGAAAAGTCTTTCCTTTCCACGTTGTCTTTGGTCATGATGTTTTGTTGCAACAATAGAAAACAAACTAGAATATTATTGGAAAAAAATCAAGGCAAAAATGAGAAAATATCCAACTTGCAGGTATAGGCAAGATCACTCACCATGCCAAAGTAAAACTACACTGAAACAAAAAGAAAACTAGCAACAATGATCTTGGCACATAATTCAGAGACAGAATTTAAAAATACCTCTCTGTTAAGGCTCCATGATCACTGATGTAGAAGAAAGTAGTTGTGTTTATTCCTTTTTACTTACCTTCCATGTAACAAAAATCATGGGTGTGTTTATCAGCTAAAGTCTGAAAGGGTTGAAGACAAAGGAGGAGAGAGGTAAAAATTCTAAAAATATTGACACTCCAAGCATTGGCCAAAGAGAGTGAGAGAGAGAGAGAGAGAGAGAGAGAGAGAGAGAGAGAGAGAGAGAGAGAGAGAGAGACTGGGAGACAAGGAGATGTAGAGAGCAGCAGAATGAAGGTCATTCCCTCTGCAGTCATCAGGGTGTGAACCTCAATCATACACAGTCTTTCCTCTCCCAGGAAAGTAAATGGAGCTAGTATCATATATGCATGTCTTCCTTCTTCACTGTTGAAATACTAATGGTGCCCAGAATATAGGGAGAGAGAGGGGGAGGGGGAGGAGGAGAGGGAGAGGGAGAGGGAGAGGGAGAG
>NC_034591.1:47036369-47056214 GCF_900095145.1 Mus pahari
AGGAAGGAAGGAAGGAAGGAAAAAGAAAGAAAGAAAGAAAGAAAGAAAGAAAGAAAGAAAGAAAGAAAGAAAGAAAGAAAGAAAGAAAGAAAGAAAATCCTACATGTCCTATAATGAATGAATGGATAATGGAAATGTGGCATTGATCAATCATATCACACACACACACACACACACACACACACACACACACACACACACACACCAGAATTCAGCTATAACAAAGGAGATCTTGTCACTTGTTACACAATGGGATGAATTCAGACAGTATCAGTCCAAGTAAAGGAGGCCAGATAGGGAAAAATATTATTTTCATTAATTTATGAATCAGTTTTTTAAATGTACAACTCACTACACCAAAGTACAATAATTGTTATTAGGGAGAGAGAGAGGAGAACATAGATTGAAGAGATATGTGCTAAAGTTGCATTTGTTTTAGGAAAATAATCTATTGTACAGAAGAAGGAATGTAATAAAGCTTCATTGTGCACTGGAAATTTGCTGATAATAGTCACAGGTGCTCCTATCATTCAAATAATTAAGTAGTCCAGGAGCTGGGGAAGTGACTCAGGCAGTGAAGTGCTTCCTATACAAATGGCCAGTACCCATGTCACAAGCCTAGCGTTTTGGTTCCTGGCTATCATTTCATTGCTAAGGAGGCAAAGACACATGACTCCTTAGAAAGTTCTGGGCAGGTAGCTAGAAATCTTGTTTCAGATTCACTGAGAGATGATGTCACAAAAATAAGGTAGAAAATGATTGAGAAACACATCCAAAGTTGATCTTTTGTTCCCATATGCGATACGCACATGTATGTGATATGCACATACTTGTATGGCTAAATATGTACTTACACACACAGTCAAACACACACACACATGCACACACACACATGCACACACATGCAGGCACGCACCTCACCTATAAAACCAACTAGGTGATTCATGAGAGATATACTAATTTGCTTTACACCATGCATGTGTGTATCCAAGCTATGTTGTATACCTTTGTAAAAGAAAGATGAATAGAGGAAAAGAAGAAAAGGAGGGAGGAAGGGAGAGAGGGAGGGAGGGAGGGAGGGAGGGAGGGAGGGAGGAAGGAAGGAAGGAAGGAAGGAAGGAAGGAAGGAAGGAAGGAAGGAAGGAAGGAAGGAAGGGTTTGAGTGTGAAAGAGAAGAGAGACAGAGAGGAGGAAGAGGGGGCAGGAAGGAAGGAGGGAGGGAGGGAGTGCTCACTACAGAGCTCAAGTACCTGCTTTGTTTCCTGAATACCACACTAACACATCCCTGCTCTGTGGGTCCTCCTTTTCTCTCCTGAAATGTTTATAACATTTGTTCAAATATTTCTCATATATTTCTGCATCTCTCCCCATCCCCACATTTAGAGTAATTAGTATGCAATGCTTATCTTCCTGTAATGCTCTGTCTTTCGAGCATCAATCAGCATTTACTAATGTGAAGCTTTAACAGGCAAGAACAAAGCAGCCTTAAAAACACTGTTTGCTGAAAATAGTAGAAGTGGTGCTTAAGTGCCTCTCACATCTCTTCAAAATGTTCTGACCCAACCTGCAGGTAGAGATTATACACTCAAGGCTGCTATGGCTAGATCCACAACTTCAGTGAAGTCTCTGCAGCAATCGTTCCATAAAACAGTTCTTTCAATTCAGTAATGAAATCTCCACTAAAAAGGTGAGAAATGGGCCAAGCAAATGCAGTAAATGTTTGTTATTCGTGGAAGCAAGTTATTCCTTTGTGCATTGCTATTGTCTGAGCAAAGTTCCAGAGGTCTATACTAATGGAATAGATTGCAGATTTGCCCCTGAGAACCTCCTCTCAAACATGCTAAGTATCCAGCCTGTCAAATTAAAGGAGTCTCTGAGGCCCCCTCTTCTCTACCCATCCTTAATTAGGCAGTACTCCACCGAAAGCCTCACAATTATTCTTAAGGGTTGTTTTTCTCCTACAGTACATGGAAGAAGAATATTTCAAGTGTTTGTAGTGACTTGTCCTTTGTCATACTTCTACAGAGAGGGCTGTAAAGATCGTGGGATATAATGAAAGTTTTCTAGTGCCATCATTTAAAGAAAACTGCATAGCTCCATCATGAGATTTTATTAAAAATAAGAAAAAGGAAGAAATGAAATGTTTGTATTTGATAAGCAAAATAGTTTAAACTATTTAATATTTCTTGAAGTCATTTCAATCACCCCCATGCCAGGAATATTCCAGCACACAGGCTGTTCGCAAAATACCACTTTACTGTCACTTTACAGCTCTGGAGTTTATTTGAAAGGGAAAGTATGAGGTAATGCCCTGTACATAAAATAAGCCAGACCTCTGCACCATTAATGCTTCATCCAGCCAATGCTACTCAGGCAACTAATCCTTTCCTGATCGGGTTCTCTTTTCATTGATTTAACTGTCATAAGTGAACAAATTGAGAAAGTAAATATTAATCACAAACATGTTCTCTGGGGTACATTTCTTGGTGACCCCTTTGTAAACTTTATTGTAACCCCAACATAAATTGTGATAAATGCCTGAATACTTAAGCTAAATACTCATTGGATTATGAACTACACCATATATTTAGTGCATAAATTGAAACATATTTCCTCAAGTAATTCTCCCAAGATTGTGCTAGCTTCTGAAGAAAAAGAATTATGGTCTGGGATTTTTGACCCTTGAAATCTTCATGTGTAGTCTAGTTCCAAAGTTATAAAAGCATTCTTTTGAATGTGGTGAAAAAAATCAATAGATGTTTTCTGAATCTGGAGCTGCATAATTAGGCTATCTATGGAAGCCTAGCAAGCTTTGGAACCTGGTGGATTTTTCTCTAATCTGAACCCTGCACCTGACTGCCAGACAAAGCTCATCACTTCACCTCCAAAGGAAATGATGGAGTCATTTGTAAAACAGCATTATGTCAGAGGACTCAAAATGAAAAAAACAAAACAAAAACAAACAAACAAAAAAACTAATGATGGAATGCAGGGGGACTTAAAGTTTGAACAAAGCTATCAAAATTCATGCAAAGCCATTTTCCATTATTTCCCATAAATGTAACCATGCTGTTTTTATGAAGAGTGAATTCAATCAAAAGAAGCTCATGTGCGTTCTCTTGTATGTATTAGTTTGTATCTGCAGGATTGATACCAAATGTAATATTATTCCTTGCTTTCAAAAAGGTATACTGTTAAGCACAGTGCTTCCATTAGATGCCCACAGAGTATAGACTGGGAGAAACACACCCCAGTCTTTGTTAAGACTTCTAAATAAAACAAACAAACAAATAAACAAATTATACATTTAATTTCATTACCTTCTTCCTCTATATCCGCTTTCATTTTTCTGTTACCTATAGGATTTGACTTTTACAATTCTGCATCTTTGCCTTTTTCTAATAATAAAGCATTTGGAAATTGTTTTCTGGATCCAGGATTCTATTTTCAGTATCTTTTAAGGTTCTCCCTTTGGGATCCTTCAAGCAATTATTTCCAGGCTCCATACAATGTGCCACAGTGACCCAGATATATGCAATGCCCACTAAGGGCTTATATCTCTGAGCTCGATGGATGTCTCTAGTGTAGAACATACAGGATACATTGGCTAAAAAGAATGTGATAGGAAGTACTTTTTTTTCTGATAGCTACATCTGTCTTGCTATGGTCCGGAAGTGGTTTGAGTGAATCTGCAAAGGTTCATGCCCTTAGTCACTACTCTCATATCAGGAGGTGACAGAATCTTTCAGAGATAGTGACTAGTAAAAAGCAGTCAGGTCTCTTGGGGAACAAGCCTCACAGTACAAGGTTTTGGACACTGTAAATGTTTCAAGGGGAAAACGTGGAAGAATAAAAGCGAGTCAGTTGGTTTTCGAATAAGTCACCACTGGACTTAGCCTAGGACTTAGGAGATTGGAGGTAGACATCTTGTTTTTGTGGAGCAATCAATGGACCTCGTGGGAGAACTACTTCAAGACTTACAAATTTATACTACTGATCATTCTACATCTCTTACCTTAGGCAATGCCAAAAAATTAAATATATGACAAAGAATTCTTGAGCCCAAGGCAGAAGGAATCTCACAAACGTCTCCTTTTATTCCTAAATCTAACCATATACTGGAGTCACTGAGATTTTATCATCCATGGGCTCTTGGATTTCCCTAGAAAATTCAATATGACCTAGAAGGAAGTAATTTTCCTTTTGAATCTGTTTCTTAGTAAAAATTCCCAGTGATTTCTGAGCTCCCTCCTTAAAAAGTGTTATCTGAAAATGTTAGGGTAGACCCTTGCTTTTTATTTAATTATGACAAGCTTTAGAATGCCCCAAACTCAAGATTCCAATGTTCTGTAAGAACTGTTTTAGTCAATTAATCTGTTTAAAGTAGAAGAAAATTCTCATGTGTCCCTAAATAAAACCTCTCCTGACTTCTGGGGAAAAAAGAAAGCACAGTCCAGAGAGAGGCCTCAGTTCCTGTGAGGAAAGCCAGGAAGAACAACTTCTTTTGAACAGTATTATTTATGACTGATGCCTTAGGATATTGGTTTTTGTCATTCATTTACCTTTTGACCACTCCTGCTTGGGCAAGAAGCTCTGTGGGCATCCTAAATTTAGGAGGCTCTTACAGGAGACTAATGAGCATTCTCCAAGTGAGTTTGGGACAGAAGTGTTGTAGGGAGGTTCCACCGTCCATTCACTCACTTGCCTCAAGGCAGCAGCACACCTGGGTTAACATTTACATATGCCAAGTCACGCTTACCGCCAAGACAGTTCCCTGCCTTGTGGTCAGAGATAAAGAAGTGAAAGTAATCAAAGAGACAGGCTGGCTCCAGAGCCCATGCTTTTGCGACATGAACTGAAGGAAGGCTTATCTAGAAGCCTGTGAGAGGACAAATGAAGGATGTCCCTCAAGGGATTAGACAGAGAAGCTAACTTTACTCCTTCCATGTATGTCTCTGTCTCTATGCTTATCTGTGAAATGCCAATATTGAAATTTTGTAATAACCAGGCCAGCCACTTACTCATGTTCCTACAGCTGAGACTGTCAAATTCCAGACTAGCACACACCTGCCTCCTTCTCACAGGTTTGCTAACCCTTCTCTGGACTATTCTGTTCTACTTTGTCTTCATGCATTTTTCAGCCAATATTTAGTTTCCTTTGGGAGGACCCCTATAGATTAGTCACTGAGCATATACTTTCACGATTGCTTAAAGTTCAACATGTTTTCTAATTTCTCCACATGTATAAAACTTTTAACCTGAAAGAAATGTAAAATCAGCATATAATAGTATGATTTCATCCTCGAGAATAGCAAGATATCTAGCAGAACCAACAATTTATTCAAAGTGACTGAATAGGATTAAGAAGCATTTAAAGGTATGCACGTAAGTCAAGTCAACACTACTTTTTATTGTGTACATGCTTGTGTGTGTGCGTGTGCGTGCGCGTGCGTGCGCGTGCGCGTGCGCGTGCGCGTGCGTGCGTGCGTGCGTGCGTGCGTGCGTGCGTGCGTGTGTGTGTGTGTGTGTGTGTGTGTGTGTGTGTGTGTGATTGTATAGGTACAGTTGCACTGGCATATATATATGCAGTTTTGTACACATGTGTATGTGTGTGTATGGAGGACTGAGGAAAACTTCTTATGTCATTCATTGGGATGTATCCACCTTGATTATAAAACGGGGTCCCTCACTGGACTGAATATTCTATATTAGGTTAGGGTGACTAGAAAGGGAACTTCCAATCTCTACTGAGATTGCAAATTTGTACTTTTACTTGTGTTCTGATTTTCAAATGCAGGCTGGTGTGTTTACCTCACAAATACATTACCAGTTGAGCCATCTACCCTGTGCTCTCATTACACTGTCCCCTAAAAAAGCAGCCTAGTTTCTTTCTCAAAGCAGGTTTCTCCTTTCTTTCATGAACTCAGACTCCTGACTCTGGAGTCTAATTGGTCTAATTTAAAAATCATGTTGGCAGCAACAATTTTTTATAACTATCTAGCATTATGAGATAGTTAGCCAAAGAAGTATATCTGACAGCTAAGTTATTTCTTTCCAAAAATACCCCCCTGGAATTTAGAAATGGATCTGTTAGTCTTTTAATTTCTCCTGTTTTTCTAAAATACCTTCCAGTTCCCTAAGGCATCTGTCTATGTTATTCACCCAGGGTCCCACAGGCAGATGCTGTGTTAAAATATGACTTCATGAGGAAACTTGCCTAAAGTCCAAAAATCCTTTCTGAAACGCCCTGCTGGGATAGAGCTTCTTACCTCTATCTTCCTGCCCCTGTAGCATTGTTTAATCCATCTGTGTCTGTGCCTAGAACTTTAAGGAGCAAGACTTTCCAGTGTTCCTAGGAATGCTTTTATGGACATCTATGTTCTCAAGCATGCAGAGAATTTTTGAGGATGTCTATAGTTAAGCTTCAGGAATAGGAGGAAGATGGAAATGTTGAAAGGAATGGCAAGAGGACAGCAGGAAAGAGAAGAAGGAGCTAAAACAAGAGTGGATTCTTTACCAAGAGGTCTTAGAGCCCCTCTTCAGGCAGAGTTGAGGTATAATAAGAATATCAGGGTTAATATTGTTAAAAGTGGAGAAAATTTGCTAAATAAAATATCGCTAACATTTTTCCTTCAGAGTAAGAGCCCTCACTTTGGAGATTCAAGGAGTATGATAAAGACTTGATAATATTTTGGTGACAAATGTATTCAGTTACCAGGAGGAGGTTCGCAACTATGAGAAGAGCCAAGGAAAGGTGTGCGATGTAGATGTACAAGCTATGGTCACTGGAGCTATTTGCCTCTCTGGAAACTCTGGAGAGGAAAGACACAGAAAAGCACAGCCAACAGCACTATTCCCAGACTCTAAGGAACTCTACAGCGACAGAAACAGGAAACACTGGTATTGTTGGTTGAGAGGTCCAGGCCTGAAGAATGGAGGGTGAGAAAGAGAAAGATTGTAGGACCTGGACAAATATTTGTGAACTATCCAGCAACAAATGTCATGGGAATACCTAGATCAAAGAAAACAAACTCCCAGTATGGACTTTAATCTCTTAGAATAACCTGTAAATCTTCATTAAAGGACTGTGTGACCTAGTCTTTCAAAAACACATCCTTCCTCAATGTTCCCTAAGCCTTGAAGGGTTCTTATAGATGCTCCATTTATGAATGGATACTTCATAGCAATTTATTCTTTGTGCTTTAACTAGTGATAACGCCGCCACCACCCCAACTCCCCATACACACACTATAAAAAGGAGGCTAAATTCACAGCAGACTAATTAGTATACATAGACATGTTTATTTAGAAAGTCACTTGATGGCACTTCAGGCCTATTTAGCAAAGTCACAGCAATAACTTTCCAACTGATACCTGTGACCTTCTCTGTTATGGGCTTTTGATTGGGTTTAAGGTGCCAGGTGTTAATTCCCTCTTATGAAGGTATTCACAGGTAGGATAAGGATGCAGTTGGTGACTCCTAGTGCGGATTTGCCATTATAATACCAGTGAACTTGTCTTGACTCGTCAGAGATGAATAAGACAGTCAATGACAATTTTTTTTTTCCTGACATTCCACATAGCAACATTCAGCACTGTGAGATCTAGCCAACAGAGAGAAAGATACCAGCCCAGTTCAAGCTTGATTTTTCTATGTCCTCAAAGTAGTTGTGTGGCTTCATCAGCTATAGGCTCTCTCCAGTTAATTATAGTGAGAAACGAACAACAGTAGCAGTTGCCTATATTGTGGGGCTCATACTACCTTTAAAGACCCAGCTTGTAGGAAGGAAACATACCAGCAGCATTAAGATTTTTGTTTAATGGGCTATAGTCTCCCTTCCACTTGCATATCGTCCTACCTGCCCCCCTAAAGAATCTTTCCTTCCTCTCTCATGGGACACATTTGCTTCTTTGGGTGTCTCACATACTCATTCAGTCGTAAATACATACATCTAAAAGGTAAATTAATGAATTTATGTGTGAGAGGAATCACACAGTATATATTTTTCTGAACTTTTTACCTATCTAACAACGTATTTTTCAATTCCATCCATTTTTTCTGCACTTTTTCTTATTCTTCTTTGCAAGCAAATACAATATTGCTGTGTACAATATATTCTTTGTACATTCATCAACTGATTAACAGCTAGGCTGACTGAATTCCTCTGCAAAGCTTAGAGAACATTATACAAGAAGTAGAAGAAATGTGTAAAAGCTTGGAGAAGCAGTAAGAGGTGCACAGAACATTGAATTCTGGGTGCAACATGGATGTTGTACTCCTGAGCTATTGGGCTGTGATTATAATACCTGTATTAGCTGCTTTCGATCTCCATAAGATTAGACATGTCTGTAACTTGTTGTGGAAGGGGAAAGAGCTCATGAGGTCCCAAACCTCCACAAGGATTGCTCCTCAGATAACAACTTCTCCAGGAGAAAGAGACATTTTCTTCAGAGAGCATCCACTGATAAAGAGCACATCCTACTGGAAATACAATCCCACCACATACACGTAACCCAGCTTAATAAACCCATGTTTCATAGTAAAAGAGAGATGAAAGCCAAAAAAAGGACTTGATTGGAAGAGGAAGCAGAGAGTATGACATGGGAGATAATATTAAAATATATTGTGGACATGCATTAAATGACATAATAAAGCATATAGTTACATATAATTAATATAGGCTAACAAACAAAATAAATATTTCTCCCAGTTATGTATTACTTTAAAAAAACCTAAAACTTACAAAACAACCTGTTTTAATTAAAATTACATTAGACTGCAATCAGCTCTCCTGGTTTATAATTTTATGAAGTAAATATCTGAGAGCATTTAACATTGAGACATTTACCTATTTTATTTCTGGAAGTAATTTCTTTCTTAAGAATACAGTTCCTGGCAAACACAGAAGTGGAAGGTCACAGTCAGCTATTGGATGGAACACAGGGACCCCAATGGAGGAGCTAAAGTACTCAAGGAGCTGAAGGGGGCTGCAACTCTATACGTGGAACAACAATATGAACTAGCCAGACCCCCAGAGCTTGTGTCTCTAGCTGCATATGTAGGAAAAGATGGCCTAGTCAGCCATTATTGGGAAGAGAGGCCACTTGGTCTTGCAGACTTTATATGACCCAGCACAGGGGAATGCCAGGGCCAAGAAGTGGGAGTGGGTGTGTCAGGGAGCAGAGGGGAAGGGTATAAGGGACTTTTGGGATAGCATTTGAAGTGTAACTGAAGTAAATACCTAATAAAAAATTGGAAAAAAGGGAATATAGACTGTAGTCTTTTATAATTCCACTGTTGTTTTTAATTTTGTTTTTGCTCGGATTCTCAGAAGTAAGGCCATGCTTCCTCCATGTTGAGTCATGTTTGTAAGCTATCTTCAGGATGAAGTATGTTTGCACCTGCCTAGTTTAGGTTTATATTCTGACATAATTGAAAATATTTGTTTCAAAGGGTTTGGGATTTGAATAGTCTCTAGCCTGCAGTAAATGGCGTGGACCAGAATTCACAAGGAAGGGCTTCGCCTGCATGCTGCTTTGATGCTTTGAGGAGAAGGTAGAATTCATCCAGGTATTACTAACTTTGCTTCATTTTGAGAGCATCACAGTCTAGAAAGAGAGAGTTGGCCATATGAGGAGTTAATTCTTTCCATCTTCAACAGGAGCATTATTTGCCTCTGGGGTCAGACCCATTGTCTGGGCTTTCCATATTTTCCTTGTCCAGAACACACTGAAGGGCAAATCATAGAAACTATAGCACTATACATCTGTGGCATGCCCCTTATTTAGGCTCACTTCTGTTCTTAACGTATGCAAAGGTGCATCTTTCACAAATGAGGCTGCTGGTCTATGTCATGGAACATCTCCAGTTATGCAGTTACCAGTGTCCAGGATTTATGTCAAACAAGGTGTGAATGCAATTCCTAGATTAGCTTCTTCTGAAGTAGGAAAATTTAGGGGTTACTTAAACCCTGTGTGTCTTCACCCATAGCTCAGCCATTATAGGAGTAGACAAGAACTTAGAGAGTGAGAATGCCTGTTGCGCTGCGCGTGCCTGAAACTTGTGCTCAGTCCCTAGAACTCACAATGGAAGAAGTGAATTTACCCTTACATGTGGTTCTCAAACAACCATCTGTACACTTTGTAATGTATGTGCCTACACACACACACACACACACACACACACTACACATAAACACAACAATGAATCAAACTTTATCCAAGCATATACTTAGCAAAATGATTGTAAATAATAAAGCCACAGAAATTTACTAAAGCATTTTGCATGTTTTAGAGAAAAATAAAAAGTCAAATAATAAATTATTCACTTTTAAATTACTGACTTCTTACAATATAGAGGTCCTTTAAAAGTAATTTTTAAAACATACACAGATTTTAGTTCCTAAACTACATTAAATGGTCAATTAGAAATATTTATGCAATACTAGGGTAAATAGTTTAATCTCATGGGTATTCTACTTTTATCTACAATCTTCTCCCTCTAGGGAATATGGCTTAGGATTTTACCAAGCCTTCATTCTGTTTCCGTGAGAGCATGCTGATGCAGTCTGGGACAGTCAACCTGTGTTGGCATTTGGTGATGGGGCCCCTGGATCCACCTACAGACTTCAGAAGTGCATTATCAGAAATGCAGCAATAGCTGAGCCGTGCCCAGGTTTCAATCCACTATAGTTCTTAGCCAGGTGATCTTCGTTTCTGGAAAAATGCTACACAATTCACCAAGCCTCCAGGGAGCTTGAAAATTACATATAGACAGAGATTGGGGAGTGGGTGGATTTTTTTTTTCTTGAAGCTGTAGCAGTCAGAATAAAAGGAACTTGTCTTGATTTAAAACAAAAAAAACAAAAAAACAAGAAATATAAGACATCTACTATTTCTGTAGCAAATTCCAGGTTTTATCTTTTCATTTTCTAATTTTAATGTTACATACAGCTTTTAAGTAAATGGTCATAATGTCTACCAGAATTGTTAATTCATAGTATTCCTTATATCACTTTACCTTTCTCCTTTTCATACTTTCTCCTCCCTCCTTTCCCTTGCCCCTTTCCTGGTTCTCTTTCTTTCTCTATTTGATTCCTTATGAATATTTAGCTCATGTGAACCCCACAAGTGATATCAAAAATAAATAGACAGCTATTACAGCAGTCAACAGTTTTATGACGTATTACTTCCCTGACAAGAGAGTTATTAAAGACTATTAAGAAGGCAAAGATTTTTTTTTGACAACACAGATTTTAAAATTTTGAGATTTCATAATTCTAGTTTTAAGGACTAAAATTTAAAAAGAAATTATGAGAAATATGCCATGGAGCTCACACAAAAATAATATAATATAGGAAAAAGTTCATTGCAATTCTTGTCTGTTACAAACAGGGACAGGGCAAGAAAAGACAACTTTCATTAGACAGGGTTAGAATTCTCACTGGCAACCCTAAGAAGGGTTTGGGAGACTTGAGGAGACTACTTTGAGATTGTTTAGTTTGCTGCCCTGTTCACGTTTCCCTCTGGCAAACACAGGGTTAAAGATCAGTGCATTGCTCACACAGGGTCATCACAACATAAAATGTTTTCAGCTCTCCTGAGCTGACATCTCATCAGCACTAACAGCTTGACCCTGCACCCCGATGGGTAGAGAGCACACACCTGTCTTTAAAATGTGTGAACTGAATTTTATCTGCAATGATTTTTCTTCTTATCCTTTGATCTGTCACCATTTCTTCACAATGTCAAAAACCTAGAAGCCTGGCTTGAATGGTGATCAAACTCGGTAGCACACCATTTTTAGCCTGATCCTGAATCCACACAATCGAAATTCATTTTCAATTCAGACTCAACCCGCCACAGTGAAGACAGCATCACTGAGCTGCTTCTTCCTCAGTTAAGCTTTTGGGAGGATGAACATAATGAGGTTACAAAGAAAGGAAGTGGATGCCTTTATCTAGTTGTACCATAATGCATGCATTTAAAGAAATGTGTGCCTCTGCAACCCCTTGACAGACTAAATTCCTTCTTAGTACTATTGCCATTGCCCAGAATATTTAGTTACCAATATTTTGAAGGAATTTCAAACATAGTTTCCCAAGTGTGTCAAAAAAAAAAAAAAATCAACATTATCGATTTGTTTTCACTCACCTTTTACCCTCCACCGTTCTCTTTCTTCACGTGACCTACTAAGCCCTCCTGTGACTGTTGATTGATTAGCATTTAGCAGGCATTTGTGGACAGCCAAGCTCTATCAGAGAAAATGAACTTCTGACATCTGCACTGGCAAATTCTTCCTCTACCTCTCTCTACTCCATTATTAGAGCCCCCTTTCCTCTATAAGCCTAATGCTCACTTAATTTTGTTGATTATGTTGTTGTTTGGTTGGTTTGACTTGGGTTGG
This sequence comes from Mus pahari, assembly GCF_900095145.1. Taxonomy (NCBI): domain Eukaryota; kingdom Metazoa; phylum Chordata; class Mammalia; order Rodentia; family Muridae; genus Mus; species Mus pahari. Next base: position 47,048,776 of record NC_034591.1, read on the forward strand.
GTTTTGTTTGTTTGTTTTTGTTTCTTTGTTTGGTGATTATTGTTTGACAATCGGACTAATAGCAGACCTCCTAACCATGGAACCTGAAAGTAGGGTTGAATCAATGACCACCCCGGGGGTACTTTATTGAAGTAGCAGGATGATTCTTGTGATTCTTGAAAATTATTACTCAACTTGGTATCATGACCATCAGAAGCCATTTTACTGTCAACCCTTAACTATATTTCCTTTACCCTTCTGCCATACTGCAGGCTCCTTTCTGTTATTTCCAACTGAACCTCTACCTAGAGATCCCATGAGAAACTCAACCAAACATGTTTTAAAGAGGTTCCTTCTCTCTATGGATCTCTTCCTCCTTGTGTATTTCTTTTACTGAATAATAGCATTTATAGGGACTGGAGAGAGAGTTCAACAGGGAAGAGTTGCTCTTCCAGGTTTCCTTCTCAGCACCCACAGGGCAACTCAATACTGCTTTTACTGAAGTTCCAGGGTTCTAACCCCTCTTCTGGCCTCTGCAGGTGCTGCACTTATATGGTATCCAAATATACATGGATGAAAATATTTATAAATATAAAATAATCTTTTTCTTCTGAAAAAAATATTTTTACATTGCCTAAGAGAACCCGAGATCTTATACAAATGATACTGTTTCTATAATGAGTCAAACATTAATAATTACATAGAATCTGAGATCAGCTTCAGATTTACTTTGTTTTTAATTATTTATTTTTTATTTAATTTTATTTCATGCACATTGATATTTTGCATGGATCTTTGTCTGTGTGAGGGTGTTGAATCCCCTGCAACTAGCGTTGTAGGCAGGTGTGAACTGTCATGTGGGTGCTGGAAATTGAACTCAGGTCCTCTGGAAGAACTGATAATGCTATTAACCACTGAGATATCTCTCCACCTCCCCCCCCACCGCCAGATTCTTTTTCTACCCCGACAAATACCATTAACACTAGGTAAATGTTTGTCATTGATAGTTAAACTTCCTATTTTTACAGTCATATCTCTCTAACCATTCTCTTATGTGGCTATTAGGATGGCCATTCCACAGAGATTATTCATATCATTATATGATCTAAAACATCTTTGTTCTTTCCTATAATTTTTCAAAACAATTTTAAAATTTTTGATAATGATTGTAGTTTTAAGGCATTTTTATTAGATATTTTCTTCATTTACATTTCAAATGCTATCCCCAAAGTCCCCTATACCCTCCCCCGACCAACCCACCCATGCTTGCTTCCTGGCCCTGGCATTCCCCTATACTGGGGCATATGATGATTGTAGTTTTAATCACAGCTATTTCTATCTGCTCCTCACTGAAGCAATCAATTTTAAGCAGGATGCATCTGAGACAATATATTCATTCTCCCTGTCTATGCTGTAGCTTGAGTGGTCTTCTCATACATGACAATAACTGTTCTTTATTCATATCACCCACAATATCATCAGTGACTACATAAGCTGTCATCTACAATAGGCTTCCATAAGGACAGGAGTTATCATCCAGCTTCTGGTACTAAGCTTGTGGTAAACAGCAGAGTGTCCCACCGAAGATGTCCTAGTTCTAATCATTGGAAACTTAGAGTATATTATACTGTATGGCAACAGAATATTACTATAGCATGTAACAATTAAAGACATGACACTGGAGCTTCTGGATAGATACAATGGCATCAAGGTACACTTGAATGTGGGAGAAGACACGGGAGAGGAAGTCTGTAAGGCACAATGAGGAAAAGAACTTAATGAGGATGATTTTGAAGATGAAGTAAGAGAACTCTAAGCTACCTATATGGAAGAGCTTGAAAATTCACGGGAAGCAGTGTTTTGCCTAAAGACAACAAAAGTAATGGAGTACTGTGGACATACAGATTTCAGCATAGAAAAAGACAGTTTAGACTTCTGACCTAAAGGACTATGACATAACAACCTGTGCTATGGCAGGAATAGAACATGATGTGTGTACTTGATGACCCTGTTGATTTAGAAAAGATCATACAGTTGTTACGCACACACTCACTTCACATTTTTATTGTATAATCTTTGATATTGCTAGCATTATAAATTTCAGATTACAGAAAAGATGCATAAAATATCCTTTAGAAAATATAAAAGATAACATGTAGAGATATAAAACTCAACACGTGCAGATATAAAATTCAGCACTAGAAATGCTTGACATTGACTTTAGAGTTGCAAGCAGAGGCTTATACTGCATAGGCAACAAATAAAGAAAACTGCAAAACGAGGTAAGAATAAGAAGTGACATGAAAATTGTCCCCAGGTTTCCCTCCTAGTCACTTATTTCTGTTTCACTGTAAAATTGAACATAAATTCACACAGAATTGTAACAAAGTTGACAAGTAGCTCAGACGAATGAGCTTTAGCATATGTTGGCATCCTATAGTATTAAAATAACCTTATGGGCTCATTATATTGTCAATTCCTCTATATAGGACTGACAATAGACTCTTGCAATTTTTGGTTTTAAAGAATAAGGAAACATTTACCCCTATGGTAATTTATGGGTTAAATTCAGAACAGTTCTACCTTACATGGTCACTAGTAAACCTAGTGTAGAATTCTCTGACTTCTATGTGTGGCTCCAATCTCAGTCATCATTGTGTCCAAATATTAGCCATGAGAAATAATGAAGAAAGGGTGAAGGCTTTCATGTTAGGCTTCATATGAAATAGACCCACTCTCTCTTAAGGGAACTATGAGACTTGGGAACCCTGACAGACATGGTAGACTGAAAAGACGGTCCAGCCTGGAACCAAGAAGGAATGATATTTACATGAACAACTAGTGTCCTTACACATGATCTCATAGCATAAATGAGTAGATTAATGAAGAGGGCTAATGAGACTCTACAAGTTAGAAACTGACACATTTTTAGAACTATTATCAGTGTTGAGAAATAGCTTTAGAATTAGAATTACTTCCAAGCGACCTAAAAGTGTATTCCAGGCGTCTTTTCTTAAAAGTATATGCCTTGAAGACACCGAAACTGGAGTGATACCCAAATGAATCAGATGGGCCTGGCTGCCCACCTTGTAGGCCCTTCTTGATAGGCATTCATCCCCTTTCTTCAAGAGCTGATTCCTTGATGAGGAAATCAGGAAGAGGCAAACATTGAAAAACTATTAATGATTTACCTTTGCTTACACTTACATAGATTAAAATTGATCTATGATTGTTAGCATCCATGAAGAAGAATGTATCAGGAAGTAAGACAGGAAACATCTTCCTTACAAATATGCCTTCCTCATGAAAGCTGCAATTATTCAGTCATTTCACTTATTTTTTAGAAATCTGTCAATTTGATGATTACCTTTTCCTATTGATTGTTGGCTTCCCTTGAAAGGTTTACTACAGCTTGTGACCCTGTGGTCAGAAAATGCTTGAGAAATGGAGGTTAACAAGCAAGCAAGCCAAGTTCCTCCTGGATACTGAAATTAAAGTAGCAGAATAAGAACAATATGTCAGGGGGTTGAAGTCATCAATGCTCAAAATCAAATCAAAATCACGACTTTAGGCAACAGAAAAACAATAGATCAAAGAAATCAGTGGTTGTACTAATAGAAACTTTACATAGTTTGAACCCAGGCACAGGCAAGTAGAACAGCAGTTATGCTGAAAACATACACTCTAGAGGCAGACAGAACACACCTAAGTGAACAGTGTGTCAATTTCAGGAGTATGTCACATGCTGGCCTTTAAGAGAACTTTTACAGTCAATTATATCATAAGTCAAGCCAATTAAGTAAATTACTACCCTGATAACATCTAACTAAATTCAGCGACTCTGGACAGAGGTTGAAAAGTCATAGCATTAAGCAATTGAGGTCTAGGTAAGAATAGAACTGAACAGAAGTAACTCGAAACATAGAGGGGTTAGGTTTACAAAATACAGGGCTAATGAATAAAGATCTCTCCTGACCTTCAATCCATCAATCCATCAATAAATAGTATGCATGTATGATGGGATATAATACACACACACATACACATATAGGTTACATATGTATTATATATACACATGTGTAATATATATAATACATACACACGTGTCAGGGGATATAATTAATTCCTCCCAAATTTTATTTTTATTGACCAGGATCCACTGGAGTTAGATGTAGCCCTCATTGAGCTCTAATTGATCAATGAAGTGTGCATGGAACTGTCCAAGATACTTCAAGACCTATTCTAAAGTATTTCCTACTCCCATGTACTTACTCTTATCTACTAATAACCTGCTAGGAGCAAAGAACCAGTGGAAAAACTTGAGGCCACAGAGATGGTGTATCACTATAGTAGAAGAATGCAAGGTCCCTGCAAAACTGAATGCAGCCAAGTTTCTTCTTTCCACTCCACTAATCTGTACTGAACTATGCGCACTGATAAGGAAATCATTCTTTTCTGTTAATTCACTGAAGTCCTACCACTGACTACTATAACAATTTGCTGTTCCGAAAACTGTGTGGGTATTTTACTGACGACTTATGGTGAATCACCAGTGCAAAACGTGTAACATAAAAGAAATGTTTTACTTAAGACACGTCCTAAAGTACATGCCAGAGACCTGGACAGATGACTCAGCTCTTAACATGGAGGCTCGCAAACAAATGTGATTTCAGTGCTAGAAGATCTCACATGATCTTTTCACTTCTTCATAACTGCAATCATGTGGAACACAGACACATATGCAGGCAAAATACTCATATACATACATTTTTAATCTTTAAAAAAATGAGTGAATGGCAAAAAAGGAGGCCGTTGGAAATGCTGTGCATATGTAGTAAATGCTTATTTAAGAAAAGCAATGATTAGATTTTTTAATAGCTTTAATACACATCTCTTGTAATTATCTTCAAAACATATTCTAAGCAATTTTCACCAAATGAGAATTTGTTAGATTGAGGAAAAGAGAGAAATGAAATAAGCAATACAAATTGCAATACACATTTTTACATGTTGCTAGACATGGATTGGACCTTATGTCAGCCTGACAATCTGTGGATTCTTTCAGATTAGAGGAACCTACCATGAAAGAGCATCACACAGAAAATGACAAGTGTGGATGTTTTCTCAAGCCAATTGAAGATGCTTATGAAAGTATCACAACTCCCGGGCTGCAAGTCATTACCCAACAGTAGCTGTGACCAGACTTCATATCTGTACCTTCAGAGAATGTTTTCAGAGCCAGAGGTAATCTCATTACAGTCAATAAAGAAAGAAAGCTGCTCCTTATACCACCTTTAACTTGTATTCTCATAAACACATGCATAAGTGCATGTGATTTTGATATGTAATGCAGAATATATGTCTTAAATTCTGATGCTCAAACTAGAGAAGAGGCTGCTCAAAGCCTTATAAGTAGAATCAAAGGTTTTCTGTGCCATTTCCATGATGTATCCCATCCTAGAGAAAGGTCCTAAATCTGCTATTGGTAACACATGGATCTGAGGTAAAAACAAAAAATCAAGTCTGGTCCATTATTGTCTAATGTCCTGACTGCAAGCAAAAAGTCCAAAGATAGGAGGAATGATCTAGAAAGTAATAGTGTCAGCTAATGAAGCATTCTCAATTTCCAGATGGCATATCTCAGTGCAGTATCTGTTCATTTCCTTTCTATTAAATTGAAATACTTTCTCCTAGAATTTTTGTGAAAACCAATGTAATACACATTAAGCCTATGTATTATCATGTATGTGAGTATATATATATTGTGTGTGTGTGCTTATGAGTATGTTTGTGTGCATCTAAGCATGTTCACCCATGTGTGTGTTTGTGTGTGTGGTATCTTTTCATAGGCATATAGATTAGATACAGATTTTAAAAGCTATCTCTATACAAGTGTGAGTAGCTGGTTTCCATCTGTGATTTCTGCTCTGAGTATTTGAGCTCCTTTACACAACTGGGACTCATTCATTCACTTAGACAACTTTATCTTACCTATTCCCTTCTGGCTCAGGACCAGGACTTGGGACTAGCCCGTAATGGGTTGATTTGTTTGACTCCTTTAGGTGTTGATGGCCTTTTCTTGCTACTGAATCCAAGTACATCTTAATTCAGTACACAGAAGATGTATTGAAAAAAAATCTTTCCTAACATCCTGGAAAACCCTCAGCCTTTTGTCTAGATTGGCATGTGCCACTGCAAAGCTATAATAAGTCAAAAATAATCTTACAAATAAATGAGTAAAAAAACAAAACAGTAAATGCCTTGCTCTTAGAAAAATTCTGTTGAAACTTTGACTTTGCTACCCAACAAGAACCATAAGAGAGTTAGAAATTCTCTCTGCTATGAAAAGTACAGTACTACTTCCAAAATGTATTAGAAAGCACCTAAAGTTGTAAATGTAAATACTATATTTTTGTCCTAACAAAACAAGATTAACCCCAAAGTATCCCAGTATTTCCTTAACTATGTTGCAATTAAAACTTAGGACAAACTCTCTCATAGAACTATACAAATATATTCATGCTTAAGTATAATCATTTGATCATAAACATGATCTTGATTACAAGCTAAGTTGAGGGAAATGTGTAAATATCTAAATACATAATAGTGCATTTATATATTCATATGTACCAGCATGTAAAGTGAAGAGAAATGTATTAAAAGGCAGGTCTGGGCACAGGACGCGAGTGCATCAATAAGAAAATATTTTTACAAACCCCATTGATACTCATAAATTAATATGAGATGTTCATAAATATAGAAATATTTGATTCAGAGGGAAGTATAAATTTTAAATACATAGTTTGCATTAAATACACTGTATGTGTTTAAAATTTTACATCTGCTATACCACTGAATTGACCCAATGATTTTAAAGCTCTCAGAGAAAAATATTGTTGTGTAAACTTCTCTCATGCAGACTTTTTCAATTTCCTTCTAACATGACTGTAAACACCAAGATAAACACAGAAGAAAGTGCATCAACTAAGCAAATACCCACTGCATCCCAGGATCCAGAAAGAATTGAAAAATGACTCAAAGTGGATTTAAAACATACCTGGTGGAGCTCCCAGAAAGAGAACACCTGTTCACCGGAGGCAACCATGAAACAAGAAAGAAAAGCAAAGGGCCTGCAGGCCTCCCTCCTCATGCTGTCTGTGTGCCTTGCTACATCTTCCCTGTGCCCCAGATGACTTCTAAGAGAAAACGGGCTTTTGACAACCTTCCAGCTGGGCACTAAACCCAGCTATGAAGCAGGCACTGTGGAGTTTCTTAATGCCTTTATACCAGCACACTGGCACGGCTTTCTATCTTAAAGCACATTATTAGCACTTGCTTTGTGGTGAGATTTTTCTCATTTGAACGAAAAAGAAGAAGAAGAAGAAGAAGAAGAAGAAGAAGAAGAAGAAGAAGAAGAAGAAGAAGAAGAAGAAGAAGAAGAAGAAGAAGAAGAAGAAGAA
>NC_034591.1:47056239-47066245 GCF_900095145.1 Mus pahari
AGAAGAAGAAAAGAAAAGAAAAGAAAAGAAAAGAAAAGAAAAGAAAAGAAAAGAAAAGAAAAGAAAAGAAAAGAAAAGAAAAGAAAAGAAAAGAAAAGAGAAAACGTAAAAGTAAAAGAAAGGAAAGAAAGGAAGAATGGAGAACAGTGTGTTTCAAGCATGCCAGGTATTGGACAAAGCCCTCTAGACACAAAGTGAAGGGGGCTATATGTGCATTTGAATAACATTTTAACAAATATCAGGGGTGGGAAACTGAATTTCAGAGCCACTGTTGTTTGAAGCTGCACAAGTAATCTTGGCAGTCTCCAGACCGAATTCCTAAAGCTCTCTGCCTTTAGTGTACGACTTCTCAGATCTCTGTGGGAGTGATGCTCTTGGAAGCAACTGAAGGAGGAAAGACTTCCATGACTGACCCTCTTCTCCCTTGCTGTCGTACTTGGAGCTCCTCCTGTCTGGGTTCTTTCCTATAGTGCAACCCATGCTTCTGTCTGTGCATGAATAGTCACTCATTTCCCTGTACTTTATGAAATCAAAACAGAGCACACAGATGCTAGGCTTGAAGTGGGAACAGGGGAAAAAAGACCTCCACTGCAGAGAGCTAATTTAGCAGACAAAAATAAGCAGAGGAGGAGGAGAAGAAGCAAAAGGAAGAGGAGAAAGAGAGAAAGAAGAAGGAGAAGGAGAAGCAGAAGAAAAGAAAGAGAAAGCTGCAGAAGGGAGAAGAGAAAGAGGAGAAGACAAGAAGAGAGAATGAAACAAACTACACAAATTACAAACCCAGTTTGGTGTTTGGTTCTGTTATGTTTTCTTGCTGTCTTCTCAGTCTGTGACTAGCATACAATAAATACACACTGCCTCTGGAAAGAATGCACCTCTTAAACAAATGAACATAGAAAAATAAAAACAGGTAGTGTCCTTAAAAACATGGCCAAGCATGGGAGAAATTGGTTCTCCGAAGCTGTAGAAAAGGATCTTTGAAAACATCTCAGTAGAGGGACTTGATGTTCAACACCACAGCTGGGGGAGGAATAGCATCATCGATGGAAGAATATGCAAAAGTGATGCATGTGACCCTATCTGCCCTAGCTTTTCCCCTGATACAATGCTGTTTCTATAATCTGGGTACTACCCTGAACCCATAAGGATGCCGGACACTCTTCAAACTAGAAGTTTCCTTACTAGCCTCAGCTCCTTTCCTCATTCATGCCTCTCTTCCCAGCTGTCCTTCGTAGAAGGTATTTCCTTGGCCACCCTGCTAACAGCAGCTTCCTGCATCCCTCATTTTCTTAGCCTTCCATACCAGAGGTGTGACAATTGCTCATTTTCCAAACAATTCATCACTTAGTCCTCCACTTCCTTACCTTTGCATCCTGAGATACTTTCTGACTTAAACTGATTGTCATCTGCCCTGATTTGAATGGGAAATGTTCCCTGTAGAGTCATACATTTGAACACTTAACTCTCAACTGCTGGCAGTATGGAAAGTTTTATGTCCTTTGGGGTAAGGGGTAATGCTGGACAACATCTGTCAGTAGTAACAGATACTTGAGGATTATACCATGTCCTATTTCTGCCCTCTGGGTCATCTAACTGGTGGGACAGGATGTGAAAAGTCACGTAAAGTAGAAACCTAAGGGTTCTTTGGAAAGTCAGTTGCATTGAATAGTGTTTTGTTATAGCAGATTCATGAGGAAATATTTCGTTAAAATACTCACAGGTGAAAGGCTAAGGCAGATTCATGAACAAACCATTTCTACAAAACTGGCACAGGTAAAAGAATGTTTTACTAAAACAAGCACATGAAAGAAGGATTCATTCATAATAGAAACACATGATAAAGGATTCTTCACTAATGATATATATGTATTTGTCTGCCTTACATTGCAGACAAATGAACTCCATTTGTTGAGGGTCCATAGAGACAAAAAAATACATAAAAATCTTCTGATGATATGCTACAATTTCTTAGCACTTCTGTTCACTCAAGCTGATTGACAGAATGATGTCAGCTGAGAAAAACTCATGTACTGAGTCAAGGCAAGTGCTGAGACAAGACCCAGGGAAGATATATAATGTTTAGAGGGAGTATAAAAGGACTCAGCAATGACAGAGGCTGATCTTGGCTTGCTAGTAGAGCTAGCTATACAATGTTTGTTGGTTTCGAATCTTCGAGGAGAGAGGCACAGCTAAGAACTTCTGACATTCCTGCTAGTCCCTCCTACTACTGACTCATGCTGAGGTTGAAGCCTGGCTGTCTCTACTAGGTAGTGCCACCAACACTGATTCCTGTTTGCTATCTGACTCTACCTAACTGGACTGCTGGTGTATCCATGAAGTATTTACAAATGGATCGAGCCGCCATTGCAGACCTATAAACTGAACTGCTAATTTCCAGATAACACAGATGGGAGTTGCTAAAAAGGACCATTTCCAAACAGGTCAACGTCCCCCATAGTCTCTCTTTTCCACTACCTTTGGTGGATGGGCTAAAAGGGAGGTTAAAGTATGTAAAAAACCTTCATTAAAAATTGGCATTAAAAATTAAAATAACAGTCACAGCCATATAAATCAGGATTGTCTTCCATGTTTTCCACACTATGATGGACTGGCATACTCTCAAAACAGCAGTCTATGTAAATCCTCCTGGCATTTAGTTTGATGGCTACCTTGACACAGCAATAATCCAAGCAGTGAAGACACAATCCAATGCTAATCTTCAGAACTGTCTCTAAATCAGTGGTTCTCAAACTTTCTACTGCTGTGACTCTTTAATACAGTTCATGTTGTGGTGACGCCCAACCATAAAATTATTTCATTGCTACATTGTTACTGTAATTTCACTACTGTAATTTTTTGTTGAGTCATAATCTGATATATAGGATACCTGATATGTGACATTCAAAGGTGTCACGACCCACAGGTTGAGAACTGCTGTTCTGAATAAACCCAACCTAGAATAATGGTAATGAGTGTTCATAAGAGGTGATAGAAGCCGAGTGGTGGTGGCACACACCTTTAATCCCAGCACTTGGGAGGCAGAGACAGGTAGATTTCTGGGTTCAAGGCCAGCCTGGTCTACAAAGTGAGTTCCAGGACAGCCAGGGCTATACAGAGAAACCCTGTCTTGAAACAAACAAAACAGAACAAAACAAAACAAAAAAATGTTGATACAAGCAAGGGTGTGAAAGAGTTCAGTGAAACAGTAAACATTCAGAATATGTCATTATCATTGCTTAGAACTATATCTTGGTGCCTAGAACAAAGTCTTGTCAGAGGTTTTGGTCAGTGAATACGTTTGGAGCAGGAAAAAAAAAAAAAAAAGGCACCCACATTAGAGAAAATGGAGACAGGTTTAATGCAGAACCGAATAGGGAAAGGTGGTAACTCTATTACAATTCAAGTAGAAGAATGATAAGTACCTGACATCCACAAATAAAAAGTATATTAAGAATATAAAAACAGAGTCAAGTTCATCCCAGAATATATTAAAAGAAGGGGTTATAAAAAGAGATAAACTGTCCCTGGAATGGATATGATGAATACGAAGAAAGAAGAATAAAAAGAGGATTTTAGTTTGTTAGGAAGAAATAGAATAATTATCCTTAGAAACTAATAACAGCTAAAGAAAACTAAGGCTTAATAGTAAAAGATCAGAGTTGGGCCTGTGTGTGCAGATCTGAAGTTCTGATTGTCCGAAACAAAACAATAATGCAAAACCCTGTAAGGAGCTGTTTCTACTTAGCCATTTCATAACTACTTAACAAACAAACAGTAAAGCAAAATTCAAATAGTAACCCATCTTGTTGAATACAGGACACTCTCTGGCCACATTTCTCTGTGGGGCATAAAGGAGTTTGTGCCTTAGAAGAAACCTGCCCCAGTTTTCATGCCCTGGCTCTGTGGAGTAAGAAACACCCAGAGTGTGAAGCTCTGGGGCCACTGTCATTGTTGCCTTTCTCAGGGATCCAACCTGCAGCACGGGGAAGAACACCCAGGTAGCGCTGCTAAGCCTCAAGCACAAGGAGTCTACCGATTCTGAAAGTCTGAGTTTGGTGGAAAGTATATTTTAGATTAACCCAAACCAGAGGCTTCACTCTCCAAACAATTGTGTTAAATTTCCATCACTGATGTAATGCCCAAGAAATGTATTTATTAATGGAGGAAACACTCGGTTTTTCATTTGATACATGAATTCAGAGATTTCAGTAATTTCACTACTGTTAAGAATCATGATCTGATAAGAACAATACCTGATATGGACCATTCAAGAGGGTCATGACCCACAGGTTGAGAACTGCTACTCTGAATAAACCCAACCTAGATTAATGGTAATGGGTGTTCACAAGAAGTGATAGGAGTAAGGGTGAAAAAGGGTTAACACAGTTCTATTGGCTTTTGGTGTGTGGTAAATGAGAGCATGATGGCAGAGACCACATGGCAGAAAGTGTTTCTTACTGCACAGCAACCAGGAAGTAGAGAAAGACAGAGAAAGCATTCTCCCCACTCCAAAAAATCAGATTGCTCAAAGTGGGCTTGGTGCCATACTTCCTTAAAGTAGGCCTAGCTCCTTATGGCCTGTTCAGATCAGAATGCACCATTAGAGTCATCCTTTAATAACCCAGCATTCACATTATCAGATCACCTTAGGATAGTGTCAGTGGCTGGAAAGCAAGCCTTTTCTATGGGAGCCTTATAAGAGACAGTTTACATTTTAAATAGCAATTTCTCTGTCTTACCTGGGAGCTTTGTTCTTTTCCCCTTCTTGTAAGACCTGAGAATGAAAAACTCAATCTCAAAAAAATCCAGTAACTTTTTAATGAATCACAATTACCTGTCCACACTAGAAATTATTATTTTTTTGAATAACAAGACTTAAAAGGCAAATACGTCTCAAGCTTTTGAACCAAAGAAAAATCTTTAACAAACAGGGATGAAAAAAAAAATCAGTCAGTCCTAAAATCTCTCTCATATGAAATGCAACAAGACAATGAAACAATCTAAAGAGTTCTTGAGTGGAGATACATTCACAAGGCTGTGTGCCCAGACAAACTCAGGGAACAGAAATATTGTCCCATATGTGCAAGACCTCAAAAAAAAAAAAAAAACCACCTCTAATGAGGATTTTTAACAACAGCAGCAGTAGCATCAGCAAAAACAAATGAAATAACAAACTAGATCACATGATGAGGGAAAGGAGAATAACAAGGAGATTTGAGTGAGGACGCTATGTAAGCGTAGGGCAGAAGAGAAAATGGAAGAATGGATAACTAATAGAAAGGATGCTTACGAATTTCACAATGGAATTTCTACCACTTTATTAGCATCGTGTTAGTTGCCTTACATCAGGGATACTGTTCCTCACAGAAGCCATGGACCCCCAAATAAAACTCCAGTGCCACGTGTGGTATACCTTCCCTCAAGTTCTTGTTTTGTGTGGCAAAGACACTGCTAAAAACCAATGTTACTGCCATTGCAATATTATTGGATACCCAGTAGAGTAATATTAGATATAAACACTATATGCCTTGGTCACAGGATGTAGAGAATTCTAGCTAACATAGATCTGGATGCTTCTTCCTTGCTGGGTAACTTTCAGAGTACTAAAAGGCACTATGCCAGCTTCTGGGGAATAGACATCATCTAGAGAATTACCTAGCTGTGAATTCTGTGAGCTATAGAAACCAGCAGCCTGGAAAGATATGCCCATGGGTGCAATAGCAGCATGAATGTCATGGGAGTAACTACTTTCTGACTGTATTTCAGCTTTAAACCACAGGAACAAAGTCTGGCCAAAAACCTTGGCCTACAACTCACATAGGCCCTAAGGGAGAACCTACAACTATTAGTTTGATAAATGGATATAATATCGAGTGCCCTTTTAAATACATATCTCTCTATTCTTATAGATTAATGTGGCTCACAGTTCTTATCAGAAAAGATAAAAACTTTCTTTTCACAGTTGATGGTAGCTGTCTTAGTCAGGGTTTCTATTCCTGCACAAACATCATGACCAAGAAGCAAGTTGGGGAGGAAAGGGTTTATTCAGCTTACACAGTCAGGACTGGAACTCAAGCAGGTCAGAAAGTAGGAGCTGATGCAGAGGCCATGGAGGGATGTTCTTTACTGGCTTGCTTGCCCTGGCTTGCTCAGCCTGCTCTCTTATAAAACCAAGACTACCAGCCCAGTGATGGCACCACCCACAAGGGGACCTCCCTCCTTGATCACTAATTGAGAAAATACCTTGCAGCTGGATCTCGTGGAGGCATTTCCCCAACTGAAGCTCCTTTCTCTGTGATAACTCCAGCTGTGTCAAGTTGACACAAAACTAGCCAGTACAGTAGCTAATACAGAGACTCACATTTGTTCAAAGGGCAAAGACTAACTGAAGTAGATCAGGGCGGACTGGGGCAAAACTGTGTCTTCTGGATATGACAGGACCATTTAACTCATGAACTCACAGCTGTGGTTGCTTGTGGAAGAACTGCATAAAATAAAATCAGTCAACATCCAGCACAGTTGAGATGGGAGAGGGGCACATGAGAACCTGATCCTAGCTGAGGATGTATTGAGAGTTGATATCTGATAGGGGATTTCTTTTAGCAGTGTGCCCCCAGAACTAATTAGTACTAGACAGTACTAATTATACTTGATAGGTTATAAAAAAAGAAAAGGATTCATTGCCTAAAGTTGCTGAAGGTGAATATCAGTGAAGATATAGGAGGGGTGGTCATGAAATATGGGGTGTAAAATTCTCAAATACATATATATTTATATAGTCAATTCTCAAATATATATATATATAGTCAAATATATATATATATATACTCAAATGTATATATATGTGTGTGTGTATGTGTGTGTATGTGTGTGTATGTGTGTATGTATATGTATATGATGTATATGTATGTATATATATAATATGTATGTATATATATATATATATATATATATATATATATAAAATAAATTGATCAAATGAGAACTTGGTAAAAAATAAGGATTAATAAAAATGATTATCATGGAAGATTAACATTGGACTCTCTTCTATTCATGGTTTGAGTTTTATGGAACTTGCTGAGATGATCAGCAAAAGGTTCCAGCATACCACACTTGTATAAGACACAGCAATAACCATGAAATGAAGGCCACATAGCTTGAAAGTATTAAATATAGATTTGGTGATCTGGGATGTGGCCATCTTGGTGGTAGAATGCTTTCTTGCTATATCCTGGGTTAGGTCTCTTGACATTGAAAAAAACAAAAGACAGGCATAAATCTGGCAGGGGCAGAGGATCAGTGCAGATTGTCACTTTGAGAGAAATGCTATGGACCCTGAACTTCAGTCTAAGTACATTGGAAATCTGTTTTGTAAATAATAAAGAAATACCCAAGACAGGAACATGAAAAAAATAAAAGAGTTGACTGCCATTAACCTGTATATTTGTGCAAGAAGGAAGCAGGGTAGGATGTTATAACAATAAATGTGCAAAAAGAAGGAAATCGGAAGGAGAATAGTATCAAGTGAGAATTAGTATTAGGCAGTCATAAAAATGTGAAGCTCAATGGAGAAATATACTCTGAGGTATTTTTAAAAAAAGATAGTGTTAAGAAAACTGATTAAGTCAAAAATTTAAAAAAAAACAAAACATGTACTTTAGACACAATATAGAAGACAAGCTGCTACCCACTACCTGTGTGTGCCTGAGGATTATATTTGTCTTGCCCAAGCTATGAAATGTGCTATTTGTTAATTAAACACAGCATATTTGATAAAATATAATTGAGATATTTTATAATATACTCAAAAGTTATAATTTAACTACTTTAACCTTTTTTTATCTTGTTGAGATTATAATTTAATTACAACTCCCTTATCTGGTCTAAATTATTCATCTTCTTTTGCAGGATTCAGTTTACTTTTGTTTTATGATCATATACTTGCAGTAATGCTAGAGAAGAACAGCTCTAAATTATGTTGCTACTGTCTGTTATGTGTGTTTTTGCACATGTGTTCCTGTGTATAACTGGTATATGTACATATGTATGAATGCAGGTCACAGGTTGGTGTTAAGTGTCTTTATCTATCAATCTCTATGTTAATTTCTAGTACATGCTCTCTTACTGAACATGGAGCTGACAAATTCTGCAAGAGTAGTACTAGTGGGCTCCAGGAATCCCGCTCTCTCCGCCTTCCCAGTACTAGGGTTAAAGGCCTATACCAGGATATCTGACTTTTAACTGGGCTCCAGGATCTGATTCTTAAGTTCTTAGAAGACTCATTTGCATAGAAAGTATTTTACCAACTGAGCCATCTCTCCAGCTCCTGGTTCCTTTGTCACATTAAACAAAATTCATCAATAACTGAAACAAAAACGTATAAAAGTGAAATCGCCGTAGTCATTGTTTAACCACATATTCTACTGATATTCTAATCATGTGGCTGATCATGGGTTAGCTAGAATTCAATCACATAGATAAGAGGCATGTAGCAAACTCATATAGTGACTATACTTCAGAATGTAACTTCCACACAGACTGTTAACTGGTTAAATGTGCCAGCTGTGATATTTTGTCTGCAGTTATTAACCAAATTTAGTTTGCAGCATGAAAAAATGATCATATGTTCCCTTACCATATTAGATGTTTAATATAATTTAAAATAAACTGATTGGGACTATGAATGTAGGAAGCTACAGGCAGATTATTAAGGATGATTAAAGACAAGTTGTAAAAGGACATCTGTTGTAAAAGCTATAATACCCACTAAGAAAATAAAGAAATTATGTAGCTAAATCTCACATATCCACCCAGAACGAAAGCTACGTCATCTTTAAAAACTTAAAAGTCTTCAAGAAACTACTTGTTGAATTTTGTATTTTGTGGACTTCCCATTGAAAATTATGGGTAAAATATATTAGTAATCTAAACTGTAATCTAAAGCATAAGAAAAATGTATCTGTTTCATTTAAAATATAAGGTATGTAATACTAACTGGTAAAATCCACTCACCCTCACTTGTAGGGCTAGTGTACCTCAAATGTAAATCTAACCAAATCTGTTAAAACAGTAGATAAGAGAAACAGATACCTAAAAATACCCTGTTTTCGCTTTAAGGTTGTTAACTTTTAAAATGAACAATCGTTTCCAAATAATTGACATTTTTTAAATCATAAAGTTCATGAAAAATGCATTTAAAAATAATAGTTCAACAGGTTGCAAAGATAAGTATGAAGACATGAGTTGGAATTTCCAACACCCAAATTAAAAGCCAAGAATGTCTGTGTGTGCCTGTAACCCCAGTGGAGGGGAATGGGAGAAAGTCATTCCCAGAGTCCACCAGGTGGCTTCTGGATCAGTGAAGGTCCTTGTCTCAAGGTGGTAACCAAGGAATGGACACTTGATGTCTGGCCGTTCCATGAACGTGTGTGGGTACACAATCACACTCTCATGTGTATGCACCTGACCACACATTCACACAGAAATACATGAAGAAGATAAAGCAATGCTGAAATGTTCAGCTTTTTTAAAAAGAGGTATATCCAAGCTAACTCCAACATATTCTGATTATCATTGTAAAGTTTCTTTCTTCATGAACTCAATTATAAAAGGAATGTCTTTGTAGATCAATGGAATAGAATTGAAGATCTAGAAATGAATTCACACACCTATGGTCACTTGATTTTTGACAAGGGAGCTAAAACCATCCAGTGGAAAAAAGACAGCATTTTAAACAAATGGTGCTGACACAACGGGTGGCTACCATGTAGAAAAATGAGAATTGATCCATTCTTATCTCCTAGTACAAAGCTCAAGTCTAAGTGGATCAAAGACCTCCACATAAAACCAGAGACAATAAAATTGATAGAGGAGAAAGTGGGGAAAAGCCTCGAAGATATGGGCACAGGGAAAAAAAATTTCTCAACAGAACACCAATGGCTTGTGCTGTAAAATCAAGAATTGATAAATGGGACCTCATAAAATTGCAAAAGACAATGTCAACAAGACA
>NC_034591.1:47067258-47071003 GCF_900095145.1 Mus pahari
TGCAACCCTGTAGGTGGAACAACAATATGAACTAATCAGTACCCCCATAGCTCCTGTCTCTAGCTGCTTATGTAGCAGAAGATGGCCTAATCGGCCCTCATTGGGAAAAGAGGCCCCTTGGTCTTGCAAACTTTATATGACTCAGCACAGGGGAAGGCCAGGGCCAAGTAGTGGGAGTGGGTGGGTAGGGGAGCAGGGGTGGGAGTGATGGTATAGGGAACTTTCTGGATAGCATTTGAAATGTAAATAAAGAAAATAATAATAATAAAAAAAAGAATGTATTTTCTGATAAATGGAGAAGGAGGAGGAGGAACAGGAGGAGGAGGAGGAGGAAGAGCAGGAGGAGGAACATTAAAGAGAATCTTGTTCTGACTAATTTGATTAGTTTAAAAATAAAAGAATGTTTAGCAATGTTTTTCTTGAGAGGATGGAAAAATGGCTCAAGAGTTAGCACTTCCTGCTTTTCCTCAGGACTCCAGTTTGTTTCCTAGCACCCAAGTTCAGAAGTTCACCAATCCAGGTAATCCCAGGTCCAAGGACTCTGCTATTCTGCTGCCTTCTCGTGGTCTCTGAAGATGTCCACACACAAGTGACATGCATTCACACAGAAATATATGCAAACTTAAATTAAGAGGATGAAAATAATAAATTTAATTTTTCACATTTCTATACTGGTCCTGTCAATCTTGCTTGTCAACAACAGTATTTCTTCTTAATTAAAACATTTACTTACTAGAAAAAGGTAAAAATGGAAAATAGTTATAAAGATAAAATTTTCCTTAAGCAATTTTTAAATATCAAATAACTTAAAATATTCAGGGAATTAAAGGAAAATTAAAACAACATATACCAAATTTTTATGGCACACAATGAAGCCAGCACAGCTTACAGCACTATCTGCACAAAAAAAGGATAAACTTTATATTAATTAATAATGATGCATCTGGAAAAATGAACAAAGAATACCTAAAAAAAGGAAATGATTGGAAAAGAAAATCAAAATTAGAGCTGAAATTAATGAGTTGTTTCTTTGAATATATTAACAAGATTGACCAATTTTAAGGCAAATTAACCAAAAGAAAGAGAACATCTAACAAGAAAATTAGAGATGAAAGGAAGACATAATAAGAGACTATGAGGAATTTCATAGCATCGTAAGACTATCCTTTAAAAATCTGTATTCTGGGATAGAGAGATAACTCAGGGACTGAAAGCACTTATTACCTGTCCAGCAGACCAAGGTTCAATTTTCAGCAACTATGTGGTGCTTACAATTGTCTATAATTTAATTTCCAGGGTATCCAACACCAAATTTTTGCCTCCAAGAATACCATGTCACATGTGGGAAAGAAATGCGTATATACACAAAACACCCATATTCAAAAATTAGTAACATTTTTTAAAAGAAATATTTTTATATTCCCTTAATCTGGAAAGTTTAACATAAATGGATAAATGTCTAGATATATAGGTCCTAAACCTAAATCAAGGTGGAATACGTACTTTACGTTGACCTGTACCATCCAGGGAGATAGGAACTGTAATTAAATTCACTGTACTAGAAAAACACTAGGCCAGATGAATTCAGCACAGAAATCTACCATGTTGTCAAAGAAGAATTAACAACAATACTCCTCAAATTAAACCAGAAAAAAAATTAATATGTCCAAATAATTTGTACAAAGCCAATATTACCCTGATAACAAAACTAGTAAAAGATTCACAAACAAAAGAAAATTTTAGGCCAATATATCTAATGCAAATTAACTTAAAAGTTCTCAATAAAATACTTGCAAAGAAAATCAAAGAATGAAACAAAACATCACCCACAAACATAAAATTGACTATTTTCTAGAGACACAAGAATCATTCAATATATGAAAATCAATATATGTAATCCACCATATAAGAGACTGAAAGAGAAAAACCCTGTGATCATCTCACTATATGCACAAAATTCATTAACAAAATCCAATATCCCTTCATGGTAAAATTCTTAGAGAATCTAAAGATACAGAAAACTTAAAATATTAAAGACTATGTAAAGCAAGCCCACACCTTAATAACTAGAAAGACAACTGAAAAGCATCCACTAAAATAATAAACAGAACAAGGCTATCCACTCTCTCCTCTCTTTAATATAGTAGTTGGATCCCAGACAGAGCCCAGATAATAACAAAGAAGATACAAATAGGGAAGAAAGAAGTCATTCATTTGCAGATTATATGAATCTATACACAAAAGACATGAAGTGCTCCATCAGAGAGTAAATGTGCTGCTTAAAATTCTCCCTTTAATAAAAATTATTTTGTGCTATTCTAAAATAATTAACTTAAAATATATAGGAAATATTCTACTACCATTAACAGTCTATATAAAATGTACAAATTATGAGAAATTGCTATAACTACATTAAATATATTATTGAGAAAATTTAAATAATATCATGTATTCCTATATTATGCTATATAGGAAGACATTACTGGCCACAAGTTGATCTCAAGAGTTAACTGAAAAGGAACTTTAATCCAGCAACATGGCTGCTCTGATCATCCCCTAAGTCCTTCTAGGTCTGTATGATCTGGCTAAAATGGTGACACACCCTTAGTATACACTTTTAATCCCTCTGGATGGAATCCTTCAGTACACATTTTAGTTCCAAACAATGATTTCTAATTGAAGCATAGACAAAATGATGAATCATAGACAGATTTGACAGAATGAGTCAGAGCTAGGATATACTCTCAGGAGAAAAGTTATTTAAGAGCAGTGCAGGGATCTTAGCCATTCTGACTGGTGTGAGGTGAAATCTCAGGGTTGTTTTGATTTGCATTTCCCTGATGATTAAGGATGTTGAACATTTTTTCAAGTGCTTCTCAGCGCTTCAGGACTTCTCAGTTGAGAATGCTTTGTTTAGCTCTGTACCCCATTTTTTTAATGGGGTTATTTGAATTTTTGGAGTTCATCTTCTCGAGCTCTTGGTATATATTGGATATTAGTCCCCTATCAGATTTAGGATTGGTAAAAATTCATTCCCAATCTGCTTGTGGCCTTTCTGTCTTATTGACAGTATCTTTCGCCTTACAGAAGCTTTGCAATTTTATGCAGTCCCATTTGTTGATTCTTGATCTTACAGCACAGGCCATTGCTGTTCTGTTAAGGAATTTTTCCCCTGTGCCCATTTCTTCAAGGCTTTCCTCCCACTTTCTCCTCTATATATTTTAGTGTCTCTGGTTTTATGTGGAGTTTTTTGATCCACTTAGACTTGAGTTTTGTACAAGGAGATAAGAATGGATCAATTCATATTCTTCTGCATGCCAGCACCATTTGTTGAAAATGCTGTCTTTTTTCAACTGGATGGTTTTAGCTCCTTTGTCAAAGATCAGGTAACCATAGGTNTNTGGGTTCATTTCTGGGTCTTCAATTCTGTTCCATTGATCTACCTGTCTGTCACTGTACCAGTACCATGCAGTTTTTATCACAATTGCTCTGTAGTCCAGCTTGAGGTCATGCTGGCGAGGATGTGGAGAAAGAGGAACACTCCTTCATTGCTGGTGGGATTGCAAGCTTATACAACCACTCTGGAAATCAGTCTGGCGGTTCCTCAGAAAACTGGACATAGTACTACCGGAAGATCCAGCAATACCTCTTCTAGGTATATACCCAGAAGATGTTCCAACTGGTAATAAGGACACATGCTCCACTATGTTCATACCTGCCCTATTTATAATAGCCAGAAGCTGGA
>NC_034591.1:47073328-47091016 GCF_900095145.1 Mus pahari
CTGTAGCTGTCTTCAGACACTCCAGAAGAGGGCATCAGATCTTGTTACGGATGGTTATGAGCCACCATGTGGTTGCTGGGATTTGAACTCTGGACCTTCAGAAGAGCAGTCGGGTGCTCTTACCCACTGAGCCATCTCACCAGCCCGGGCATCCACTTCTATATTAGTTCACAAGTCCAAGTGCAAACAATACATAGTGATGAAAAAAATCCATCAGGTGTGCATTAAAAGTGTTTATTGACCAACACTCCCACACATAATGGTAGTGAGAGAAAAGTCTCAGTGTTACTAGGAACTGACACATATTTAGTTGCCAGTTCTCAAAGGAGGGATTGATGTATACCAGCTGGAGAGGATAAAATAGGAGAGGGGTGAAACTATATAGTGTTGGGAGTAAGATGAAAGCTCTGGCCACCTCCCTGGGTCATTGAAAAAAGTGCATGCCTCCAGCTGAAGACAGCTTCTGACGCATAGATCTGATACAGGTTTGTGCACAAAAGTGCATTCGTACCTACTTGAATTTCTGTCTACAAGAACAGAAGACTTCCTACCCACATCTTAGGATGAACTTACAGTAGTCACATTTCATAGGAAATATGTGTGTTGTATGTGTGTGAATGTGCTTGGGTGTACATATGTATGTGTGTGTGTGCCTGTATGTGAGTGTGCTTGTATATGCACATGTGTGTTTGTGTATGTGTATGTGTTTGTGTGTGTTAATCTGTTTTTATTGTGGCAATTATTCTCACAGGTGCAGAAGTATAATCTTTGAAATATAGTGTTCATCTAAATTTCATTCATTATACTATAATAGGTGCATCATTTGACTTTCAAATTTAGGTATTCAGAATCCAAATAATTTAGAGGAGATGCAAAGAATCCAGAAGATACCAGGAGAATCCAAAGAAGGTAAAAGCCCCACTGAAAGGTAGTGTCTTGGAAGGACAGTCTTTGTCACAGACTTTCCCATGGAACTGTTGACACCTGTCCTCAGTGATTACACATCAGGGTAAAACAGCGAGGAGAAGACTGCAGGGTGTTTCCTCCCAATTTGTTTAAGCTGGAGAAAGACATGTAATATCAAATATAAAAATATGAATTATAGAAGCCAATTTTGTAATACATTCCAGACAAAATGTGTTGATGTACTCAGTCTAAAATTTATTCCTACATAACCAGAACAAACAGAGGAATACTCAGAAAAAAATTAGGCATGGGAAAGCTACTTAAAAAAGAGCGAACCCAACTGTCTCATTAGTGCTTAAATAATTTCAGGCTCATTTTAAATGAAAATAAACTTTACTATTGATAATAATAAGGATGAAAATAATAAGACTCACTTTGATGAATGTATGAAAAGCTAACTAACTCTGAAGAGTAACTTGATAATATCTATTAAGAATCTTAAAGGGAGAAATTACACATCTAACAATTTTCCAAGGAAGTAATTGAATTGTTATTGTCATCTTTGTTATATACAAAAGAAGGCATGTAATCATCAAGATACTGATGAATTATTGCTTTTCCAGAATTAAAAGCTACTTAGTATTATAAAGACCCTGTCCTCACAGTACACTAAAATCCATTAAAGTCTTTTTTTTTCCTCAAAAGACACTAATGATTCAAAAGCTCTAATCACAAGAACAGTGAGGAACAAAAAAAAAAAGGACGTTGTACATCGTGGTGCGGAGCCTAGTGCGCACCACGATGTACAACGTCCACAAGCAGTTCCTCAAAAGACACTAATGATTCAAAAGCTCTAATCACAAGAACAGTGAGGAACAAAAAAAAAAAAAAAAAAAAAAAAAAAGAGGCAGATGGGGACAAAGTGAGAATTATTTGTGCACCTGCAGCAATGGGTTCTCTGGAACACTAAAAAGTCTGTGATCAGAAACAGGAACACCTGGGTACTAACCCACTTCCTTTCCATGAGTGAAATGAATGGAGCCTTGCAAATGCCAAACTCTGCTCAGAAGTGCCCAATATTTATGTACAGTCCCTTAAAAAGAAGTGTACAAGTTGTTAATGTCGAAGAGAGCTAACACAAGCTTTGGGTACCAAAGACTCATGACTCAGCAGCAACAGAGCATTTCCAACACGAAGTGCCACTAAAGGTGTGCTATTTTCTTAAGCCAGAGCCTAGAAATTCTTCAACAAACATACTATACAGTAAATGAAACACATCTCTTCACTTAGAACAAGTACGCATGTACAAGTATCTTGCCAGTAACTGGAAAAGTGTGGCATTGTTGCAACTATTCACCTACTGAAATTCTAGCTTATTTTAAGTTTCTTAAACTTATATTTGTAAACAAAACCCTCAAACACAGGGATCAAAAATGCCCTGAAATTTGTAAACATAACCTGCTGAACCAAGCAAAAGCATTTCCATTTCTTACACTTGATATATTCAGGCTATCCCATAATTTGGGCAAGGTCATTCATTAATTATGTGTGTCAATGTTATGAGTCTATAATTGCAATCTGGATGCTTGTGCAGCCCTCTCATTATATATTGGGTCTGCTTTAAATATTTCTAACCTTTGCTACCATTCATCCTCTGTGTGTACATGATGCCAGAATATCTTAATAGAAACAGAAAAGTGCAGTCAGTCACTACACTCACTAGCTCTTCTATGCGAAGCCGAGTGTGCTTAGGTTTCTAAGGACTCAAAGATTCATCTCATTTGAAAATATTGTAGTCAATATGGCTGGCATTAGAGCAATGTTGTCAAGTTTCATAGACATTCAAAATTATGTCCCAAATAAGTCACTCTCTTTCCCTCTAATAACTTTCACAGTATACTAAACTTAACACTTGGACAAAATATTAAATAGTATAGAATGTTCCCTTCCGTTCCAATGACAGTTGAAAAAAAATCCAAATAGAGTCATCTATTTTAAAGCCCACTAATTAATTTCTTCACTCATCAGAAAACGTTTATTGAACACTATTTAGCTAAGCCCTGCATGAAGCCCTGAGAATATAAAGTCAAATAAGTCATGACTCCTGCCCTCAAGAAAATTACAGTCTAGGGTGGGAGTAGAGAAGAAAATTAGCAATTTAACTGCAGTACAATATGTTCTTCCAACTGATTAGGGGCTGCTATGCAGGTGGAGCATAGAAATCAGATTAAGACTAATGAGGATGGTCTCATGTCATTGAAAGCTTGCTGGAAGTGACCCTTAAACTGGGTTTTTATCCAAGTGATTCAGAAAAGACAGCATTACAAACAGGAGCAGGGATTCTCAAGGAGAAGGAATAAGATGAGTCACAGGGAAGGTATGATATAGAATAATCAATTTGTAGGATGACAAGTCCACTGGAGCTGGACACAAGAGCAAAATCAGGTGAAAAAGAGAAAACAGGAATCTTGGTGGTAAGTGAGATGGCAAGCTAAGAAGTCGAGCTAAGAGGCAGAACCTGTACCAAGAAATTCTGTAATTTTACATAGGAAGAAAATATGATGATGATTTGAACATTGGTTGTCTAGATGGAGGACATGAAGGAAGGAAATTAAAGAGTGAAAAGTAGAATTTGACCTCCATAATCCAAGTACAAACTGTTAGTAGCTTCAGTTCAAGTAGGAGCCTTCCAGAGTTGAGCAGTGATTTGGGGTGTATTTCAGTATTAGTGAAATGCTGTCAGTGGGGATAGGAATCCCAGAGCCTCTGAGTTCTGAACAAGAAGACAAAGTGCTTGATTTCCCTTACTGAAGTGAGAAATTCAAGAAAATAAAGCGGTAAGGAGAAACTTTACAAATTTAATTTTGCACTTTTGTCAACCGTCCAAATGGAACATGGCAGGATGCAGTTGAATAAATAGACAATCTAGTTCGTACATATTCTGTTTGTCTGTTGTAGAAGAGTGTCCTTAGGATCTTTGTCGACTTGACACAATCTAGAACCGCCTAGGAAAATGGAGCCTCAAACTAGGAGATTGCCCAGGTCAGAAAGTCCATAAGCCATTTCTGTAAAAGATTGTCGTTGTTGAGATTGATATGTGAGGTCCCATCCCACTGTGATTGGCACAATCGCCAGCTAAGTGGGCCTTGGCTGTATAAAAAGGCTAGTACAGGCCACTGAGTGATCTGGAAAGCAGTGTTCCTCTATGGTTCATGCTTCAGGTCCCTGTCTTCAAAGTCTTGTTTTGTGTTCCTGCCCTAATTTCTCTCAATGATGACCTGTAAGTGTATGATGAAATCCTCACTCCCCTGTCCATTTGCTTTTGCGCATGGCATTCATCACATCAACAGAAAGCAAACTAAGACAGATGGGGAGCTGAAAACATGAGAGTGATTAAACTTTTCAGGGAGGGACTATGAGGAAGGAAGCACAGAGGACATCGGAGCCTGGGAAATACTAATAAATACCTAATTGCTGGAGGGGACAGAAAGGGGTCATGACCACCATCATCAAAAGCTGACAGTAATGAGTGCAGAGAAACTGAAATGTCTTGGATACTTCAGTGTGATCGCATGGCGAGCAAGAAAGTACTTGTTCCTTGTCAATGTACAGATCAAACAGCAATGTGCAAGTCAGATCGGAAGGAAATAATAGTAAGGGAGGGAGGAGGAAAGTAACGAGATTCCAGCAGGAAGTATGGAATAAAGGGCTGTGGAGGCAAACCATAGACCAGTATCCCTAAATAGGTGTTACATAAATAAAATACAAGAGGTACATTCTTTATTAACCATCATTTTTTATGGATATTTAGCATATCTAATTCTTCTGTGAGACACATTTTGGTAACACTCACAAATAGAAAGGTGTTTTGGGAATGCCTTTAAAGCAAGGGCAAAACATTATCACAAACACAACTGTGAGTGTAAATAAATAAAACAGATGTCATGTTTTGTTCTTTGAATCTTACATCTCTTTTAGAAGCATGTGGTATGTTAAATCACCTAATATTTCAATAATACTGGTGTCATAGATTACTTTCTCCCTAGAGATTTCAATCACTGCTCTCAATATTTCTTATAAAAACTTCTCTCACTAACCCTTCTTGAAATTTGGTATCCAACCACAACCCCCTGTAAAAAAAATATTTTTAGTTGTCCCTTGTTAGTTACAAGTCTAATTTCGTATACATAAATTATTAATTATTGTGATGATCACAAATACAGCATTGATCACCCAAAGGGGGCTCTAAAGCACCATTTCAGTGTGACTGCTTCTTACATAAAAAACAATGCCATTTAGTTGCAAGGATACTGAAAACAACTAATCAAAGACCTCTCCCAGAGCTCCCAGGGACTAAAACCACCAACCAATACGACTCCATACATATGGCTCCAGCTGCATATGTAGCAGAGGATGCCCCTATCAGTATCAATGGGAGGAGAGGCCCTTGGTCCTTGACCCTTGGTCAATGCCCCAATGTAGAAGAATTCCAGGGCGTGGAGGCAGCAATGGGTGGGTGGGTGGGGGAACACCCTCATAGAAGCAGAGGGATGGGGGTGGGATAGGGGATTTCTGGAGGAGAAAGATGGAAAGGGGATAACATTTGAAATGTAAAGAAAGAAAATACCCAATAAAAGGAGAAAAAAGAAAAGAAAATAGATTGTAAATAACAGAAACAACAAAGGATTTGTTCAAAGCATATAAATATGTGGTTTTAACATGCTCCTGTTCACTGAGATAAACTAAAATGGCAGAATTTTGCAATTGTGATAGATAGGAAAGTAGGATCATTGGCAGCTTGGATAATATTGGCCTGCCTCTCAGAAGAGAAGGTAGGACTGGATGCTCACACAACATCACTTTCCTCATTGAGCCAACCTGTCTGTACTACAAACCAGAAAGGCAGAGTTTTTCTGTGTACTTTTAGGACGAAGTTATTTACTAGATATTCACACTGCTTCCGTTTATATTTTATAAAGTAAAATCAACCATCTAGAGTGGAGTTAGCTGTTTAAAAAAAAATTCTGCTTTTCTAACTCTTAAAAAGTAAAGATACGTCACAAGGAGGGAGTTGTTTTCAGTGACCAGAGATGAGGCATTCCTCTGATCAACATGTCACAAGCTAACATGGTCTCCAGTTGTTAACATGGCACCAGCCTTGATTCACCAAGATATAACTCCTAAGACAAGCTGAATTAGCTTTTCAAATAGATCAATACCATCTTTAAAATGACTGAATAAAGTGCAGGTACTATATATATATATATATATATATATATATATATATATATATATATTCTTGCACTCAGAATTACTGCTAAACAGGAAGTTGTGCTTATCACTGGCCCAGAAAGTGTTTCTGAACTCATAATTATTCAAGTCTGCTGTTCTTCTCTGCCCCTGAACCTTACTTACTATCCTTTAGTCCCACAGGTGTGGAGGGGAAATTTGATTATTTCTAACTCGACCTGAACAATTCTTAATTCAAAAGCTTATAAAAGTCTCAAAGGTTCCTCTAGCCATACATGTTTGTTTGTTTTTCTCACTAGAGTCTGGTCCTGAAGCCTCACCATTTTAACATGATAGTAACTTTAAAACAAGCAAATATCAAACAGCCCTGAATAGTAAACAGTCACCAGCAGGAAAACCCAGATTACTAGCTTCCTTCAGGAGCCAGAAAGGACCTTAATGATAGTAGACATAAGGGCTTGGCTTAGCATGTATATGGTCCTGTGCTGCCCCATGTTCAGTCCTAGATTCAGTAGCCACCATACAAACCAATAAATGACAAAATAACACACACACACACACACAGACACACACACACCAATGCCTTCTGTCATTAAAATGCATTAGATGTTAATCACCTGATTGACTAAAAATACATTCCCATCTCCAAAACTGACTTTGTTTTGAAAATGATTTAAGCATAGAAGAATGTAAGAAGTATTGATAAAAACCAGAAACCATACTTAATTCATAATGAATATAGTAATTAGTGAGTTGTTATTATAATCATTATATTTATGGACCAGATCTTCACATTCTTGCAAGTGGCTTAATTTACAAATATGGAAATCTAAGGGGAAGTTTCTAGTTAAGTTCATCTATTAAGCCTGATGTTTATACATCCATAGTCCCAGGATTTAGGGGGCTTTGGCAAAGGGACAAGTTTCTAGTCATCCTAGGGCACATAATAAGATGTTGAATCTAAATAAACAAATATAACAGCATTGAAAGCAAAGCCATATTCAAATTTAAAGTGTTTCCTTTGCATATCTTCAACATAATTTATATTTAAAATTTTCATTAAATGCTTAATTCAATGAGCCATTTCACAAAGACTACAGCATGTACCTGAGAAATTTTGGAAATGCTTCCTCTGTTTTCTATATGTAGATCTTAGGGCAGAACTAGTCATATCTTAGATCTGAACCCATATGCAATATGACAGTCTTCTTTATATTTACTGAAACTTCTGTTTGAAAGACTATCACTTAATTAAGATCTTGCCAATCACTTTTTCCCTATTTGAATATACACCTGTACTTGAACACACACACATACACACATATATACACACACCTGAATACAAAGAGAGGGAGGCGAAAGACAGACTGGCGGGCAGACAAACATATAAAGAGACAGAAAAGCAGGCAAAAATGGCATAGATACTTGCAATATTTAAATGGCTTAAAGAGCAAGTATGTCTGGTTGACTGTGCTTCTTCACTAGCTCATGGGCTCAGCTGTTTGATTTGTTATAATTGGATGAACTTTGAAAGATTTTTTTTTCAAATATACCAACATGGGAATGTTGGCCCCATGATTGAAAAGGGGTCATTTTTAATGAGTCTGTGTTTATAAGCAGAGACTGAAGTTGAGCAAGGTGTTATCATCTGTTTAAGATAGTATCCACTAAATTAGGGTGTCTGTGGGAATCAGTCCACTGAAATATGAACAATTCAAAAACCCACTTTATTTTGCAACACAATTTCTCTCAGCATGTTTGATCTCTGCGGTGTTATAAATTCTTGGTCCTACTTTACAAAAATAGAGCTTTGAATCGTAAAGACAAACAATAAAAATATCTGGAGCCTAGCCAGTTGTGAGGTTCCATACAGTGTTCCTAAATTTCCTGATATTGAGATTCTTCATTTATGAGGATGGACAACTTGTATATTTTTAATAACCTTCAAAGTCCCATGAATCTGGAAAAACATTCCTAAGCAGACTCACTTGTAGGAAAATTTAAGTATGTAATTGTGTACAAGCACATACCACAGGGTAACTAAGAGAGTTTGTGTTTGTGTTTTTAATTAGGTCAAATGGCCCTTGGGTGATTAGACTACAAAATTAATGAGCTTATAAAATACTAGTATTGTATGAAATTTAGGAATGAACTTGGTTCTTTTCTCATCCAAATAACCCAGATTTTAGTTTTATGAGGTCCAAACTAATGCAGTTCTATTATAATGTTGGAAGAATGTACATTTAATGTAAGTAGAATCCATGCCTTTATTGACATGGTCCCATTTACTGTAGCTACTTTTATTATCACTTAACTACTAAAGTAATTCTCTGGCTTTATATTTTTTCTCATTTCTTGATACCTCCATTCCTTGTAGTATGTAGAGAAATTATCTTGTGTATTGTATGGATATATCACCTGTCAATTATAAAGTCTATGGGCTGTGGCTTAGACAGAAAATAGAAGTGGAATATCTGGGAAGTAGAAAGGATTCAGGGATAGACCCAGGCAGGAGATCTACCCAGGAAGATATGAGGAGACAGATGGATGGATGGCAACTGAGCACAGGTAACTAAACACATGGCAGAATATAGGTGTAAATAAATGTGTTGTCTTTAGTTATGATCTAGTAACAGAAGAGCCTAGCTATATGGGCAAGGTATTTGTAAATATATGTCGAGTCTGACTCTTATTTTTGGGAGCATGGGGTTGGGAGGAAGAACCAGGCCTAACTTCAACAACAGTATTTCTAGAGTCATATTATATATAATAATGACAAAAGTTATATAATTCATATGTAGGTTGAGGTGAATTTGATGAACAGCAAGTGGTTATGAGTCTGGATGTATTGATGTTGTTTGCTGGTTTGACTAGTTTTAGTTTAGTTAAGATTAGTTTGATTATTTTGTACGTGGTGTTTTAGTTTGTTTGTTTTGTGCTTTGTCAAAGCATTTATTTTGGGGGGTACAGAATGCACATGGTTCAGCATGCATGAGAACATCAGAAGACAATTTGTGGGGTCCACTTGCTTTTCATGTAGGTTCAGAGATCTAACAGTGTCAGGCTTGACACCAAGGGCCTTTTTCCACTGATCTATCTTGCTATTTATACTTGCTATTTATACTTTAAGACGTCCATACTTGGGTTTTTAAGATAGGTTCTTACAATATATCTTGGACTGGCTTTCAGCTCACAATCCTTCTGCTATAGCCTCCCAAGAGCTAGAATCACAGGCACACACTACAATGTTTGGCTAACATTTGAATTCTTAAATACAATTTCCCAAATTAGTACCATATATGTGCACTGTGTGTGCTTGCATTCTCAGTACCCCCACACTGCTTCTAAACATGCTGTTTCTAATGCATGGAAATGATGAAACAGGACCACCTGCTAAAACTAAAAATAACAGCCATTATGTCCACATTAAGCAATACTTTTACAGCCAAGCACTAAATCTTCTGCCTGGAAGACATCACACAATAGCTTTACTTAATTTGAAGATGAACGCACATGTCTGCAAGGGTATTGAATTACGTAAGTGCCAACTTCTCTCCTTGTTTACCCTCAGAATAGAACGCTTTTTTTTCTTTCGACCTTATTCTTGAATTTTGAAGAACTGCAACACTGTTTGGAAAACTTCTTTGATATAAGTTTGTAGCACTTTGCTCCCATGACCTTTAGAACCCCGTTGTCATGAGCCTTGGACACTGCACATGCATATGGATGAGAAGAGGATGGAAGACGTGGACTCCATGCTCTCTTTCTAGGGACACGGATGGCACCTTGTGACATATTATTGGGAACCCACAGTATAAGTCCTGATTTGTGAGGAGAATCTATCTCTTTGGACACAGCCCTATATTTACATGTTATTCTTTTCAGTTTACTCCCAGGATAGCAGATAATGGGTGGGAGTAAATAAGAAGACTTCCAATTCAGCCTTATATATAGTCATACTTTCTCATGAAGTCAATTCCACTTTATGTAAAACAGAAATGGTATTATCTTCAAATGATTGATAAGAAGATTAAATGTCATGTAACAACAACAACAAAGAAGATAAGTTTGTAGCATGATGTCAAAAAAAATAAAAATAAAAAACAAAGCTTTTGAAAGACATAATAAATAGGCTCTGAGATCCCAGCTTTGCATTTGTGAAATTGTAAAACTTCAGGCAAATTATTCGACTCCATAAGCTTTGGGTCTCTTAATAATAAATGACAGTAATAGAAGACATAAGCACACAGTTTCAGGAAGAGAGCAATGTAATATTTAACAGTGGCTCCAAGTCTTAACCCTGCCACCTACTTCTCTACAATTAAGTTTGTAATCCATAAAACAGGGCTTCGGAGAGTACAAGCCTCTGAGATAGGAATGGATTAAGAGAGATAACACATGGATTATTTCTAGGGGACTGGTGTAGTAACTGAATCAAGCTTTGGAAATTGAACTTGGTCAGTGAGAGATTTTTGAATCCTATTGTCGCCTTCCTTAATAACTGCCCATCCAGGTGAGGCTGAAGGAAAACAACCCACACTGGTCATGCTCCATCAATAAGCATCCAGAATCAGAGAGACAAAAATAGTAGGAAGAGAAGATAACTTGAAGTTACATTTTATAACTTTAAAGCTCCCCTCAAATAGAAATATGTTTCCTAGGATTTGGGAGCATTCCAATGATTAATCAATGTTAATTGTCCTATCCTGCTCTAATCACACATGCCATTACTTACAAGTTCACTCTTCAAAGCTCTTTGTGCTCCATTATTCAGCACCATTCACTGACCATCTTCAGACTATGCCTCACAGAGTTCATCTGTAGCCAGGGGTATTTACCTTACTCCAAAATAACTATCCCCATTCCACTGCTTCTCTAAGTTCCTCAGGCAGAATGCACGACTCCAGTGACTGGATTCCTAATAAACAATTGCAAGTACTTCTAGACCTCAGCCACTAAATGAATCTGATATACTTTTACAACTGTCTTTTATTTGTCTGTATTTCTCCTAGACTTAAAGTTTCTTAAGAAATAGAATTTAACATATCTTTGCTTTTTGCACTGAAATTGATTCACTATATTGCATATAATAGTACTCAATACAGATATATCTGTCCTTGAGGAACTCATCGCTGTAGATGGAGCCAAGGAAAATCTCATTCACTTGATACATGCCAAATGGATTTAAACTCAGTGTGTGATACGTAGCTGATGAGCACATACTCTGATAGTAATGTCTTTCATTTTTAAAAAGCAGAATATCACAAAATAGTGTCTGGAATATGCAATCATAAGAGGTTACTAGATGCCAATGAAAGGCTACAACTAATTCATAGATAAAAATACCATTTTTAATATAGATAATGTAGTTGGGCTACAATACAGAGCCAATGTAATTCCACCATTTTTATTTTGAATACATCAAGACACAAATCCTAATATCCCAGTATCAGAAATTAGTATTGATACATGTGCTATTAAAATGATCCATTCACGTAATGTTTTACATTGAACCTTTTGACAAGTTGTTAAAAATGTAGTGTTAAATAGTGTCATGGTCATAAAATAAAAAGTAAAATAATGTACATATGGGTGGAAATGCAGCCACAGATGACCGTCACTTACTTTGACTTTGTTCCCTTAAGGAAATTATGCCAAATGAGTGCATTTTACTGTTTATAAATGAAATAATTGTTGAGATTAACTATATACTTTCTATTACTTTAGTTATTAATGTGTAAAAATATGAACCATTTATTTTTTTCTCAAAATATCATTCTTCTTTAATAGTATTTTCATTATATTTTTATCAAAACATAATATCATTTATAATTGTTTTTAGTGAATTAGTACTTTAACATTGCATCGTTTTAGATTCTAATGTAAATAGAAAACTGATCGTTAAAAAGGCACTAAAGTTTTCTGATTGATTAATAGTTTTTAAAACATCATTGTTTTTAATTTATGTGTATGAGTATTTGCCTACAAGTATTTATGTGCACCCTGTGTATGTCTGGTGCATGTGGAGGCCAGATACCTTGAAACTTAAGTTACAAATGTTTTTGAGCTGCCAATGTAGATGCTAGAAGCCGAGTTTGAGGGCTCTGTTGGGGCACTTAGTACTCTCTACCACTGAGCCATCACCTGGAACCCTGTTTAATCATCTTTCATAGTTGATAGAAGGAAGACAAATTTTCTGATGACATTTTCTTCTATTGGATCCCTTGTGTACACAAGTGCAATGATCTATGTGTCATTCATTCAACAATTATTTCTTACCCCTGGTTATAGGCTAGATACAGTGAGGGATCTTACAAGACACAAATCCTACCATGGAAGTACTTCTGCCATCCATAAGTCATGCATATTTACGTATTTATTCCCATTTTCCATGTGTGAGTCCAGGCATCTCCTAAATATTTTCAACTGAATGATCTAGAGAGAACTCTAATGGATAAAAAAATTGAAATTATTCACTCAATTTCACATGTTTAATTAAAGGTAATTGCATCCTTTATATTTTAGGTAGATTTACCAAGTATCTACAGTAGATATAAGATATGAAAACCTTTTTTGGAAGTGATTAATCATGACTATGAATCTGCATTATCCTTTTCTGTGTTCAATCACACTACAGACTCTGTGTGTAAACCTAATCTCATTGAATCATGAATATTGAATTTTCCTTGTGCTTTAGATTTATTTTAAGATTGCTTCTCATGTATCATGTTTCTCTCATTTTCACATTTACAAAAAGGACTCAGACTGAGTTGGGGGGGGGGCATTGTGTATCCCACATAATGTTTCTTTTCCTAAATCAAAAGCAGCTCTGATACAGATGAATCATAATAATTTTATATCTTCTATAACGTCTCTATTGATTTGGACATATCCATTTGCTCAAAAAGAGTAAAGGAAATGTGGCATATTAGAGGAGAATTCGCCTTTACTATAAAGCAGTATATTCAGTGTTACAATGTAATAATTTGTAAATAACTTTAAAATTATGTATTTGTGCTTGCACGCACACATCTTTAATGACACACATGTGTGAGTCAGAGGATAACATAAAGAAGTTAGCTCTCTTCTTTAAATGAGGGACCAGAAGTTGAGCTCAGGTTGTAAGCCATAGAAGAAAATAGCTTAATTCCCTCAGTCATCTCATGAGCTAGAAATACAATATTTTTAAATTCACTGGGAATAATATTAAGAGAACTGGCACATATTATTAGATGCCATATTTCTTGTGAATTAGGAAAAATTATAGTAAACTTCAATATACATCCATACCCATGGAAATATTTCTGTTATAATATTCATATTACTGAAACTATATTAGAAAATCACATGGATCTCTGAATATTCTTTAATTATTATAACTCTTCCATGATGGAGAGCCAATAAAATACTGTTGTCTGAAATAACTAAGTGAGATTATCTGATTTAGGTACTGTTAATTTGCATCAATGATAAAAAATGTATCCTGGGTTAAAATTTTTGTAATTCATAAAAACATTTGATTTAAAATTTTAATACCTAAACTTAGGTAATAAGCAATTATGATCTTGAAAATTACCTTTCATACAAGGTATTTATTTTCAAACTTATATGTATTTTTTCAGTGACAGACATAAAGAACATAGAACACAGTAAACCCTCAAGTAGTTACTGTGCAGTTAGGTTTTCCATCCTACTTTGCTTAAGGAATTGATTTAAATACACATGTTACTGACAATTGGAAGGCACTTTATTGGTTTTACTCAGTACATCAGTCAGATGCAGTACCTTCACTCTCCTCCCACTCTCTTCACTATTTTCTGTGTAGGTTTTTTTTTTTCAAATGGATTACATATAAAGCCTCTCTTCAATTTTGTTTGAAAGGCTTTGCTACAGGAGGACAGTGATATGTACAGATACTATGCTTCCGTGTGTGTGTGTGTGTGTGTGTGTGTGTGTGTGGTGTGTGTGTGTGTGTGTGTGTGTGTGTGTGTGTGTGTGTGTGTGTAACAGGTACAGGACCACATGAATTGTTTCTCTTTCTAGCATTTGTTCTAAAAATGAAACTCAGATTCTCAGTGTCATGACACAAATACTTTTACCCCCAAGTCATCTACTTCTTTATCAATTTTCCTTCAACATTGAACTAAAGGTCCTAGTCTGTGCTATAAACCACACAGAAGGTGTGAATACTATGTGTACAAGGAAGGATGAAGTTATGTTGCCATTATTTGTTGACAATGTGATTGCTTTTGCAGAAAAGACTGAAGCATCTATAAGGAAAGGGCAACATATGAGTTACTAAAATTACTAGAGAGAAAAAACATGCAAAATATTTTTCTACTACTTAATGTAACTAGAGCTAGAAAACTTAAAATAATTCTAGTCATGAGACCATAAAAATGAAAAATAAAATAAATATAACCAAATACACATGTGTCTTTACATCATTATAGACAAAAGATTTTAAAAGTTTAGTAAGTGACATTAAGGTATCAAATCTCTAAAATTTCATTAATTAAACTATCCATAGATTCTGTTCAGCTGTAAATAAAACTAAAGCTTATTTTTTTCTGTTTGATAGCTTACTTCCTAGAAATTGATCAAAGGTTTAAATATTGACACACCTAGAAAAACAATAAATAGCATTTTTAAAGTAAGATAAAATACTTATTTAAGTTCTTTATATAAAACTGTTTATATTACAAGAGAGATATTAAATAAGCACTCAGTAATCTAGATCTTTGAGGCAATTTAGGGAGCCCAGAAATAAATATACGCATATGCATGCTAGTGAGTCTCAGCAGATACACAGAGAGTACCCAGTGAAGTGCTGGTGAGCTAGTCACCATATGGTGGTCAACAACATGCATATTTCAAAACTGAACCTCAATCTTCACCTCATGCCATATTCAAATGTGACTTTTTCAAGGATCATAGTTTTAAGCCTTAGAGCTAACCCTTCAAACTTTTCAAAGGAAAACATTGGAGAGGTTTGTCATCTTGAGTGAAGCACAAATGTTTATGACAGGAAAAATAAGACTAAACAAAAATTTGATAACTTTGCATCAGAAAAGTTGTTTGTCAAATGATATTTATAAAAAGTGAAAAGCTACTGCTAATATATATTTATGTGTAAAATATTTGTGATTATATAATTACATGCACAATAAAGATTTGTATCTAGAATGAATAAAGATTTCTACAACTCAGTAAAAAGATAAATGACATTTTTTAAAACAGCGTTTCCCTATATCAACCAGGCTAGCCTCAAACTCATAGAGATCGACCGGTCTCTGACTCTCCACTGTTATGATAAAGGTATGTGCTACTATTCCTGGATTGATTCTATATTTTTTAGATTTATTATTTTATGTGTGTGTGTGAGTTTTTGACTGCACGTATGTATGTGAAGAACATACATTTCTGGTCCCTGTGGAGGTCGGGAGTGGGGCATGAGATCCCCTGGAACTGAAGGTACAGACCATTGTGACATGCCATGTGAGTGCTAGAAATTAAACCCAGGCCTTGTGTAAGAGCATAAATTTCTTTGAACCACTGATCCAACTCTCCAGCCACAGATTCTATTTTTTAATGAGCAAAACATTTGAAGTAAAAACTGAAGATTGAGTCATGGCAAAAAACATATGGAAATGGAAAGAAGTAAGATTATGTGCAATCTAGGAAATGCAAATTAGAGGCATAGTGATATATCACTACCCATGTAGATACCTGAAACTTAAATGATTGATGCTATCAAGTGCTGGAGTAGAGCAGTGCAAATCTGATTGTCAGATATTCTCTGTTGGTATGTCATATGATGCAGACACTGGAGAACTAAGATTGACAACCTTGTACCAGGTTCCATGTGTTCTTACCAGAAAAGCCAGAATTCTACTTCCAAGCACTTGCACAAAGGAAACAAGAGGATACATTTTTCCAATGACCTGTCCTTGAATGTTTGTAGAACACTCTTGAATATTTCACTTATTCTAATACAAAGAAAATGAAATCAATTAAAGTTTCCACCAACCACTGAATGGATAAGGAAATTTTAGTATCCTCATGTTAAAAAAAAAAAAAAGACCAATGATCTTTAAAGAAATATAGCATAGGTGAGTTTCAAACACTTTGAGCTAAATGGAATAAACTGGACACATAAATTGCAAAATGTGATTTCTACCCCTATTGCCTTTTTAAAGAACCCAAATCTAATTACAGAAAACAAATCACTTGTTCTCAGAATTGCATGCAAGCATGACCGAGTGTTAGAAGATTGAAGGGATATATTTTGGGTGATGAAAGTAGTCTAAGCCATGTCTATGATCATGGCTATATTTTTATAAAACATCACATTGTAAACATAGAATGGAAGGCTTTGATGTGTGTGTGAGTTTGTGAGTGTGTGTGAGTGTGAGTGTGTGTGAGTGTGAGTGTGTGTATGAGTGTGTGTGAGTGTATGTGTGAGTGTGAGTGTGTGTGAGTGTGTGTGTGAGTGTGAGTGTGTGTGTGTGTGTGTGTGTGTGTGTGTGTCACCTCATGGAATTTTTTTCATTGACTATGAATTTTCAAATTATTAGCTCTTAAAAAAAACTTCAATATATCTTGCGCAAGAAATCCACAAATATTTTACATCTAGGTTCGTATATGATTATAATGAGGTTAACTACACTGCTTTCAACTGTTGAAAGACACTGGCTTTTGCTGCTCAGCCTGTTTCGATTCATTTAATGGCACTGTTATCAAGAACAGAACTGACCCCATCAGTCTCAAGGTCTTGTCTAAATTATAAAGGTTTTGTTTTCTCTTTTAGACAAGTTTTCATTCACTAACAAGTTTCCCCTACTTCTCCAATAGTGTTATCATTAGAGGTGATATACCTTAATTACCAGGGTAATTACCATAATCACCATGGTAATTAGAGCTGCAACTATGAACTAAGTAATTCTTCAAAGGCACAAATTCTGACTCCACCACTTAATCAGGCAAGGGTGTGGATAGATGCTTCACCTTCCTCATCTGCAGAAATAATGTGGTTTGCTCAATTCTTACCCCCAACCCACTATTCCATAAGTCTTGTTCTCTGCCTGATGTTTGGTTGTGGGTCTCTGCATCTCTACATATTTGTAGCAAATGTGCAGCTTGAAAGTCCTAAAAAGCAGAGCAGGGGCTGTCTCAGTTTCTGTTCCCTAAAATTGGATCCCCTCCCAGTACCTGGACTACCTGGTAGGGCTTCAGTGAGGTAGGATGTGCCTAGACTGATGGGACTAGAAGTTCAAGGGTGTAATGGTACCCAAGGGGGCTCCTCCTTTTCTGAGGAGAAGGAGAGGGGGCAATGTGAGAGAGATTTGTAAGGATGTGACTGGGAGAAGAGAAAGGAGGGAAGCTATGATCATGATGTAAAGTGAATAAAAACATTTAAAAAGGAAAGATAGGAAGGAAAGATAGGAAGGAAAGAAGGAAGGAAGGAAGGAAGGAAGGAAGGAAGGAAGGAAGGAAGGAAGGAAGGAAGGAAGGAAAGAAGGAAGGAAGGAA
>NC_034591.1:47091251-47122539 GCF_900095145.1 Mus pahari
AAGAAGGGAAGAAGGAAAGAAGGGAAGAAGGAAAGAAGGGAAGAAGGAGGGGTGTACCATTTATCTGTGCATTAATTTTTGTGGGTTTTTGTTTTTTTGTTTTGTTTTGTTTTGTTGTTGTTTTGTTTGTTTGTTTGAGGATTAGAGTAGATAATATATGAATAGCTCTCAGAAACCTACCTGGCACATCAAAGAGACTCAATAAATGTTGACAATTTTATCAACTTCATATTTTCCATGTGAGCTTCCTGGAGAAATAAATGATATAGTAACAATACCACTGCGGCTTAATAAGGCACTGAAGAAGATACATTCTTCAGTTCAGGACATTTCCATCACCTCAGCATCCCTAGTCAGCAGAGGCAGATCCTGTGCTTTCCAGGGGTGTGTACTTTATTTGTGTTGTTGTGGTAGTCTTTAGAGTCCCATCTATATTACAATGAACAGGAGAAACAAGCATCCTATCTTGGAGGATATCTCTCAAACCGCTCCATCTTCTGTATCATGTGTGCATATGCTCACATTGTGTAACCTAACCTTCATTTCATGCTCTTTAAAGGACTGCTTTTCCTTTCATGCTTTGAAAGACTTGCATATATAAGTATGACAGTTAGGATATTCAGTTCCCCCTGGGCTTAGCCAATACTTATTCAAAAAAAAAAAAAAAAAAGAGAGAGATCTCCAAGAAAACCTATATCTCAAAGAGCCAAAGGAAAGCACAGTTGTGCTTGAATTCCTAGTAGCTTTCACTTCATACTCCATAGTGGAATTTCATAAGCAGAGGATAAATTGCAGAAGTCTCCTTGCCCCTAGCTTAGTTAGGAAAAGTTATACATCGGCACCAAAATTCCAGTTGAACTAGACCAGCTTGTGGATCTGTTTCTCAGGTCAAGACAGACAATCTTTTTCTTTTGTCAGTAACTGTATATACGAAAAAGCAATTCCATGGGGTTGAGGGGGCAGAAAAATCCAACCTCCTTTGGGTGATGGCTCAGCACTTACTACTGTTTTCCTTTGAGGATTCCACGAATAAAAGAACCGTCATCCCAAATAGTCAGCCAGAAGATGAAACCACCCAGGTGTACAAAGGTCAGAATTGCGTCTGACTCTTCCAAACCAACTGCTTCCTCCTTGTGGTAGATGATGGAGAGAGTTTACTCTCTTATAAAAGTCTGCACACTTGTCTGTAGTATCTGGCTGGTAGGGGCAACTACAAGTATGACTGGCCTGAATATGCTCACATTGTGTAGTCTAATCTTCATTTCATGCTCTTTAAAGGACTGCCTTTTCTTTCATGCATTGAAGGACTTGCATATGTAAGTATGACAGTTAGGATATTGAGTTCTCCCTGAGCTTAGCCAATGGTTCTTCAAAAAAGAAATATATACAAAAGATGATATGAATTTGAAAAAGAGAAAGGTGGGATGTTTGGGAAGAGATTAGAGGGAGGAGATGGAGGATGGAAATGATATAATTATATGATACGCTCAAAAATTAATGAAATTATCAAAAGTGTGACTATTATCTAATGTAGTGTTTTATAATATCTAATTTCCAACAGCCGTCATGACAATCAAGGGCACAGCTGTATGACAGAACAATCCCACAATGTTCAGTACTATCATGTGAACTTCAAAGAAAACACTTATATTTCAAATTTGTATTTCTCAGGTGTGCAGACAACTCCAGTAAGGATTAATCTGTGAGGTTTTTTTTTTTTTTTTTTTTTGGTATCCACACAAAGAGTACTATGTAAAGTGCCATCTTACCCCAGCAAGAATAAAACCATCTTTAGAACTTCAAAAAAATTATACTTATCAGTGAAAGGATGTATTCTGGGGATAAATGAATTTAACGTGATAGTTGACCAAATCTCTTTTCTACTGTAAAGCAAAAGGCACTAGTGTTTTCTAGGCTCTTCATTATCCCACTTTTAATTCAAATACCTCCACCCCGACAGAACTTCTCAGATTCCCTGCAGAATAAGTTCTACCCACATACTTTTTCAATTGTTTTTGCTCTATCACTGTAATGTTTGGGAGGATCTAGTTGGCTGCTTTTTAACTGCTTGCTTGCAAAGGAGTAGACTGTTTCATTTGTCCAGTAAAACCATTGACTACCACATAGATACAACATATCAACAGTCTGTTGCATGAATAATCTACTGGACGAATTCATTCTTAGAAATTTGTAACTTAGAAATTTGGATAACTTCAGGATATTGCCTTGTTTGGACCCTTTGATATTTGAACCATTGGATAAATACATAACTAAAAGTTTTATCTAAGTCTTATAACAATTCCTTCACTTAATTAGAAACACACACACACACACACACACACACACACACACACACACACACACACAGGCCAGACAAGGCAGTCCTCTACTACGTGTCCAGGGCCATGGGTCAACCCATGTATGCTCTTTGGTTGGTATCTTAGTCTCTAAGGTTTCCCAGGGATCCAGTCTAGTTGATACTGTTGGTCTTCCTATGAGGTTGCAATCCCCTTCGGCTCCTTCAATCTTTCCCCTAACTCTTCCATAGCAGTGAGATTCGAAAATTTTAAACTATCTGGAGTATTATTATTAGAGTCATCTCAACTTCATATAAATACTTTGAAGGATAATGTAAAATGAAAATATTATTTTTTACCTTAAATACTAGTAAGCATCTTATAACTTAAATATCATGGAGACAAGAAAACAATATGAAACTCGAAGCAATTTAGTGTTTTCCCTAAAGGCTGCACAATTCAGTGTGTTTGATCCTTTCAAATTTACCTTTCAAATGATTCAAACCCATCAATTTTATGTATTTATGATATTGTTATCCTTGTCTAAAAACTATAAAGTTTCTTTGCAACCACGATGATTAAGTAATCATACTCACTTACCCATAATGGGAAGTGTTTAAAGTCTTGGAGAATTATTGCATTCTCCAAGAACTCAGCATTGCATTTCAGAGTTTATTCCTAATTCCAACCAAAGGGTAGAGATAGGTAGGCTAAATAGATGTTATTATTTCAAGGACTCCTTGAAGTGATTTATGTTTTGGCAAATCTACTCTTAACACTATCAATTAGGATTAATTGATGTATGTCATAAAAGACAAAGTTCTTATGGCGCTCTCCAGATTAACTATCTAAAGCCCTAAAGCCCTGAAGTTGGTGCCTAACACTTTAAATAGCTAATTGTATTAATCTGCAACCATGT
This sequence comes from Mus pahari, assembly GCF_900095145.1. Taxonomy (NCBI): domain Eukaryota; kingdom Metazoa; phylum Chordata; class Mammalia; order Rodentia; family Muridae; genus Mus; species Mus pahari. The sequence goes on from NC_034591.1 coordinate 47,094,468, forward strand.
CGTACCTAAATTATGGTACTGTAATGTGAACTAACATGGTGGATGTTGTTCATGATAACTTAGAAACAGTTTTGATTCTTGTTGTTCAATAATAACATTAACAATACAATAATGTTTCTAGAAACAGTCTCTCTAAATCCAGTCAAAAGTTACCACAAGCTCAGGTATCACTTGGCTTACCGTGTGATCATTCACATATATAAAGCATTCAAAAATTTCTTTTACCTCATGGAATTAGAAAAACTAATCTTGCTTTCCACATATGTTTTTTATTCTTAATTTTTCTGTTTGTAAGTAAAGAGATGTGTGTATTTGAACAAATTTGTGAATGTACTCCATTGTGACCTTAAGAACTCTTGCTTGTTGGATTTAACTTATTGCTTTGTTCTCTATCAAGACTAAAAGCCACTGACCTGAAACCATCCTTGAGTTTTTTAAATGTGTTCTTTTATTTCATAAATATTCTGTGTACAGAGGCTGCTGGAAAATTTATAGACCAGTTATCTTCTACTTCAATAACAGTGAGGCACATTGTAATCCTATTGGGTTTCAAAAACAAAAGAAAACAAAAAGTGGTTTAAAAAACACTACAGCATTAAGTGGCATTGGCTTATTTAAATATTAGCACATTGTTGTCCAAAGTAGTATCATTGAAATTTTGTATTGGAAGCCCCATCATTGAAAGGCTCATGTGATACAAGCTGAATAAGCACTTGGCTTATGAAAATGTAAAAAGAAAGCATAAAACACACTGCTATAAAAATCTCAGTTTAAGTTGGGCGTGGTGGCACACGCCTTTAATCCCAGCACTCCGGGAGGCAGAGGCAGGCGGATTTCTGAGTTCAAGGCCAGCCTGGTCTACAAAGTGAGTTCCAGGACAGCCAGGGCTATACAGAGAAACCCTGTCTCAAAAAACAAACAAACAAACAAACAAACAAACAAACAAAAAATCTCAGTTTATTCTAAGTTTCTGGGCTAATATCCACTTATCAGTAATACAATTTGCAAAACACAAGAAAATCAAGAAGAAGGAAGACCAGCGTGTGGATACTACATTCCTCCTTAGAATAGGGAACAAAATACCCATGGAAGGAATTAGATACAAAGTTTGGAGCTAAGTCGAAAGGATATACCATCCAGAGACTACCTTACCAGGGATCCACCCCATAATCAGCCACCAAACCCAGACACTGTAAGTACCCAAGGAGCTGAAGGGGTCTGCCACCCTATAGGTGGAACAACAATATGAACTAACCAGTAGCCACAGAGATGGTGCTAGCTGCATAAGTAGCAGAAGATGGCCTAGTCGGCCATCATTGGGAAGAGAGTCTTGCAAACTTTATATGCCCCAGTACAGGGGAATGTCAGGGCCAAGAAGGGGGAGTGGGTGGGTAGGGAAGCAGGGCGTGAGCCGGTAGGGTATAGGGAACTTTCAGGATAGCATTTGAAATGTAAATAAAGAAAATATCTAATTAAAAAAAAAAGTAACAAAACGGAAAAAAAATCTCAGTTTAATACTAACTGGTAAATTCATGTCTGATCAGACGGACCATGTTTTAAACTTGTTTCTTATTCACATGTTCTAGGTAATTAAATGTGTCATCAATGAACACATCAACCCTTTTCCTCACCAGGAGCCAGTGGCTGTGTATAAGACACACATAACAGTTGTATTTGTAGTTTGAGGAAAGTTTATATGCCAAGAACAGAAAGCCATGGACAGGTAATTATTATTTAAATAATGCCTGGAAAAATAGCTGGACTATCAGTCTAAAGCTTTTGCTAAACCTACGTAGCATTCCCTTCCCTTTAATCTCTCTCTAACCCTCCTTATGACTTTACTCTCAACTTCAACTGTTCTTTGGTATTTTTTCCTAATGCATTTACATGCTTCCTATTTGTGTGTGCATATGGAACTATCTGCTGAAACATGTGTGACCCCCTCAGGAGCCACACCACTGTGGAAAGTTGACCCTCTCTCTCCAGTAATCATCAATGGCAATAGTTCCTCCCGTAGGTGTGGAACTTCATGAGCCCTTACCCCATACTAGCTAGGTTTCTGGCTAGTTTGGTCTTCTGCAGATCATGTGAATACAATCATAGGTGCTAGGATTTTCCATGTGCAAGTGCCCAGTCATGTCTGATAAATACTCTTTTCCTGTATATGTCCACTGCCTCTGGATCTTACCATCCTTCCACCACCTCTTCTTTGTAGAATCTAAATCTTCTTCTATCTAAATCTTCATACTAAGACCCTACTTTTTGAGACACTGCATATTGAGTAATAGGAGCCGAAATCATCAATCAGGCTTTGTCCTAGAAACTTCTTCCCTATGAACTAACATCCATCGTGGCAGATGTGCATATTACCTGAGGAGTGGGGGGGGGGGGGGAAGAAGTCAACTATCTTATTCAGCTGTGAATCCTGAAAATGACAATAACAATGGCCTAGCACGACATGCCCACTGATGAAATAGTGCTATGTATGTTGTGAATATAATGAATCTATTTACTGATTAGATTTAAATCCCACTCCATATGAGAGAAGTCAAGCCCAGACTGTGACTAAAGTCTTGTGACTGGTCAGGTCATAGGCCCTAGGAAAGAACTTTTATGTTATTATTCTGCCAATTGGAAATAGAAATAAATTTCCCCTAAGTTATTGTCTTTATACCAGTAGGTTAATGTTTTTCTCAAATTTCATCAGAAGGGCTTCATTCTATATGAGATATAGTTAGTACAGAGATCTATAACTGGTCAATGAGCAGAAAATGAGAGTTTTGAGGTATCCAGCTCCTCATGGGACATTTATATCACACTTCCTCTCTCCAGAGCTCAAGGATTAAAGTTTTGTGAAAAATACCCAGGGATATTTCAGGGTTTAGAGATTTTTGCAGAGAAAATTGTTACTGAATGTAGGTGGAAATGGAAGCAGTACATGCTGAAGAACTCAGTGGTTTTCTCAAATGTATCCTTAGCACTCTAGAATTATTGACTCCATAGTCTGTGACAACTGACATATTGTCATTAATAGCCGAACTGAGAAAAGTAAATGTGCTTTTACTCTTTGGTAAAGGGAAAGGGTTTCGTGCTGAGGAGAAAAGAATATGTTGGCAAACGTTACTCTGATGTTTTTAGTTGTTTGGAAATTTTGTCCTGGAGGACTATATGTAACCGTGTAATTTCCTTTTCTTCAACGTCTATAACAAAGACTGATGAAATTAGGTAATGGAAAGTACTTTTCAGGGATGCTGATTAAAACTGAAAGTCATGAGAGTGCTGTTCCCTGGAAGAAAGATGAAATATATTTCAGGATTCACACTAAATGTCAACATGTATAAATCAAATCTTCAATATTTCTGAAGTATGCGTCTATGTAGCAATTTCTTTATTGGATAGTCTTCAAACTCAAATTTAGTTTTATTTATCTAAATTTAAGGTACTGTATCCATAGCCCCTCACTCCTTACAATTCTCAAACCACACAATGATGATAGATAAACAAAGATGCATGTTAAATTCTGGCTTTGAAAGATGGTTCATTTCACTTCTAACAGGATTGAAACAACTGAATTTGATAAACTTTCTTGAGAAACAAGTCCCTTATATTTACCCAAAACACTGCCCATGGATCTTTATTCTCAATTGCCAAAGCTTGGAAGCAACAAAATATAACTTTCAGTGGAAAAATTGATAAAAGTTGATTCGTGTATCTATACAATGAAATATTACTATATACTTCCAAAAATAGAATAGAAACCATGACTAGGACAAATTGGTACCAGCATAGTGGGGGTACCTGACCATGTGACCATAGTGAAAACCTGACCATGTTTTGGGGAGGATTGTGGAAGGACTTTGGAACGTTGGACAAGAAGATCCATTCAATCTTTTTTGTGCTTTTTTAATTAGATATTTTCTTTATTTACATTTCAAATGCTATCCCAAAAGTTCCCTATACCCCCCCGCCCCTGCTCCCCTACCCACCTACTCCCACTTCTTGGCCCTGGCATTCCCCTGTGCTTGGTCATATAAAGTTTGCAAGACCGAGGGGCCTCTCTTCCCAATGATGGCCGATTAGGCCATCTTATGCTACATATACAGCTAGAGACACAAGCTCTGGGGGTACTGGTTAGATCATATTGTTGTTCCACCTATAGGGTTGCAGACCCCTTCAGCTCCTTGGGTACTTTCTCTAGCTCCTCCATTGGGGGCCCTGTGTTTCATCCAATAGCTGACTGTGGGCATCCACTTCGGTGTTTGCCAGGGACTGGCATAGCCTCACAAGAGGCCGCTATCTTGAGACCTCTGTGGGATGTTATGTAGGAGCTTGGAAGATAAAGTTGAGAAAAGTGCAGAAGATGGAGGCCTGGCTTGTGAAATTTCAGAGGGAAGATTAAAGATGTTTATCAGGGATGTTGCTATTTTGATTGTGAAGATTCTGTAGTTCTGGTTAGCTGGGGCTGAAGAATCAGCTGTGATTAACAAGATACCAGAAGTACTAAAGTGAAAGCCTTGCATTACTGGAACTATTGATGCTGGTTAGCTGGAGCTAAGAAATTAGCTGTGATTAAGAAGAGACCAGCATCATTGAGGTGAAATCTTCTGGGAAGTGTTTTTTGAGAGCACAGAGGCTGTGTTCCAGAGATAGCCAAGGTTGTACCTTCTGCTGTGGCTGGACTTGGTAATGTGTAAGAGGTATTGTGAGAGGCCATGGAAGACCATTGGTGAAGGTACAGCCTCAGTTGCAATTGATGGCCCAGGACTGAAGGGGTCATGCAAAGTAGTTGAGGCTTGACACCATGAAGAGAACCTTTGAGAGGCTATTGGTGAAGCCTAGTTACAGAAGAAGACAGCAGTGTTTTGGAGATGCCAGTACCATGAGATCATCACCAAGAACAGCAGCAGCAGTGGAGTACAGGCAGCTGGATCCTAGAAGACAAGGTGTGTGCTACAAAGGACAGGGCTGGAGAAATGACCCAAGCTCTTGGAGGAGCCCAGAAGATCGTGAGTTGGATCTCAGACATTGGACAGTTGAAGTCTGATTTTGCTTTTGATTGTGACTGTGCCCTGATATTTTTCCCTCTTGAAGGAAGAAAGTATTTTAGTGGAGCCCACAGTTAAGAGACTTTGAACAGACTTTGAATTTTAAAACATATTGGATATTTTGTTTTGTTTTGTTTTGGTTTTGTTTTTGTTTTTGGTTTTGTTTTTCGAGACAGGGTTTCTCTGTATAGCCCTGGCTGTCCTGGAACTCACTTGGTAGACCAGGCTGGCCTTGAACTCAGAAATCCGCCTGCCTCTGCCTCCCGAGTGCTGGGATTAAAGGCATGTGCCACCACGCCTGGCTCATATTGGATATTTTACAGGGACTGAACTTTTAATATGTAAAGACTGTGGGACATTTAAAGTTATTTAGATCTTGGGGATGAATAAGAATGTCTGCTTGTGGACGTTGTACATCGTGGTGCGCACTAGGCTCCGCACCACGATGTACAACGTCCACAAGCAGGAAAGAAAGGCTTGAGTTCCAGTCCTGACTTCGTTTGGTGATGAACAGTAACATGGAAGTGTAAGCTGAATAAACCCTTTCCTCCCCAACTTGCTTCTTGTTCATGATGTTTGTGCAGGAATAGAAACCATGACTAGGACAAATTGGTTACAAATCTTTACTTCTAAGACACAAAGAAAAATTATTTCTTCCTAAGTGGAAGAAACCAACCTGCAAAGGCCATTTTATAACTTCAGCTATATGGGTGGAGATACTACAAGAGAAATGGAGTTGCCATGCCTTGGGGAGAGGTAGTCTGTGTGATCACATGGAAGATGGGGGACTTTAGGTAACAGAGCTACTTCACATGGTGGTACAGCAGTGACTACATGCCATTATGCCATTATAGTTTTAAATGATGTTAATGAATTTCTGGTGTCAACTGTAGACACTCTTATTCTGTCAACTTCATTTTTCTGTGAAACTAAAACTTTTCTCAAATGGCAAATATATTATTCCCTTTTAAATAATAGTAACTTGTCTAAGATGATGATTTTTTAAACTAATATTCTTTTTAACACTTTCAAAGAAATTATGGGTATTGTAATAAAAAACTTAATTCTTCATATAGTAAAAACTCATTAATAGATATTAAATGTTATTATTCTATAAAATAGTTCATTGGGCTTTAAAATTAAGTACTGAATAGCTACCAAAGTAAATTTAAATAATTTAAATAATTGAATCTAACGTTGCTAGTGGATATGTTCTTTGCTGGCTCTGAAATGAAGCCAGATGTTAAAGCAACTCCACTTACATAATACAAGAGCAGGCAACCAAGTCAGCTCTGTGAAGAGAGTGATGTGTGCTGGCTGATGCAGGACCAGAGGGTGAGGAGTGTGGGGGCAGGGTAGATTTAAGGTTTGGGCCAGTGTTCTATATTCATTTTGTGGACGTCCTAATCTCTGCTCAGATGTTTTCAGTTACTCTTACAGCTTCACTTTATGCTTTCTATACTTCCTTTACAACAATAAAAATGATATCAAATATGGTTTTTCATTTTCTTTAGTTTTAAATAAAGCAAAAACATAGCAGAGACATGGAGTATAAAATTTAATGCAAGTAACCAGGGCATGTGACACATTTTTAATCTCAACAATCAAGAATCAAAGACAGGTGGATCTCTGGGAGTTCAAGGTCAGCCTGATCTATATAGTGAGTTCCAGGTCAACCATTGCTATGTAATAAGACCCTGTCTCCAAAAAAAAATAAAATTAAATTAACACATGTATAATGTTTGTGAAAGAATAGTGAGAAAAAAAGAAAAGGTAAGAATGCTTCAAGAAACTGAAAAGAATGTGGATTTAGAATTATTCTTATATAGATTAGAGTTTCTCAGCACTGCTATTGAGTTAATAAAAGTCATATAAAACCCATAAAGCTTAAGTCAGCCAAGAAAAGTACAAGATCTGGAACACATTGGAGATTTCTTAAGTAGCATCAAGAGTAATTTAGAAATTATTACCTTTTACAAGATTTATATCTTATCACTTTAATTTGCCAAAAATTGAATTTTAATTTCTCTTTTAATTTCTCTTAAAATGAATAGAGAACTACAGAGATGGGTTGGTCTGCAAAAGCACTTACTGTGCAAGTATGAGGATGTGGATTCAGATACTACTTAAAGTGTCGGGCATGTTTGCATATGTCAGGAATTTTAGCACCAGGGATGTGCCATCAGGCAACCCTCTGGAGTTCTCTAGCTAGCCAGTCTAGCTGAATTTAAGGAGTCCCATGTCACTGAAAGATGGTAAATCAAAAAAATAAAATACTTTGGGGAATGAGACGAAAGTAGCCGGTGTTCACTATGGTCTGAATGCGCACGTACACAGGCCCACATGCACAGAGGAAGATAAACACGTACCATACACAAAAGAAAAAAGGAAAAAGAAAAGATGAGTAAAAATGTTGATTTTCAACTAATTCTATTGGGGTTCACTGTTCTATGGGGTTCACTGTTCTCTGACATGTGAGCATAGCTCTGGGTGTGTATGGTTTCCTCTTGAGTTGGATGTGACCAACAAGTTTTGGTTACCATCTTTGCCCAGACCTATGTTTCTCCTTTAGCTTATAAATAAGAGTGGTTCCACTCCAGGTTTTATATGAGAAGTATACTGTATTCTAGTGCACACCACATGGGTGTTGCTTGAAGCGACAGTTTCTACCCCCAACCTGTCCCGTCATTTCACACCAGGCAAAGCAGATTAGTATGGGGGACCTACCCTCTTATTCTTTATCTCATCCTAAGCTTTGAACAAGAAATGAAAGGTTCAGATGGTGGCTGCAAGTAAAATGAGAAAAAAACATCCTAAGCAATCTTGATAGAAGTTTAATAAAACCTTGAGGAAATAATAAATTACATTCAGACAACACACAATCTATAATTATAGGAGATATCAGATGTTTGATATCTAAGGTATACAGAAGAAATTTGTAAGAATATCTATGTAATTGGGGGATTTGGGAGTCTGTTTAATAGTCAATACACATATTCAGAAGGCTTGCAATTTTCAGGAGGCAGAAAGAAAAATATCAGCATATGTTGGTTATTCACATTGTGCAGGTGTTGCACAAAACCCTTAAGCAAGAAGGATTTCATCAAATGTTTATAAAACATGCATGCCTATTATTCCAATTAAAAGAAGAAACTATAGAGGTTTATAAGGTTTAACTGACTTACTCAAAACTGATGGGGAGCACTAGGACTTGAGCTCATGTCTGCCCATCACAACACAGAAGAGAAGAAAAGAAGTTTAAGATACGTCAAACAATGAAGAGGAACGTGTGAGGAGGGAAACTGAAAAACTACAAAGGACACATTAAGGAGATAGTGGGTATTTGCCAAGTGTTCCTTAGGTGAGTGTTACATGTCTGCATACATTCTATAAATAAGCATTTTAAAACAATTAAAACTTGTAAATCAGATATAATGGCACATGAATATTATTGGGGGACTATGGAGGCTAATGTAGGAAGATTACCAAGTCTAAAGTAGAAAGAAAGAAAGAAAGAAAGAAAGAAAGAAAGAAAGAAAGAAAGAAAGAAAGAAAGAAAGAAAAGAAAAGAAAGAAAAAGAGAAAGAAAGAAAAAGAGAAAGAAAGAAAGAAAAGTGAGATAAAGGAAGTTATTAACTGTTTCAAAAGTGTTTACGTGGGTTCAAAGAAATTGTTTTATAGTCATGGTTTTTAAACACATCTAAAGGACTAAGAAAACTAAATCCCAAGCTTAATGGTTATCCACCAGAATTTAAAAGGCCTTTCTCATTCACATCCTTTACTTTCAACTGACTTTGTGATTAAAACTTAATGTAATTATAAGAGTTAATAACCTTAAAGAGGAAAATAATCAAGGCTCCATTTTCATTTTCAGGCAGATTCTTGATGAAAGAAAATTTCAGAAGATAATTACCCCTTATAACATGGGACCTATTCTGTTAAATACCTTCTTTCATTAAAAAGAGAACGTATGTAATTTTGAAAGAAACAGAGGAAACAATGATAGAATGTACTGTTTGGGCCGCTCTGTACAAGTAGTGTTTCAAAGTCACCACCTTGAAAGATCCTTAGGTCCTCAGTCTCCAGCCACCAATCTCATCATTAGTGCCAGGTTGCAATGCACTTCATGATATCACTATTGATATCATGAATATCATTAATGAGTTATATCATATGTCTGTAATAAATGCTTTCTAATTGTTACTGCATACTTATAATTCGCAGGAACCCTGGGGACATATATACCTAGGCTGTCACCACCTATATCTTAAAGATGAAGAACCCATTTAATAAAACTTCATTCTTGGACCAGTTTCAAAAAGGAAGTAATGGTATGACTGGATTGCAGTTCTGAGTCTAAGTCTGGGTTCCTGATCACTGTGAAAATTGGAAGCTGATACATGTGAACACCTTCCAATATGTTCTCCATGACCTCAGACGTTCCTCAGCTACTGTATCAGAGTTCATTCATGGCTTACTACTGTAGTTACAGTCAGGCCACCCTCCACCCCCCAGAGACTGAGCCAATGAGGGACTTGCTAATCACTTGTCCCCCTGTTTACAGTGTATGAAGAGGAGTGACAGGAATCCCAAGACAAAGAATGAGTAAGGGCCTGAGAGCTGACTCCACAGGTAAAGGCTCCTGCCACCAAGTCTGATTACCTGAGTACTATACCCAGTACCTCTGACCCACACATGGTGTCATAAAATGTGAGAACATACACATCCAATCAATCAATTTAAATAAATAAATAAATAAAATTATAATAAAAATAAATGTATTTTTAAACATTAAAGATCAAAACCAATTAAAAAAAAATGTTATAAGTTCCCTAAATCTGATCAAGACCTAAGAACAGAGTAACTCCATCCATGTACCTAAAGCTTTATCCTATTTTAAGAAAAGGTGTAACAGAATAACTTTACTTTTTGTGGTTATAAAAGAAATTAAAGCTTTTTAAATCTACAGTTTATCACATTACTCGGAAAACTGAGGCAGGTACAATGTTTACAGCCGAATTGCTCCATGCTTTAATTTTTAAGATTAATACTCTATAGCCAATTTAAATTTTCTTAATTAGAAAGAAAAATACTTAATTTCAACTAACCCTGCTCATTATATAATCAGTATTATTGTGTTTTATATTTACATTTCTATAAATATAGAGGTATTTCTAGGAGTTACCTACAAAGTGTTCATTTCAACATGACTTGGTGGGCTGAGAGCTCATCAGTGCTTACCAAGCATTTGCTTTGCAAATATAGCATCTTTAGTTCAGATCTTAGCACCCATGTGAGCCCTGAGCACAGGAACCTATGTCTGAGAAGCCAACACAGAAGAAAATATGGTTCTTGGGCTTTCTGACTGACAATCTGGCTAAATAGGTACAGTAGAGTCTTAGTAGCAGATCTTGTTTGAAAAATGAGATAAAGAGAAATGGAGACAGACATCTGACATCAATCAGAAACCTCAATATATGGAAAGCATAAAAATACACACATTTATACAATACATGCACACACATGCACACATGTACACCTGCACATACAGGAATGCACACACAGACACATGTCATATACATACTAAACACCACACACACATACATATATGAACACACACACAAACATGTACCACATACACACACATACACACACACACACACACACACACACACACAAAATATCTCAGAGACATACAAACACATGCACGAGCATACACACTAAATATGACATATGGACAAGTGCACTTGGTTTGTGCATAAATACATACATGCTAAACTCTACAAGCACATACACACATGCACATACACATATCACATACAAACTAAATAAAACACACACGCACTGTACCACATACTCTAATATGTAACATACCTTAATAACATTACTAATGACTTCTTGATTTTATTTCAAGTTGAGTAGTTATCCAAAAGGATAGTGTTTTCACGATCAATAGCATGTCAAAATGCTCTACTTTGCTTTGTCCCTGTTTAATAGATAAGCTAACTTTAATCATAAGAGAGTATATATCATCATTTTTAAAATTACATTTTATTTTAATCCATCAATATATTGACTTCCGTGTTTCATTTTCTACTTATAGAAGTTAATGAAATAGCAGGCAGTATCAATTTAATCAATAGTATGAATGGAAAAATACTGAAATCACTCCAATAGTTGATGTGCCAGAAAAATCTAGAGAAAGCTCACTTAAGGAACCTATGACAGTTAAGGTTTTTAAGGCATCAACATGCTTAGTGCTGTGACCCTTTAATATGTTTCCTCATTTTATGGTGACTACCAACCATTATTGCTGTTGCTACTTCCTAACTATAATTTTGTTATTGTTATAAATTGTTATCTATATGGGTTTTGAGATAAAAGTTTGCCAAAGGGTCTGCAACTCACAGGTTGAGAACCTCTGCCCTAGAAAGACATAGTACTTCCTCTGCTTCCATCTGGGTTCTCTGTGTACATCAATTCTCTGGTTTCAGATGCTCTTCTTTAAAAAAGAAAAAATGATATCATTTAAATCAGCATCTTTGCCTTCATCCTCATTCAAGTGGCCTTCAAATGCCTTAAGTTATTTTTCTGCAACACTTTTTCTAGAATTTTAAATCTTATTCAAAACCCTTCATTCAGTTCCTCTTTGCCTGGTGTGCCCCATTTTAACACCAGAACATGGCAGTCAATTTTGATGATTCTAACCCCATCCCACCAGGCTGATGTCTCCATTGGTCCCCGGAGGATTCTTCTCTGTGAATGTTCAACTTTCTTACCTTGTGATTCTCTCTGTCTTAATGCTGTATCTGCACCTTATCTGCATGGGGAAATGGTCTAGTCCATTTACAGCTTAAGATGAAACCTGAATGTTTTACAGCCTTCAAGCTTAACTTAGGCCATTTCTAAATCTCCACTTGTTGGGGTTTACATGCCCACGGCAGTATCATATCACTTATTGAATTGATTTGTTCTTAATAACATCTTCCTGTGCCTCTTTTGTTAAGTTATGAAATCCAAACAATTCACAGAACCATATTTTATTACTATTTGGGCTCACAGTGCCCAGTGCAGAGCTCCTCTGCTTTGAACCTTGTAAATCTGCTGATGAAAGGTATGCAGAATAAACCATTTATAAGGATGAAAATGAATATAACCAGGGGAAGATAATAGCAGAACACTGTTAGGGATCTATAGTTCTAAAGAATATTTTTTCTTATAAATTATCTATGGAGAATTTAGAGCTGAGTGAAATCTTACAATTTCCTTCATGTCTGTATAATCTTCCTGAGTCAGAGATGTGCTGAGGGTTGGAATGGCCTTACAAAATAGCAAAGTAGTTTTAGAGACTGAGAAAGTCTCTGATCCACTGCTCCATCAGAGAGTTACACCACATCCTGCGTAACACTGGTGGTTTTTAAGCAAAAGCTGAAGAAAATTTGTTTTGCCTCCTTTTTCATTAAATGTCTGCAAATAATGTCCTTAGACTATATTCCGAAGCAGGATACCTGCTACAGCATGATTTGAGCTACACACCAAGTTCAAGGCCAATCTGGACTCTATTGCTAGTGCTAAGACCTTATCTTTAACAAAAATTCCTGAAATCTACTGATCAATTATCTTTTCAGAAAGAAAACTTAAACCAACATCTATTCTCACATATTTGAAATGCTTGGTATAATTATTTTTGAATAATGACTACTTTTAATTTTGGTAGATTTTACTTACTTAAAACCAGTTTGTTTTGTTTTTGATTTTTTTTTTTATTATCTCAGGTAGAGGGAGGGAGGAATCTGGAAGGAAGAGGGGAGAGAGAAGGGAAAAGGGGGGCAGGAACAAGTCTGAGAAGAGACAGGAGAGAAGTCCAGAGGATCAGGAAAATGAATAGAAATAGGTAGCAGTAAGTGAGTGGGGAACTGGGGGTAGTCACTAGGAAGTCTCAGATGTCAGAGAAGCCAGAGTTTCCCAAGACCCAATGGGGTGCCATTAGCCTTATTACCCAAAAAGGGGGAGATAGAACCTATAGAGACCACCTCCAGTAGATAGGCACAGCTCCCAGTTCAGGGATGGGGCCACCCACCCGTCTCAAAAATTTTAACCAAGAATTGGTCCTTTCTAAAGGAAATGCAGGGACAAAAATATGGAGAAGAGACTAAAGGAAGGGCCATCCAGAGACTGCCCACCTAGGGATCCTCCCCATCTGCAGATACCAAATCCAGACACTATTGCTGATGCCAAGAAGTGCTTGCTGACAGGAGCCTGATATAGCTGTCTCCTGAGAGTCTCTGCCAGAGCCTGGCTAATACAGATGCAAATACAGCCAAGCATCAGACTGAGCCCAGGGGCCCTGGTGGAAGACTTAGGGGGAGGATTGAAGACTTTGAAGGGATTGCAACCCCAAAAGAACAACAATATCAACCAACCAGGCACCTCATAACTCCCAGGGACTAAATTACCAACCAAACAGTATACATGGGTGGGTCTATAGCTCCAAGTACATATGTAGCGAAGGCTATCCCTATCTGGCATCAGTGGGAAGGGAGGCTTCTGGTCCTGTAGAGGCTCAATGCCCCAGTGTAGGGGGATGCTAGAGTAGTGAGGTAGAAGTGAGTGGGTGGGTGGAGGCGCACCCTCTTAGAGGCAAAGAGAAGGTATATGGGCTAGGGGAGTTTGCAGAGGGGAGGCATGGAAGAGGTACAACATTTGAAATTTTTTTGATTCAAGTGTCTCAAAATTGGAATTGAGACTTTATAGCTAAATAAGCAATATATATTATATAAATGTGTATGTGTCTGAGAGAAAGAGAGAGAGAGAGACAGAGACAGAGACAGAGACAGAGACAGAGACAGAGAGAAGGTGAGCCCTGGAACAAAAGCAACGGAATCCCAGCTGATAGGGTGTACTTATGTTGTTCTATAGATCAGCTCTAGGAAAAGTCAGTACAATAAGAACATCTAACAGAGAAAGAAAGAGAGAGAGAGAGAGAGTTAGTTTGTTTTTAGAACTATCTCTTTTCTTAAATATTTCACAATCTCCTTTGAGTTTTCTCTTTTCTTAAGTTATTTGTATCACCTTAGTTTAGCATTATTTTTGTTACCTAACAACCAAATAATCCTAATTAATACATGCCATTATGCTTGACTTTCCCCTAACCTGGGCTCCAGGAAATGTAAAAGGAATGAAGCGGTATCTCTGAAATCCTAGCCAACGGTTTTTATGCTAAGTATGGTTCTTTTGTTCCGGAAAATCTTTGATTCTATACAAGATGTAGAGTATTAATATTTTATCGTTTTGGAGTAGGAAATAGACACGGTTGCTTGAATTTAAAAAAAAAATAAAATAAAATCTGAACTCTTCTGCCTTTATGTTTTTCTTTTGATAGATCTTAGAGATTTAAAAATTTATAAAAAGAACGTTTTGTTCAAATAGCTGCAATAAAAGTAACCTAAAAGGCAGGTCTTTGCCAGGCAGAGAGGGGTGTGGCAACTCGTGTATGGAGATGCTCACAGCTCTGAGGATGCCAGCAGTCTCAACGTGCTTACAATACAGATCCAGGAATGAATGTTCCAGCGATGGGGGAAGCCAATCTCACTAAAATCAATAAGAATACAAGTGTAGCTTATGCTTTTGTTGTCACGTGGGAATTTTTTAGTTTAGTACTTTGATTACATGCTTCATCTTTAAATAGCTATTTGTAATAGAATAATTCATGTCTGAAGTTCTAACAGTCCGTCATCCTACATTCTAGCATATTCTTTACATTCTCCCTCTTAAAACACACTATAAAATATATGAACTTTTAAACGAAGTGTGTATCTCTAAACCGCTGCTTACGTAGCAGTACTTGATTATACTCTCAGCTAGAACAACTTTTTTTTATTATTCTTTTGTCATTCATTACATCCTGACCATAGTTTCTGTTCCTTCTGTTCTTCCCAGTTCCCCCTCTCTCATATCAACTCCTTCTGTTTCCTTTTAAAATGACAAACAAACAAACAAACAAGCAAGCAAAAAATAGGCAAACAGGCTCCCCAGACATTTCCAATGACTAACAAGATACAATAGGACTGGGTACAAACCCTCATGTCATGGCTGAACATGGCAACAATAGGAGGAAAAGGGTCCTACATAAAGGCAAGAGAATCACAGAAACACCCACTCCCGTCATTGGGAACACCAGGAGAACACCAAGTTATACAACCTGTTACAAGGTATAAGCAGAGGACCTTATGCAGACGGTGCCAGCACCCAGTTTCTTGAGTTACTTCATTGCCTTGTCTTATAAAGCAGATTCTTTCTCCAAACTGATCGCATGATTTCACTAATTTAAACTTTAAAAGTCCAATAAGCAAAACAGAACAGTATTTTCCCACATTGATGTAAATAGGAAACTGCTTGGTAAAGTTATTACAAAGAAGTTATTTTTCTTTGATGCAGCCACTATTCAATGTTCAAATGATCATTACTAAATACTTTGATTCAATGGGTCAATTTGAAGATGTCACTTTTTTTAATTACTTGAAAGATCATTTTGCATTTCTCTGATCCAGGGAGTAAAACTGTACAAAATTAACAGTTCCTCTGCAAAGCTCCCTTTTGGACTTGACTCCCATTATGCCATCAGCAGTGACCATAAGTCCCACACCAAATCCCACAGTCTATAACCCTGAAGTTGTAAATGAACCCAAGAAGGAATATGTAAAGGAGGCTGACCAGGCAAGAAGCCCACACCTTCCTTACTGTTTTGATATTTTGGTTTTGAAGAGGGTGGGAAGGGTTAGGGAGGGGTGGTGAGGAGAGGAGAGTGGTAGGGAGGGGTGACAAGGGGAGCTACTGAATGAGGGAGAAAACTTTCCGTGTGTGCAGTACCATCTTTCAGAAAGGCTCTTGAGGTCCTAACCATGTAATACTGAGACTAGGGGTGGGGCTAAAGTACCAGTAAAGACTGGGTCGGAGAGTCAGACCCCTTGAAGTGTAGGGAAAGGCTTTCCAGGCTCTTCTGAGCAGACCCTCTCCCCTGCTCACTAACCTACCCACTCGTGCTTCCCTGTCCTGGCATTCCCCTACACTGGGGCATTGAGCCTTCACAAGGGCTTCTCCTCTTACTGGTGTCCCACAAGGGCATCCTCTGCTACATATGCAGCTGGAGCCTTGAGTTCCTCCTTGTGTACTCTTTGGTTGGTGGTTTAGTCCCAGGTAGCTCTGGGGGTACTAGTTGGTTCATATTGTTGTTCCTCCTATGGGGTTGCAAACCCCTTCCACTCCTTGGGTCTTTTCTCTAGCGCCTTCATTGGGGACCCTGTGACCCGTCCAATGGATGGCTGTGATACTCCACTTCTGTATTTGTCAGGCACTGGCAGAACCTCTCAGGAGACAGCTATATCAAGCTCCTGTCAGCAAGCTCTTGTTGGCATCCACAATAGTGTCTGTGTTTGGTGATTGTATATTGGATGGATCCCCAGGTGGGGCAGTCACTGGATGACCTTAGTCACTCACGGGTGGAATCTAGAGCTATGGAGAGGGTGGGAGCCTCGTTTGTATTCTCTTCCCTTCCCTCATGAGACCCAGATAGCAGAGCAGTTGCCATGGATGCCAGGTTGGTTGACACTGTTCATTTAGACCACAGGATAGACGAATGTCCCCTTGTGCCTGTGGATTTGAGGTCTAATAGGCCTTCCTCTGTCCTGTCTGGTGGCATGAGGCAATTATGAGTTCCCTTCGTCTGTAGCCAGTGTCACAAGACAGGCTGATGGATTTGTACAGTATCATTGGACTTTACCTATGTTTCTTGTCCACACTGAAAACTCATTTAATTCAAGTGCAGCCTCCTCCCTGTGGTCTCACAGTTTGTGTGTGCCATGGGGAAGTTCCTTAAGGAGTGACCAGTTGAGACAGTTCCTGGTGAATAGGAAGACTATACTTTGCTAGGGCCAGGTGTGTGTTAGGAGAACATGCTCAGCTGTTGGTTTGGAGGCTCCCCCTCCCCTGAGACTCCCCTCCACACACACACACACACACACACACACACACACACACACACACACACACACAAACCATGGAGAGTTCTGGTTATTTAGATTTCCAGAATATCCCTGGCTCACAGGAGACAAGGTAGGAATCATTGTATGAGCTTTGTACAGATTTGTACATTTGTGTGATCGGCCTTTTCTGCTTTAAGTATAGCTTTTTACCTATAGCCTTTATTACATTGTAAATTAAATGTAACTTTTGTCAAAAAAATATCTTTAAGAGCACTGCTAGAATGTTCCTAAAACATATTTGCTGCCATGTAATATGGGCAACTCTGTTTTTAAGTAAGCACAACTGGGCTCTCAGAAAAGCAAAAACTCGTCCTAAAGAATACTTGATATGGCCAATTGTACCTATCACACAATAGGTCCTTGACTTTCTGTTCAATTAAGTGAGAACACTGGCCAGGGCCAACATGACCCATTCATTCATGGAGATTCCATTAATGACACAAAAACACCAGATTGCTGGAGTCCCAAAAGAGAGTACAAATTCCAAATGTCTATATATGAGAGCCCTAAAAAGTAGTGAGTCTAAGTGTGTGCCTAAAAAATGAGCACCATATAGCCACTGACCCTTTAAGGAACTAAAGGACGCCTTGATTATCCCAATCCCTTTAACCCAGAAATTCTTATGTTAAATGACTGAAACATTTCATTTATGAATATGATGTTTAGAGAACAGAATTGTACAGACAGTATATGCAAAATTTCTTCACCTTATATCAGTAGAAGGCAAACAAGGATTGTCCTGTCTTCCCTGAAAATCCCTTTCATGAAACAACCAGCTGAATGTCTTGACCTTGAATATATGGATGCAAAAAGATCAAAGTAAAGGCTCCACTGTAGCTGGAAATTCTGTAAAATAGCATTGCCCATTTGGCTGCCAGAGGCCCATGCAAAGCCTCCTTTTAAAAATAATCTCATAGAGTATCCTCTTTTGAGATCATTTAGAATTCTTTTCCATCACATAGATCTCGATTAGGCCTCGATTAGGTTTTGATTCTGTTGAAAATGCATAATAAGCCCTTTGTTTTCATTTCTAAATCAGTGTTTTCTTCCTTATTACTACTCTCATGGTATACTTCTATTTGAATAGCTTCATATGTCTTTGTGAAAATCATGAGCAGCCAAGGTATTAATAATAAATTAAGATTAATAGGTAATTCAACACTGAGATTCTTAAAAAAAAAAAAAAAAAAAAAAAAAAAAAGGCCAGTCAGTATATTTCCCTTCAATCCAAATGAATAAGCCTTAGGACTTCCTACAAGACCACATCAGGTCTATATGAAGATGTCCCTGCTTCATCCTTGTTTCAAGATTCTCTCTTCTATGGGTGAAATCTCTCCTATATAAACTATATTTAATAACATGACTTTCTTTTCTTTCAACACATATTGCATTTTATACCATTACAGATTCTTGTACTTATTGGGTTAATATCTTTTCTCATAAGCTCAAAAAACTTCTGACTGTTTGCTCTATTTTACTTGTAAGATACTGTTAGCATTTATTAAAAGGCTGAACACACATAATATATAGAAATAAGTTAACCTACAAAAAGGGGACTGAAGAACTGAGGGATCATTGGAGTCCAGAGGCAAATTGTCTTAACAGCCATTAGACATTAAGACACTCTCTAATAGTCCATAATTGCACCATTACATTGGAGGTTAGTATAATAATTGAAGCCATCAAGAAGGGTTAGCTCTTGATGCATGGCTAAGATAAAAAGTAAAATTAGTAATTCACCTTTAAATTGCATTCATTGAGTGTTTCTTCAAAGTATTTCCTTTTCAAAGGTGAGCTTCAGTTATTGAGAAAAATCTGCTCATTTGCATTCTTCTTCCCACTTCCTAACACTGTTGTAGAAATGCAGTGTTCCCTAACTGCAATTTAGAGTAAATAACTTACATTGTAACAATCTTCTTTTGTTCAATTTTATACCTGCATGAAAATTATTTTCAAACTCCCCTTAGTGTTTATATTAACGAAAGAATTAATGCTATGGAATGAGTCTAGAAATTTATACTAGAGAAGATCATGTCCTATACTGAATACAGGCCATAGTATCCCATACATTGCCTGTAAAAAGCAAGAGACAGCATTTCCACTTGAATTCTAAATGGAAGATGACCTTGTGCTGTTTTGAGAAGGGCTGGCAGCTGAGGTCACCAGAATGTATTGTGACAGACAGTATGGTACTGTGCATGGCCCGAAGGCATGTCCATTGTGTGGATTACAGCCAAGCTGAAAGAATTCGACAGCTCAGAGCATTCTATCTTTTTATTTGAAAATGATGGTCTATGTCATGGGCACCAGCCATTACATTTTTTATAAAAGGACAGCATTCAGTAACTCCATCCTTTCAAACAAGCAGTTCAGTGATTCACAACCAAAGACCGTGAATCCAACATATTCTATGTTGGGGTCTTATGACAGTCACAAAAGCAGTATTTCTGATTCTACAGTAAGAAAAGACCATCTGCAATGTGCCATTCAACTCCTTACCACCACATGACTAAATCATTGAAGAAATACAAGGAAAAATAGACATAAAAATACAACAGTCTTAGATTATTAAAGTAGCCTCATCCATTTTCCACACCAGCTTTAGTGTTTTAAAAGCTTAACATCAGCTTAAAAACAAATTACTATGAGCTTTGCGTTAATAATGCCATGAGCAAAAGACTTAGATGAATCTGCACTATTGACAGGTTCTGAGTGAGCCTTCTAAACAATTTCTGAAATAGTGGTTTTTAAGTAGAATATTTTGATTGACTGAGAATTATTTTTAACTTTTGCTTCTTTCAGGAACAGATTAAGGGCAGTATTAAAATATGTTTGAGATTGAAAAGCAGGTGGAAAATTTCACACTTCTGAGCAGAACATACTTCTTCCCATCTTTGGATTTTTACTGCGTCCAAACATCTTCTGTCAATTGGAGTGTGAAACTCCCTGTCAATTAATGTTGAGATAAAAAAATAAATTCGTGACTTACCATTAAAATTCACGGCCCTGATGTAACCCAGTAGCTCTTTCCCATCGATGGTAACCATCCTTGGGCAAAGGCCTATGTAACCAGGGCAGAGTTCTTTGTGCATGTTGTGCAGTGCATAAGCCATGGAATACACTGCATCAATTACAAATTGAACCTTTCCTTCTTGTTCGTAAGATGAATCCCGTGCAATTCGCTCCAGTCCTACAAGGAAGAAGGAACACTATCAGTGGATAGTATTGGATTTCAAATAGCTCAACGTGGTGATTTCTATCCTTTACACTTAAGAAAGCAGAAGTACTTTTTTTCATTATCTTAGTCCTGCCCTTACAAAGTGAGCTTTTTATACTTGAGATACGGAAAGAGAAAAAAATTACTTAACTATCAGCGTGAAATACAAAAAGTAATAGAGAAATAATATATGACCATTATTCCTGTTCTCTCCTTCTCGAATCACATCTTATTCTACTTTTTGATAATTATGTCACATCTTGGTAATGCTATGATCTTTTTAAAATGTGTAAATTATAATTCTTTTGATCTACTCTTGTTTCCAGAGAAACACTGTATCAGCGGGCTAATGCAGGGTCTCTTTCTATCTCATATTAATTCTTGTTTTGAACGTGCTGTATTTAGAAGAAATTTTGTAAGTATTAAATGATAAAGTTTGCTGAAGTGACTCTGGATATCTTGAAAAGAATCATTTAATTTATTTTCTCTTTGAACTCAATTTTCTCTTTTAACTTTCTATTAAAGAGATGTAGGTCTCTCAAAATTAATGTTAGTAGGAATAATTGTATCCATGTTTAGGCATAGTGGAGGCCGATAACTTGGCAGTATGTGGGTTGATGTTTATCATTTAAAATGCAATAGAGGCATGGAGTTTGAAAGTGAAAAATAAGTTAGACAGCAGCTGCAAAACAGCTGTCTAATTTTGCAGGTAAAGAAGCTGAAACTTTTGAAACGACAGTCACAGAGCCCATAGAACAAATGTGAAAACTTCCCTAAGTCTCAGACTGAAAATTCAGTGTTCTCTCTTCTGGCAGAAAAAAAATCTAAATGTCCAGCACTTAGGGTGTGAGGAAAAGTAAAAGCAACAAACAAACAAACAATAAGAAAGAATTACTACAAGTGGGAAAGTATTACCTATCACCCCAAGCTTCCAAACTTTATTCATCAGAAACAAACACAATGTACTTCCTACGTGTCAATAGATCCAAGTAATGGGTAATAAATAATCTTTAAATACTTATTTTCCTAACACTGATACACTGATAGATGATAGAAAGATAGATAGATAGATAGACATACAGAGACAGAGATAGAGATATATTCCAAATTTAGAGGGTTAGTTTGAAACTGTTACTATTGGAGTCTTTATTCTGTAATAAAGTCATTTGATGTTTTTAATTAATTTTTTATTTGGTCACTAGACATTTTCTCTCTGTTTTCAGCCATCTCTAGCATGCTGTTCCTTTAGATCCTATTGGCTGGTGTTCTGGACACCAAAGTATGTCACAATGATAAATTCCGCACCTCCATTTCATACAAGGACTTTTTTTTTTTCCATTTTTTAATACATCCAATGCCCATGCTCAAAAACTAAGTAAGAATCCTTTCTCCCAACCTCAGAGTCTACACACACTTGATACTGTGAATACTTGCATCTAGACATAGTAGAATTGAAAGCATAGGCTATATAATCCAAATTACTACAGCAAATTAGAAAGTTAAAATCTTTTGGAAAAAAATTAATGTCTTAGAAATTAATAATTGTACCGCTTTTATTTTTGTCATTTGGATGCCAGAGTTGCATTTGCAATTGCTTTGTCTCTACAAATAGCATGATCCTAAGTCAGATTTGGTCTAAAGTCACATTTTCATGTAAGCCTTAAAGAAGTACTTTCCTAAAACCTCCTTCTGAGGATATTGCAGGTTTAGGAACTTAAAGATGGAAACACAGCCAGCTCTCACAACGGGTATCTCCAAGGGTCCAGTGGCACCTCAACAGCAGATACGGGAACAATCTCCCCTCCACTTCTCTCTGTTCCCTTCATGTCTTGAATGCCAGGACAATACTACTAAACCCATACTTTTGTCACACTTCCTAAGATGCAAGTCTTCCAGGTTTGCCTCAAATTTATCTCCCACAGATTGAACCACAAAGTCCATAATTCATAAATAAATATTAAGGAAAGGCAGCTAAAAGATTGACTCTTTCTCTTAGCCACTTACCAGCTACTCTGGTAAGCTCTGAATTAAAGACCAAGACCTGAGCAGTCTTGGAAAATTCATAGTATTTACTGAGGAAATAAAGGGCAAGAAAACCAGTGAGATAGAGACAAAAAGACTGTGTCTAAAATTGAGTGATTCATGGATGGTGAATGAATATTTCCTAGATTTTGATTCACTGCGCTTGATAAATCAGCATGGAGTTCAGGAGGCATGAAGTTGCTGCTCCCAAGCTCACTCAGCAAGACAGGTAGATGCTCGGTGTCACCCTAGTTTTACTGGACTCAAATCTCCTCAGATGGAGACAAGAAGAATCTGTTATTTCAAAAGCTGCCCCCCAGGAAACTGTGACATCGCCAGGCTGGTCTGGGAACTTGTCTCTTGGGAGCCACTTCTCCCTAACGAATCTTGAAATCAGAAATAAAAACTGACCCAGAGATTGTTGGGCCACTGCAGTATCAAGAGAATTATAATATCTAATCACCTCTTCCTCCCCTTTGTTCATCAGATGAAGAGTTGAGGGCTGGGCAGTTACCACTCAGGCTTGTGTGGAATACTGTTCCAGATCACCGGTGGATGTTAATAGTCACAGAGAGTCAAGAAGTCTATCCAAGAATGGTAGTGTCCACCTGTAACTTACATTCTTGGGGGGAAAAAAGCCTAGATTGCTTGTAATACCCAACACAAGACAAAAACCCTGCAAACTCAATTGTTACACTTCATTGTTTCACGAATAAAACTGGCAGAAATAGGTTGTGCATGCTTTATATAGATGAATTTAAAATGTCTTTGTTTTCTGGTTGGCTCTATTTTCATTTATAAAATGGGTAGATAAAGACTGGTAATGGATAACTCCCTGATCTTTAAATTTTTGACCTCCTGTCATGTTTTTAGACACAGAGGGAGGCCTAGAGCTGATTTCAAGCAGAAGCCAGAAAGACATGAATGATCTGTTATTAAGAAAACGTGAGGAAGTAATTATTTTCCTTTTTACAGGGTGGAAACAGAAGGGACAAGAGAAGTAGAAAAAGCAGAAACAGGTGGTGGGCATGGAGGCAAAGTCCCATACAGACAAACAGCAGAGGGAATGTTTCCCATAGGAATGAGTCGTCCTCCATGTAAAGCTGTGCATAGTGGGCTCAGCACATTTATCTTCTGCACATCTTCCTCCTCTTCCTCCTTCCCTCTTATTCCCCCTCTGTAAATGCTTCAATGTATTTGTTTTCTTTTTCTTTTGTTGACTTTAAGGGAAGGGGGTAATAGGAGGATTTCTTTGTCCATTGCTATAGGCCCATGGTGACTAGAAATCTTACAACAGGCAGAAAATGATTAAGCCAAATGACTTTAAAGCAATTAATAGCCACAAATAATGTGCAGGCATTTTGAAATTTCCCATCACTAAAGAATTATATTTCAAATTATATTTAACATGAATATGTTTACTTTTTAGATGGTTAGCATTTGTAAGAGTGCCTACCTATAACCCCACTATGTAGAAGGCTAAAGCAGGAGGGTTACAAGTTCAAGGAAAGTATGAGATGCACAGTGTCTCATGAGATAAGCTGGTCTGAGGAGATGGAACGGTTGGTAAAGAGCTTTCTGTGCAAGCGAAGGAACTAAAACTGGACCCCCAGCAGCCACCAGTGATGCATAACAATAATTCCAGTGCTATGGAAGCAGAATCAGAAGAAAAAAATTCTTGGGCTCTCTAGTCAGCCAGCCTACATGAACCAACGGACTCCACATTCAACATCAGAATCTATCTCAATAAACAAAGTGGAAAGTGAAGGACATCTGACCTCCATGTACACATAAGGACCCATATAATTATATCTATACATTCATAATATATAAACTAGCATCATGACAGCTCCAAAGTAAGATTATGTGGAAGGTCTTTATTGTAGATACAAGGGGGCAAAAAGGCAGAGGCGATTTGAAGAGACCAAGGCAGAGAAAGAAAGTAGTAGACTGACTGTGGTGAGCAGATTGGGCCTGCTCCTGAGAGAAGCAGGAGCAGAGTAGAGAGAAAGAGGGAAATGGGGGAGGGGTAGATAGAGGACCAAGAGAAGACAAGAAAGAAAGCCAGCAGACCATACAGCCAAAATAATAGGGTTATAAGCTTGGGGGAGATGCTAATAGGCATCACAGATAGTCATTTGTCCCCTACGCCAGTGGTAAGGGAAATAACTCCGCTGGAAGAGGAAAATGGCTTCACAACTTCTTATGGAATGCTAGCTTTGTCTAACTGCCAGAATTTAGAATAATGGAGTTTCCTTTGTACCTGATACATTGCTATGCTATGAAAACCCATGCACACACACAAACATATGCACATACACAAAACATAAATAAATACAGTTTTAAAATATTCCCGTACTTTTTGTAAACAATGTATTATGATTTTGTTTTAAAGCCACTGGAAACTCTGATAGTCTAAAGAGTAATCCTACATTCTCTGTTTAGTAACTAGGACAGATTTATATGCACGGTCTTGACAAACAAATAAAGAGGCATGGAAAGACAAAGTAGATTTGCTGTCCCTTGTTCATTCTTTTTATGTGATCTGGCTTCATATGGTCCATGCTTAATGGATTTATATGCATTCAGATGTGTCAGAGAATCTTATTAAATAGACTTGTTTGGATTTTTACTATTCCAACTGTTTATCTCTTTACCCAGAAGTAAGGCTCAGTGTGAGTACAGAGTGATGACATTCAAGCTTGCATTGTTTTTCTTTTTAACTTTTTTGAGAAGTGGTGAGTTCAAAGTACTGTCTATTATGTAGTCTAGGCTGCCTTTGAACTCAGAATTCTCCTACTTTAGCGTCCAGAGTCCCAGGATTACAGGATTCTGGCCCTTCTGACCTTTTAAAGTAGAAGTTGAGAAGGCTGCCCACTAACAGGTAGCTTCTTGTGAATAGGCGGACGCTATAAAGCATTCTCCTGTAGTCAGTAGAAGAACACGGTACCAAACAGACTGAAGCACATCTCAAAGTCTGGAAAAATAAATAGCTTATTTTTTCTCTGGCTGTTTGGACATTGCATATTTCTTCTCCGTTAATATGTGATTCTCATGGTAATGTTTAGGATTTTATAGCCGGTAGAGTTGCTTCTTCGCTTCCTGTATCTGATTCTCTCGTTCATCTAGAAAGCTGACAGTGACTCACAAGCTTAATTGGCTATAAAATTTCATTATGCTATAGTTTCTAAAGTTAGCGTTAATGTATTACTGTAAAGCACTAAATATTGTCAAAGGCTGTCAGCCATCCATTTAAAATGTCACGGTAAAGTTGTAACACGTTTTAGAGCATGGCTTAAAATTAACCACATACAGCAACAAAGCTCTCTCACACAACGGGAGATGAAGTCAGCCTCACAAACTGTCCAGCAAGATTGGTGCTTTCAGTAATGACATCTCAAACTTCTGAGTCCACATCTGTGTGGGGGCGGGGAGGGCAAATGACAACACATGAACCTAAGATCGGGTATCTCACATTCTTTGCTATATCATCTTGCTGTTTATTGCTTCTTTTTTAAAAAGCATTTCTATTGAAAATAATTTTCAATAAAATTATTTTTATTTTATTAGAAACATATTTATTTTATTGAAAATGTATATATTCTCATCTTGATTTCTCCCCCCCTTTCTCTTCCAAGATACTGCTTAACTCCACCCCCAATTCCATGCCTTTTCATTTTTTTCTCTCTAGAAATCAATCAGGCAAACAGACAAACAAAAAGAATTTTTTTTAAAAAAAGGAAATGCAATAAAACACAATTGAAATCCTCTTGTAAAGGAAAAGTTCATTCTTCTCCAATAGAGTCTCACTGCTCCTTGCTTCTTTGTAAAAGAAAAAAAAAAAAATCAACTCAAATTTACAAACTGCTGTGTATGCTAAAATTGAGTTCCTGTGAGAAGCTGGGCAGGAATTTAGTTTTGGGGTAGACATTTATTGTAGCACAAGCTTGCTTTCTATGCATTTCACACTTTTCAGGATAGAGTTCGCCTTAGTAAACTTGGAATTTCAGAAGGTTGTATTCATTTTCCTGAAATTAGACATGCAATGCTTCAATACATCACAGAGTAAACAGTGTTCACACCAAGGCAAAATGGTAAATGCAATCGGACAGAAAGAAAGCCTATCAGTTATTTGACTCAATGGAAACCGAACACACCTAGAGGTTTGCATTTTATTTTATTTTTATTATTATTATTGTCTTCACTGGGCTGGTGATAATCTCAGACTCTAAATTTATATGTTAAAAAAAAAATCTTTTCTACCATTCCTCCCTGGTGTCTTCTTAAGTATGCAGCAAGTGTTTTAAATAATTAAACCATTTCCTCAAAGTTGCTGCTGAGAGAATGGTGAGGAGGAAGCAAGAGAGGCTGTCATGAATAAATGCATCGGGGAGAGAACTGAAAAGCCATTCTGAAATCCACAAGAGTTCCACAGCCCTTACTGTGGCTACCGCGATCAGGAGAGCAACGCTTCACATGTTCTTTCCCCAACACTGCACACTTGGGGAGTACAGTAATGTGTAAACCAGTCTGAAACTTCAGCAAGACCCACACTGTTCTCTGAAGAGCGACTGCTGTGGCCTTGACCTCCGTAGGCCATCTTGTACTGGGTGTGCACTGAGCTCAGAGATACAATAGAGGGAACATTGGAAAGAATCATGAGACACAGGAATGTCTGCTGAGCACTAAGATACGCATAAGGAGTGCGAGACCACACACCACAGAGGGATAAAAACTTGATCCCTAAGCTTCTGCAGAAAAACAAGCTGAAGAACCGGAGCACCCTATACTCTGAGAGACGCACTAACAGTCAATCACCATGAAGTATGGCCTTGAGCACATTCCGGAAACTCACTAAGCCTGGGCCTTAGGCTGGCAAAGCTATTTTCCAACTACAACCTGTGCTTGGGTTGCCCCTTCTCTCAGCCTTGTCTGTTACTACTGCCTACGTCATCTGGTCCACCAGAAAGTCTTCGCATTTACTACGAGCTCCAAACTACAGTTGCTCGCTCAGCTTTTCGCTAAGTAAGCCTTCACTTCGGCCCAGGTGCTTACAAACCTCACGTCATCTCGTTAGTTGGTATTTAGTGACCATTGTCCTGGATGTAACAGCTTAGAGTAGATCATGGGATCTACTCTATTGAACAATATTTAGTATTTACGTCAAGCATTTACATCATTGTAAATGATTTACATCATTGTAAATGATTTACATCATTTACATCATTGTAAATGCTTGACGTAAATACTAAATATTGTTCAATGCAGCTTCAGGATTTGGCTCTTACTTTTCTGAATTAGTGTTTAGCACATCACCGCTATGTCTGTGACTGAGATTCCGAAGTTGTAATTAGAGATGGACTGGACTTGTTCTTTAAAGAAAGCACTAGAACAAGAGTTCAAGACCATGAGTTTTAAAGAAATACTAATGAATATTATCAAATATGAAAAGGCCAAAAATGTGTTTCAGAATAAAACACATTTTTTTATTTATTTAAAACACATATTTTTATTATTTGCATCTCTATAATATTTTAAGCATTTTCCTGAACCATGACAGAATATTGCTTGTGAATTTCAACTACGCATTTGAGATAAAACAGGGAAAATGGCAAAAAAAAAAGTAAATATTTGTAGAAGACTTAAAACTAACCAGACTATAAATAGATTATTCATAAAACTGGAACACTCTAGCCTTGTAAGTATATATATATATATATATATATATATATATATATATATATATA
>NC_034591.1:47122625-47134559 GCF_900095145.1 Mus pahari
ATATATATATATATATATATATATATATATATATATATATATATACTGTTGATGTCTCCATGGGAGAGAATATCAGATTCATAAAAGAACTTCCACTGAAGAGTCTGTTTCATGGATTCTGAGGCAGGCTTTGTCCAGAACCTGTAAAATAGATGCATTGGACTAATGAAATAATTTGAACCTCTGCTTCACCATTTACAATGGTTGGAGGAAATGAGAAGACAAGACGAGGGCCCTTTGCTGAGAATCATCTGTCCTCTAACTTCTGTAATTTAACTGTAAGTAGCTGGAGCTGAAGGCTCCTTAGCTCCTGCAGACAGACACACCAGGAGACACTTGTAAATCAGCTGCTGAAGAGCTCTCCAGTCTACAATAACTCTTTCCTTTGTGTCTGGCAGGAAATGGAAAGTGCTGCAGGCAGGTGCCAGGTGTCCCCTTCAGGTGTTGAAATTTCCAGCAATGCCCCAGGGTGTCTAAGGCACTGCAAAACCTCAGGTAAGTGGCAAATAAAATTAAGAGTGTATCTTCAGGCAAAACACCTAGCTTAAAAGAAAGACTTTGAGAAGACTAACTTACTTTAAACCTTGATCCCCAAGTCCCCAAACAAAGAAAAGGCTGCTTGATTAATTCCAATCATTTGCATTTTTCTACATAATTATCTATCTTAGATCATGCATGTAGGGGACAAATTTTGGTTTGAAAGTTTGTATGAGAGTGTTGATGGAGAGTGACATTTTCTCTCTTGAAAGCATATCAAAGATACTTCCTCTATAGACAAATTCAAATTTTCCTTCAAAATTCCCATTTCAGCAGACATGTGGGGTGGGGGTGAGAACATCTTCTTGGAGATGGGGGATGTGTGGGATGGGGAGTAACCTAATGCCACTTTGGCCCTTCATCTTGTAATCATTTTCAGACCCTATGACTTGGCTTTATACATCTCTGGTTCTCTCTCTCTCTCTCCCACGTGGTATGAGAAGATATTCAGAACATAGTAGATGAAGAGGAGGATATAGAGCACCATGCATCCTGCTCTCCAGCCACCATTTGTATACTGGTCTGCTGCCTTACAGCATTGCTTTGCCTCTTTCTTTAAAAACATTAAAGTGATCTATTCTTTTTAATATGCTGTATTCACTTCACTTACAAGAGGAATTTTCCTTTATTGCAGGAAAGTATGGCTTTAATACTGTCTTTAATCTTTAATTAAGATTCTTGTATAATCTTCCATCACTGAACAGATCTGAAATATTTTTGCATGTAATTCTTTTATTGGCTCTCAGTGTGATGTCTAGGACAATGTTATGTATGTTTTGGGGGGTGGGGCATCTGAATTTGGATTTTCAAATAGGAAGCCAATGGTATTGGTTGAATTTGTATTCTTTTGTTCCATCAATTTATATGAAGCCACATTTAGTATGTATCAAAATTTCATATATATATATATATATATATATATATATATATATATATATATATATATACATATATGTATCCAAAATTTCTGCCTGAGGCCATTTGTCTCTTCATATGCCAATACCCTACTTTTAATAGTTACTGTGATTTTGTGGAGGTTGACTATTGGTTCACTAGTTGTATCACACTCCTATCGTTAAATATCTTGACTAGCCTTACTGCTTTAAAAAACTGAAGCTTTCTTAGGATTGCATCAACTTGTGACCATTAATTACAGAAGATTTGACATAGCAATCACCTTAACTTCTCATCTGCAAACATGGAGTTCTCTCTTTACTATTTAGAAATAAATATTTAGAATATTTAGTAAATGTATGCCATGCATGTATTTGATTTTAAGTTCACTTCTGGCTTTTCGTCTTATGAAATGAGAGTTTTACATGTGATTTTACTTTGATGTTCTTGGAGTCATTCATTCAGTTCAGTTCATTTTTACTGATCAACACCACTTTTCCTCCTGTTAAAGTTATGTACATCCTAGCAGGCCCTAGATTTAAGTCTCATCTTTCCCAAACACGAAAAATATAAGAAAGATGGGGTTCTTGGAGCAGATAGGTCAAGATATGGACACTTCCTCAGAGGCTCTTATCCTTTATTTATAAAATTGGAATTTACTAACTATATTACATGCTGTTTGTGACAATCCAGTGCAATAATGTAATTATCTGATATCTTAGGTAGTGGTGCATGACTTGGTATATGAGGTCATCAAACGTTTAACCATCTATAATGTCTAACACTGTCCAAATCACACAAATGTAATAAATCACAAAAGAAGTCAAGCCCACAATAGACATTCATGCATTAGCCCAATAGGCAAGACCTGACATCCACTCTGCATCCCATCATCCATGGTTCTAGTCTTGGGACTGTCACTTCCTCATTACATGGTTTTGTGCTCCTTAATTATCCTCCTTTGTTTCAGTTTTCCTATCTGTAAAATGAGCATATGGTGCTGATGTATGTATTAACTAAATATTTATAGCAGTTTAAAGAATATGCTGAAAATGTGTTAGTCACTATATGAAACAATGTCATTACCCATTTTTGTGATTCTCTCTGTGTGTGTTTATGTATCTGTATCTCTCTTTATCTCTCTCTCTTTCTCTCTTTCTCTGTCTGTTTCTCTCTGTCTGTCTCTCTGTTTCTCTCTCCCTCTACTATATCTTACTTGTAATCCAGACTAGTCTAAACCTTGTGATCTCCCTATTTTTCCCAAGTTCTGTGAAAAAAAAAAAAAAAATATATATATATATATATATATATATATATATATATACTACCATACCTTGTAAAATCTTATTATCAATTTTTGGACAATTTAAACCTGTTAATGCTGGGTTTTTTTATTTGAAAGTCTATTCAATTTAAAATTTCGATTTATTCGTGAATAAGATGTGTATAAATTTGATACAATTAAGACATTTACTTTGAATTCTTTTTTTCCTTTTTTATTAGATATTTTCTTTATTTACATTTCAAATGTTATCCCCTTTCCTGGTTTCCCCTCCGAAAAACCCCTATCCCCTCCATCTCCCCCTGCTCACATATCCACCCACTCCTGCTCTCAGCCATCCATTGGACTGAGTACAGGGTCCCCAATGAAAGAGCTAGAGAAAGTACCCAAGGACTTGAAGGGGTTTGCAGCCCCATAGGAGGAACAACAGTATGAACTAACCAGTACCCCAGAGCTCCCTGGGACTAAACCATCAACCAAAGAAAACACATGGTGAGACTCATGCTCTAGCTGCATATGTAACAGAGGATGGCCTAGTCAGTCATCAACGGGAGGAAGGGCCTTGGTCCTGTGAATGTTATTATCATTTTTAATATCTTTATTTTGTTTTGAGATAGTTAAGTTGTGGGGTGTGATAATAATAATAATAATAATAATAATAATAATAATAATAATAATAATAATACCTGACTAGTCTCTGATGTCATAGATACAAAGATTTAGATCTGAGCAACACATGGAAGTTACTTAGTTGGATGGGGGCAGATAAGGAGAACATGGGGGTCAAGGGAGGTATTTGCAAAATCCCAGTAATGGGAGTGCAGAAGAATTTGAGGGTTTGAATAGAGCTTATGAAGCTGGATAGAGAAAGCAAGAAATGGTTTGGTGAGACCTAAGAGGATATTGGACCAGATAGGAGTACTAGCTGGCTACCTAAATTAAATTAATCTTTTCCCTTATAGCACTGGAAAAGAAGAGAATGATAGAATGACCAGAGTTTGAGTTTAGAAAGAGCCCTGGGTCAGAAGAACATGGAGGAAGTTCTGCACTGGCAGAATTGACTCACTATTTAGAAAACAGACTTGAGACTCTGACCTTGTCTCACACTGACAGCCAAGAAAAGAATTACTGCACATATATAAATTCAATGATGGAGGATTGCACAAGAATTTAATGATTAAAGACAATATTGTAAACCACAGTTCCTATTGTCTTGGCAACAACCTGGATAGTTGGGGATTTTCATGAGACCCATTTAGCCAACAACTCAATTGGATGTAACCCAGTCACCATACTGGAAACTAGGTTTGATGACAAGAGATGGCCAGTAGTACAAATAATTTTACATGGAGAGGGCAAGCTGGTTCCTACAAAGAACCTTCATCCCTAAATTCTGGTGTCTTTGGTGCCAAAAGGTACTGTGCAGAAAGAGAAATATAAACTCCAACCCAGCCACAAAACTCTTGAGCTACATGATGCCCTGCCTACAAGACATGATAGGGCAATGGGGACACAGCACTTATGGGAATAATCAACACATGTCTGACTTGACTTTAGGTCCAATCTTCCAGCTAGAACCCATATCCAACACTGCCTGAGTGACCAAGAACCAGAGACTGGATAGATCAGAACTCCTTTATTTTTTACCTAATTTAAAATGATACTCTGCTATATTCATAGATAAGTGTCTTCCTTAGCCAACTAAGTTTTCTCCTGCAGTAGATGGGTATAAATACAGAGACCTTCAGTCAACCATTAGGTTGAAAGTGAGACCTTGGAACACAGGGCTCTATAGGAGATTTCTCCATCAAACTCCCCTTAGAGCTCAGAGAGACCTGCAGAACAAGTTTAAGCACCAAAGGAGTTAGAAGACACTAGAATAACAAGCCTTCCTTGTTCTGACCAAAACTCATATGAACTCACAGAAACTGCAGCAGCAAGCACAGGGCCACCACTAGTCTGTACCAGGTCCTCTGGGTATATATTTTACCTTTCAGTTTAGTGTTTTTATGGGACCTCTGAATGTATGAACAAGTGGGTCTCTTATTCTTGTGACTTCTCTTGGGGATCTTTTCCATATGTTGGTTTGCCATGTCCACCTTCAATGTGATGGGTTTGATTTTTACTTTATTATATTTTATTTCATTAAAAAATAACTTTACTACAAAAAGAAAAAGCACACTTCCCTGCAATATGGAAAAAAATTACCTGTGAGTACAATAAATTTAAAAGAATATATGGAGAGAGTGGTCCATTAAGAAGTGATTGTACAGGTCAAACAGAAGCACAGCATGCCATAGAACAAGGTGATGGTAAAGATGAAAAAATGTGCATATTTTCGAGACAGGCTCACAGACAAGGTCCACCAGATGTCTACTGAAGCTGGAGTGGAGGCTCACCCTTAAAGTGGTGTCAATCTCCCCAGTATTTCTGTCTGAACAGATCCAGATGCTCTTAAATGAAACAGGCAACACTCTACAGGCTAGAAATGTAATTTCCCACAGATAACTACATAATTGCCTTTTGGGCAATCAACATGTATCTCTCTTCCATTAAGATATATCATGAGACTATTACTAGTCCTCATCTCTTGCAAACTGTGTCTGCTCAATTGCCGGAATAGAACTGTACCAGCCCTGATTAGTAACATTGTTGTGTTCCAGGTCAAGTTTTAACAGTGTATTATGATTTATTCTGTTACTGAACATTTTCCCAGGATATAAACCACAGCCTAGGAACTAGAGAAGCCTGCCTAGGAGCATCTAACACTGAATTACCACTTGTTACTGACTTCAGACATTCTGTTAGTGAGTTTCCTGAAGCCATAACTCTGCAAATGCAACTGTCTACCTTTAGTGTAGTTCAACTGCCCTAATTCTCTACACTCTCAATCTTGTAATATTTAAATTGTTCCAATATTAGTGAATATACTGTAGAATATGCTATGAGACCCTAATGCCTGCATTTAATAAGATAAGAGCTGTCCATGCTATATGACATTGAAGTTCATCATAGAGTATGGAGGTGAGATGCCTAAGAGGGTAATAGCTCCTGCTATGTAAGCATGAAGACATAAGTTCAGATCCATATAAAGCTAGGCATGGTCACATGTACCTGTACCCCACTGCTGGGGAGTTATGGAGCTTGCTGACTGTTAGTCTAGTAAAAACAAACAAACAATCAAAGAACAAGGCCCAGGTTTAGTGATAAATTCTGTCCCAAGGAATTAAAGTAGAGGAACATAAAGGAGGACCTTTGACACTTTCTTTAGCTTATATATGCATGTGTGGCAGGCACACATACTTGTGTACACACACACACACACACAGACACACACACACACACACACACAAGGTATCAAATCTTTTCTTTTAAACTTTATGACATGACCTATGGATGGTTCTTGACATCTGCATATTGGAATAAAACAGTAAAGTTTGAAATAAGCAGAAGTAAAATCTATTGCAAATGGTATCACAAAGAAATGTTCCAGAAGTTTGCAGTTGAGAGGTCTTATTACTGAAATACATGTTTCCATACACAATAACTTAGCAATCTAGAGAATAGTCAGAGAAGTTCAAAACTCACAAACCTATTTCAATTCTTATTTTGCAACTTAAAAACTAGAAACTCAGTGATTTTATTTCCCCAGGTCCAATAGGTTATGAAAAGATAGAGCCAGGCATTGACCCCTATACTGAATTCCATGACTATGCCTATTTCCCTCCCATATGTTCCACTGAGGGTGAGTTAAGCTTGAAGTATTTGCTAAATAGGCTTTCCCATAAAGAAATGTCAAAGAAATTACAGGAAGAAATGAAAACAATTAGATGGGAAGGTTGTCTGAATCCAGTGGGGACTTAATCTATGGGAACAACAAAGACTCGTGGTTTTGTGGAAATGGAAGACATGACTTTTTGTAGCAGAAACTAAACAGATTAAAAGAGAGAAAGCAGCTCAAGTGTAAGATGCAAGCACTTGAAGGATGATGTCACAGCATCTGTGTGGCCCTCATTGCCAGGTGAAAATCAGAAACTGTGTGGACTGTGCACAGTTGTCCTGCGTGACTGACTTGGTCTTTCACTTTTGTTTCCCAATTTTAGGGGTCACAGAGCAGGTGTGGGTATAATGCCAATGGGATGATTAAAGCAGGTCACAATCTGTCTGGAAGAACTTCGGGGCCATCCTTCATGAGGACAGGGACTAGACAAGATGACCTCTGCTGTTGCCGTTCAATTAATCCAATCAGCCTCGGCTTCTGTCAGACACCTTCAGGGATGCAAACTGTATCCACTCCAAGTCCTCAGCTGGACTCAGCAAACGCGGGGGTTTCCACCCGTGCTTACTGGATACGTGAGAGTCATCTTTCAGTCATCATTTTTTTTTGACATTTTGCATCACAATAATAAAAGAAAAAACACATTTTAGAAAAGAAACAGGACTTCAAGCATCTCATTTTTTTACTATACACAGTCTAGAGACCCGAGACATTGTAAGTTAAAGGCATTGTTTGGAAACCACTAATCTGCATCCTTGCTGAAGAAGGGGATATAAATAAAGCATTCCCAATTAGTGCCCTGTTCATTTACTTTGATATTCTATGGCATGTTCCACTCTAGGAAAACAATCATTTATCAAAGGGAAACTGGAAAAGCATTAGCCAAATAACTAAAGATATATCCTTCCTTTTTTTGATAAATGTTAAAGGTTTCAAAATGCTGGACTTAGAGAAACTTTGTGCTTGCCTTTTATTTGCCTCCAGAACGGCTAGGAGGATTTATTCTACATTGGAGGATACAGATCACCTGAGACTAACCACGCTAGACAGTGTTGAAACAACACATCCAAGATGAGGTAAAGTCTCACATGACAGCTCATTTCAAGTCTCTCATAAATCAGGAGCCTGTGGTTGTATTCCAGCACTTCCTAAACAATCAATAAAGCATCCGTATTCATTAAGCATACTCTTACCTAGTGTTCCCTGAGTTCAAAATTGTGACTTTTTACTAAGAAATTAACTTACAAGAGGGAAAGGGTATTACTTTGACAAGGCTCTTTGTAGGATAATCTCATTAATATAAACACACTTCAAAACAAAGGTGAGTGCTAGCCCGGGAAGGACTGCATTAACCACCCAGAATCTGCCCTCACAAAAATCCTGGGTTCAGCTCAGGAGAAGGAGCAAGGTGCCTTAGAATCCCTCATCATTACCATGTATGCAAATACAAATGCAAATGGAAAATATTTTCATTTCTAAACTTTCATTGCACGCAAATGCAATAAAAAATTGAAAATATTGTCATCTTGGAATGTTTGTCACAAGCTTTGAATATCAAAACACATTTTGTCAGAAAAGCTATAAATAGAAACTTGATAAATTTAGGACTGATGTGAGAATCATAGCCTAGCTTCACTTTATATTTATTTCTAACAAATCTGTTTTCCCCAGTGATTTCTTTTTTTGCTACCCACATTATGTTACTGGCACTAAGGACTGGGAGGGAACATAGAGCAGATGTGATATAGGAAGCATTTACACAGGATGAAATGAGTGTACAAAGGTTTACAGAGAGTGTTTGTCTCAGAAGCTGAGAGGGATCCCAGCATCTACAGAGATCTCTTGTGAGTCAGCTACCACACTGAGGGTCGCAGAAACACCAGAGCACAATTTGCAGGTAATTCCTATTATTTCAATGAGAGTATTTTTGTCATCAAATCGGTAAACATTTCAAATTACAAGAAAACGTTCTTCTATGGCCTCTTTGGGCACTCTATTGAGGAAACTGTGGTTTCTATTCCTTTTTAGGGATTTTTCAAGTGGCTTTCCACTCTTTTACTAAATTGCTGTTTATATGCTTTTGCTTCTTCTTAACTTCTACATAAACCTCACATTTTTGGCACTGTTAAAACACATTTCCATCGCCTAGAAATGTAGTTCAGTGGTAGAGCTGCCTGCTGGCATGGACAAGGCCCAATGACCAATTCCCAGTACTATAGATACAACCAAACAAATGAAAAGAAGGAAGGGAGTGATGGAGGGAGACAAGGAGGGAAAAGAGTCTGGCTTCCAACTTATGATGTACTGCGTAATCCTCCTGCGTACTAGTACTACATCCTGGACCACCCACCTGGTTTCATAATCTTTTTATGTTTGTTTGCTTTCATGTGCTATAACTTCCATTCTTCCATTTGTGCTATTCACTAAGTTGGTATTGACCTTGTGATTCCTTTTTCAATCTTTGTGTGTGTATGTATATGTATGTGTGTGTATGTATATGTATATATAATGTGTACATGTGTGTGTATAAGTTCCAATTCTACAACTACTTTCAGAAAAATTCTACTAGAATTCAACTTTTAGTATATTAAACTAGTATTCACAGAAATCTTCAGTTTGTGATCAGTTGTCTTACACAAGACATAACCTAAGAATTAAATATACCACAAATGTATGAGGAAGGATGCATCTTCACATAACTGTTTCTATCTCAAAGCACTGATTAGAGACATACTTGTGCTGTGTTTTCTTTCCTAAACATTCAGTGGGATCCAAAATAACAGCAAGCCATCAAAAGATGGTACAGGAGTGGGTTGGAAAATTAAAATATATTAACCAATTAAAATATCTCTCAGAAGCTGGACTCACCTCTCACCTGTGGGAGAGCAGGCCCTGCACCTTGTACAGGGAGCATAGTGGAGCTGGCCCTGAGGGCAAAGACACAGTGAGAGTGTGAGAGCTGACCCAGCCCCTCTTAGGCTGCAGCACTTGAGAGAAGTTAGCCCACATCATGACTGGCCAACACACTGGAGCAGGCTCTGGGGCTGTAAGTGCAGGAGCAGGAGAGCTGACCCTTACATTCTGTAGATGGCAGCACTGGGAGGCCTAGCCAGAGCAGTGCTGGAGAGCTAGTCCTGGTGGCCTAGATAAACTCAGCTCAGCTCAGCTACTCCCACCACTGCCTCCCACCAGGCCTAGATCCAGGACTTAATTGGTACACCCTAAGCTCTAGATCATCTGTAAATGGTTGGGGTTTGTGAAATGCCAGCCCTGCTGTTCCAAAGCTACAGAATCTCTATGACATAGGACAAGAATAGGATAACCAGGAGAAGTCCTGATGAGGATCCAACATTTTTTTTTCATTAATCATTTTATTCGTTTACATTTCAAATGATATCCCCCTTCCCAGTTATCCCTCCACAATCCCCCCATCCTACCTCTGCCCCCCCCTTGCCTCTATGAAGTTGTTCCTCCACCCACTCACCCACTCCTGCCTCACCACTCCAGCATCCCCCTACACTGGGGCATCAAACCTCCACAGGACCAAGGGCCTCCCCTCCCACTCACGTCAAGTAAGGCCATCATCTCTGCTACATATGTATCTGGAGCCATGGGTCCCTCCATGTGTACTCTTTGGTTGGTGGTTTAGTCTCTGAGAGTTCTGGGTGGTCTGGTTAGTTGATATCGTTCTTCCTATGGGGTTGCAATCCCCTTCAGCTCCTTCAGTCCTTCACTTATGTTCTAAGATCGATAATTGACAAATTTGACCTGATACAATTGAAAAGCTTCTGTAAGGCAAAGGAC
This sequence comes from Mus pahari, assembly GCF_900095145.1. Classification (NCBI taxonomy): domain Eukaryota; kingdom Metazoa; phylum Chordata; class Mammalia; order Rodentia; family Muridae; genus Mus; species Mus pahari. The sequence continues at coordinate 47,132,921 of NC_034591.1, forward strand.
ACTGTCAATAGGACAAAACGGCAACCCACAGGTTGGGAAAAGATCTTTACCAACCCTACATCCAATAGATGACTAATATCCAAAAGATACAAAGAATTCAAGAAGTTGGACTCTAGAAAACCAAATAACCCTATTTAAAAAAAAAAAAAAAAATGAGGTACCGAGCTAAACAAAGTATTTTCAAGTGAGGAATCTCCAATGGCTGAGAAGCACTTAAAGAAATATTCAATATCCTTAGTCATCAGAGAAATAAATGCACATTAAAATGACCCTGAGATTCCACCTCCCACCAATCAGAATGGTTAAGATAAAAAACACAGGTGACTACAGATGCTGGCGAGGATGTGGAGAAAGAGGAATGCTCCTCTTTTGCTGGTGACTTCAAGCTGGCAAAACCATTTTGCAAATCAGTCTAGTGGTTCCTCAGAAAATTGAGAAAAGGGAATCTAATATTAATGGTGTCACAGAAGTCAGATTTCTTGAAACCAGACCCATGACTCATTGCTATGAATATTTGAAGTGAAGATCTGGCGTCAGAAGGATGTACTGTGAGCTACACTGTGGTATATTACTCCTTCCACAATGGCATGTTTTGTAAGCTTTGTTTTTGTTGCTGTTGTTGTGTTTGTGTGTGTTTTATTTGGGGAGGAGGTTGCAAGGGCAAAGGGCACCTGAAGGGTTATGAAGGGATGGGAAGATGAGCAGGACTGGAGTACATGGTGGGAAACTCAAAAAATAAATAAATAAATAAATAAATAAATAAATAAATAAATAAATAAATAAATAAAAAGTTAAAAAAAACTCAGAAATCCTTTGAATTTATTTTAATGCTTGTTTACCTGAATTTGTGAGTTTTAAAACATTCTTCATCTTAGTTATACTGAATCTTTTTAATACATGTCTTACTGATTAGCTATTTGTATCTTATTTTTAGAATGTGGGAAAATCCACATCCTTTACTAGCCTATTATAATAAAATAAAGTAACATAAAATCGTATTCAAGAAGATAAAGAATGAATCCAGTTTTTCCCTACCAAATGTTTCATCATAACTGTATAATTAAACATCATTTGAAGCAAACCAAGTATGAACTCTGACTAACAGAACATAGACTAGGAGAATACACAAGCCCCACCTATGAGACAGCAGGCATGCAGTTGGGTCCAGTCAAATTGAAAATTAAGAATCCATTAACCCAGAAGGAAAAGAACCAACTCATACACCTTTTGATGTTTTCAGATGGTATAAACACAAAGATACTGAAATAGTAGCCATTCTTTACATTGAAGTAGACTTTCCATATTGTACAGAGAATGTTTGGCCATGTAGCTTTCTAACTTCTGGTCAGCCATTCTGAGATAACTATGCCTGTCAAGGAGAATCATAACATCAAAGCAAAAATCACAATGGCTGCACACAGGAAAACACAATGCTCACTTTCCAGGCTATACTTCGTCAGTAACATGATTTATAACAGATAGGGAGAGATAACTGCTATAAATATCTTACATATATTACATGTATTTTGCATTTCTCACTTGCCAGGAACCGTACTGAAATCTATGACAGCTTAATAATGGTTGAAAGACTAACACACGCACACACACACACACACACACACACACACACACACACACA
>NC_034591.1:47134589-47207150 GCF_900095145.1 Mus pahari
ACACACACACACTCACACACTCACACACACACACACACAATGAAACATCACCACAGAGTAATTACTATTCAGTGGGGAGAACAATGGAGGGGTTTTTTTCTCTGCTGTAATCGGTTTATAATTATGGCCCTGCAAACAAGGCAACACATAAAGGAACAGCAAGAAACTCCTCCCCAGCTTCCATGTTATACATTTATGATGACTGCAAGCTTTTTTTAAATCTTGGATTCCATGAAAGTCAAGGGGGCAATGCAGTTCTCAGGTGGCCATGTCTCTCATCAGGACCAACATCCAAATGTACAGGTTAATGTTCCTCAGAAGCTATTTTATTTATTTATTTATTTAAAGAAATGTTAAAGCCCTACAGAGCATGACAAACAACACAGGTTTAAATATATAAATAACTATAACTGAGCCCCAGGAGAAAGTGGCTTCTTGTTTGTCAGTGACAGATAACAAGCTTAAGGAAATATGAAAAACGTTCTCCCTAAAACAGATGGATCCTGTCTGATAGGACTTGTTAAAACCATGTCTTTCAAACGAACAGCAAGTGAGTCCCTGCCTCTACTGTGGCCGTTTATTTTTCTTTTTAATAGTGTTTGTGTATTTGATTATTTATTATGCCTGTGTGCTGTTCCTGTCCCTCTCCCTTATCCCTCTTGAGACAGATTTCACACTAAACCTAGAGTTAGCTCGGTAGACAGCAAGCCCCAGTGATCCCCTGTCCCCACCTCATGGCACTGCAGCCACACACCAAGCGACTGTGCCTGGCTTTCTGTTGACCAATTAACATTTTAGAATTTAGACAGAACCATTTTCTTTGTTCAATTCCAAAACTAACTTGTGTAAGAGAATACACCTAAGAAGACTGTACTGATACCCTCTGTTCCATTGAAGAAAAACAAACCAAAAAGAGAAGGAAATTGTTGAGATAACCATGCATTAAAATTAGTTTTGCTTAATAGACATGGAGGTAGTCTACTTCCACACGGAACCTAAAGCTGCTTCATAAAGATACTATGGGGAATATAACAATTCACATCAATGTTTTTAATTAACTGCGAGACATTGAATTTTGCCTCAGTAATTATTCATATTGTTGAATTAGCCATTGTTATTACATTATCATATTAGGTTTTTTTTTTTTGTTAGTTTCCTTATTTAGGATTAGGTTCTAGAGGTGAACCAGCTGTTTTCACAGAGCTGTGCCAAGGCAGTCAGAAGGTGAAGAGATATTTGCCAAATCAGAGACCACCCCTGGTGCCAGAGCAGCAGTGATGGTGGAAGGAACATATGGTAAGAAGGGCCTGGGGTCCAAACAGGTGAAGGTGAATGAAGAAGAACCACTGAGAAGCTTCCAAACGTGGATGCAGCCAGGGAAGCCTGGTGGCTCAGCAGGTGAGAACTTGAGTGTCCATGACTTTTGGGGTGCACTGCTTCCCTAGTCTGCATACGTCTCTCGGATGCCTTTTCTTGAGTCATCAGGAAAGGTGAAATCCCAGAATGCTCAGATTCAGCATCTATCAGAATAAATGCCCAACTTAAGTGACCAGGTGCTCAACGCTTTCTCACTCTGGCCCAAACAAGGTTGAACAATGGCGTACGCAACTTATATGACAGCCATTGCATCCGTCAAAGAGAAAGGAAGGAAGGGGCTTAGGGAGTGGTATAATATACATGACTTAAGAATATTTTATAACTACATGTTTCTAAGAACAGGCAAAAGTTGAAATGCCAGGCTTAAATAATTGGATCCTTCCACTCATGGCTAGCTTTCTTTCTCTGCCTACTTTTACTTTATGGCTTGCATTTCTCACCACAGACCTTCTCTCAGAGTCATTATTATCCTTCTCCTTCCATACTAGGTTCATATTTTAAATGCAGAGCATTGTCTGTATTGTTTCACATGAGGCAACTCTCCCAGTTTCTTTTTTAAAGTCCTGCTGTAACCAGGGAGGCTGCCAACTTGAGGTGGTGACTCACCCTTGAGTTCTGTATACACTTAAATACAGAATAAAGAAGCCTGCTCTCTTCTCCTTGATCAGGCCCTCTAAAGGAGAATCTGACTTCCATACATTGTGTCAGTGCACAGGACTAAGTTGAAAAACATAGCCTTAAACATTGGGCTCATAATTATCACTGATTCCTATTAAGTAAAGCAAAGACACCTGGGCATAGCTTCTGGGTTAAAAAGAATCCAGAGAAGTGGTTAATTCTATAAAAATAGAGTACAACTCTAAAACACATAAATAGCAATTTTAATCACACTATTAATCACTATACTGAAATTAACACATAATTGCTAGTGATCAGGGTTTTTCTGAAAGATGGAGAAATAAAAGAGATGCTGAATAGGCACACCTGCATGCTGTCTATAATGCCTCACTTCATGGAGGAAGCAATCTTGCCTGAGAAGTCAGTAGTGCCTTATGCTAACCTATAATATTAATTTATGGAAATCAGTAATGCTAGTATTTGTAAATATTATTTCAAGGAAAACCCAGTGACGATAAGTGAAAATTTCCAGAGATCTTTTTTTTTTTTCAGTACTAGAGTTTAAGCTAGGCCCCTGTGTTCAGAGAGGTAATCATTTTACCATTGAACTATATCCCTGCCCCCTTTTTACTGGTTTTAAAAAGAAGTTATAGCATTGCCAAGGTTGGCCTCGAACATAGATTATCTCCCCTTTTCCATGACACCACCCCACATGCACCAACCTTCTCAGTAGCTTTGAGGACTCTGTCGTCAGGCATGGTCAATGGTGAGAATGAAAAGACCTGTGGTTCATAATGTGTCTGAAAGACCCACTCTGACCTGGTAGTCTTTCTAATTTTTTCTACCACAGTGTTTTCACCCTCCAGCACATCTAGATTTCCAGGAGAGAACGTTAGCTTCCAAACCCAATGAAACAGTTCTTCAAGGATGTTCTGAGGTGCTTTCCGTCCTATCCAATAACTGGATATTTGCTGTTTCAGCAACTGTAGGGAACAAAATGAGCTGGATTCTCTGGCACCTATGATGCCCATCAAAGACGACTGAGTGCAGGGTTCACCCACCTCTGTTGTAGCCATCCTGCACTGCCCAGAACGACAGAGGGTACAAATCGCTTCTCGACCCTGCGGAAGCTCATAGTAAAGAATCTGCATCTTAATTATCCCTTGAGTATAAGGTATACTTCAGAGACCTCTGCCTCGTTTGTGCTGAGTCCACTGTGGGGTCTCCCTCCCTCCCTATGGCAGAAGGAAGCTGGAAGTCTAGCATTTGGTGAGCCGGTGAAGCTTCGAGTTTCAAGACAGTTTTGCTATCAGCTTCCCGTTGGCTTGTTATTTGACTACTTGTCTTCTGTACTTTCGATTTAAAAGAAAAAGTTCCCTTTATCTAATTCTTTTCTAATGAATATATATATATATATATATATATATATATATATACTGCACTATACAACACTACACTTGCATTCCATCTTCCCTGGCTTGGCCTGTCCTATAAGAAACAGGACTGAGCAGAAAAGATACTGTGGCTGAAAGGACCTACATTCAAGGGACAGTCCCATAACTTACCAATTTACCAGCACGTGTCACTTACAACCCTGACCTCCAGATTTAAAAAACAAATAAACAAACAAACAAACAACGACAACAAAAACAGAAATGTACCATTTCCTCTGCATACTCCATGACACTCTGAGACAGTCGCAGTTAGAGCTTCATGTGACATCTCTGTAAAGAGCTGTATGAACCTGACTTAGTGGCACTTTACTAGACCCAGCTACAAAACAACCTGATTCAGGGCTGGAAAGAATTCACTGGCCTCACAGTGGTAGGAGCCCTTTTGTCTATACAGCCACAATGCCACCATTTAGACAGGTTGATTCAATTGACCAGCTAGTAAGAAGAAACTAGCAATCACTGTTTCACTCAAAGAGCTGTAAGCAGAGACTCTTAAAAAATAGAGCCTACATTATTTCCAAATAGGAGCAAAAAGAATAAATATAACAAAAATCACACCACCTAAAATATATTTTGAGCCAAGGATAGCATACAAAAACGTTTGCTAAAATAAAACAGGCTTTGAGGCAAATCCACAGTGCTGCAATAGATCATGAAAAATAATCATACCCATAAGAAATCACTTTGGATCATTAACGGCAGTATAGATTTCCATCAATTTAAATGACCCTTGAAAATGAAGCACAATATTTACTTCCTTGGCTTTTCTTCAAGTCTTAGGAAAAATATTGATTCGGAACTCTGAAATCAAAGCCAAGAGGTTAAAATAAGAGAAACTGCCTTCAGTCTTTACTACTGAAACCACGGAAGAAATGAAAACACAGCCCTCGGCAGTAACAGTGTTAATTATCTACATTATTTTTCCTGGTGTATGCTATGGGAAAAAATCAGCCCATTAACCTTGTGGAATGTATTCTCATAGGCACTGCACAGCAAGAGTGTACACCAATGCCAAATTATGTCACTTCCTCAGGTCTGGTGTCTTCAAAGGTTACTTCCTCCAGTTACTGAGGGTCAGAATCCTTAGAGCTGCAGATCCCTGAAAGTTAGCATATTGTCATCTGAAAGGCCCATCTTCCAATTCAGAAGAAATATGCCTTTCATTTACTGCACAAGAAATAATAGCAAACAACAGAAGGCAATCCGTATAGATTCGTAATATTCTCCTGAAAAATGTCTCCTTAATCAATATCATTCATTCTATTGTATGAAAATAGATGACATTCATTTTTCAACTATTACATTATTCTGCTACCTAGGATTCTGAACTTTGGTGTGTGTGGTTTGGTTTTGTTGTTGTTTGTTTGTTTGTTTGCAATCACAAAAGTAGTATAATGCTAATTTGAAAGGAGAGCAAATAGTAATGCTTGCTGATATGCCTTAATATTGTGTTTATCACTATAGCCACAAACTACCTACAGCCAGAATTAAGTGAGATGCTTATGAATGGTCCTCAGTTTTGCCCAGTGAATGAAACAGGTAAGGGGCTTGGGAACTTGTGCCTTCACAGATACTAGTGGGGATTTCTATTTGTAGTATGACTCGTAAACACTGCTCTAGCTGGGGATTCCCACAGCCAATGCACATAGTACCTCTAAACCCCTGCAGACACCAATGGCCAGACTGCACACCGAGTCAATTAAATCCAATACTGGGTCAAGACTAAAGTGGTCTGATTAAGAACTATATTGACATATCAGTGACAAAATTTCTTATTTATCTGAAACTAAAATTTAACTAGACAAAGTGAGGCTGTATTTGTTAAATCTGTCAACTAAAGTTGTGGGCTTGTCATTTATCCCTTCACGGAAACATTGAGCTAGTGATGGCAGAGATGAGCTGCTGCAGCACAAAGCAGAAAAGTCCAGAAAACACCCAGTGCACTTTAATGACTTCATAGACATTGTTTCCCGAAAAGACTCATAGGATTTGACGGGTTCAAAATTAAAGGCCTCAATATAAGACTTATGTCTTCCTTGTAACGTAATGTTTTTAGTTTACAGATAACACTTACATATTTCTAGGTTCAGCATAATACTTATACACATACATATACATATACATATACATATACATATACATATACATATACATATACATATACATATACATATACATATACATATACATATACATATACTGATCCAAACACATATCCAGATTTTTCCATCCCTTTATATGTTTATCATGTCTGTGTGTTGGAAACATTTATGTTCTTCTAATTATTTTGAACTGCATATTAAACTGTTGCAAGCTATCATTACCTTGCCCAGTAGGGCAATTAGAACACTACAGTTAAAATATAACTGTACTAAAATATAGCCAGTGATGTTAGAACAGTAAAACTGATGATAACCACCAAATTTCTGAGAGTTTGAACTCATCTAGTATGGCCATCCTACCTTTGAAACATAAATATAACTTACAAATAACAATATAATACAGTAAAGCTAACATAAAAGTAAAGTCATTTTATTTAAAAAAATTTCAGTGTTACTAAATATAAATGGAGGCTTCAAATATTGACAAGAATATGTAAAAACGAATGTCTATGTACTATGGATAAAGAAGTTAGTTCAGCCCCTGTGGAAATAAAGAAGATTTTCCAAAAACCTACCAATAGAAATATCATCATGAACTAGCTGTAGCCTGCCAGCTACACATGCGAAAAAAACCAAAGCAGCGACCAAAAGAGTGAAGTTATAGGGTCAACCTAAATTTTCATCACAAGTGAACAAATAAAAAATTTGATATATATTTAATATATATATAATATATATATATTATATATATATATATGTATATATAGCCAGACTTACGAAAAAAGAGTATGTGTGGAATTTAAATTTTATAATTTAAAAAAATGACATGAAAGCAGGTGAATTATTTTCAAAGAAGTTAAGAAAGAGAAGAAATGGTAATGGGGTGAATCAATTAATTCAATAAGTTCTTGAACTCAAGTAGTATGAAGGTATCAAATGAAACTCATTATTTTGTACAATTAATATATGCAAATAATAGCAAGCTTAAAAATATGTAAATGTTACCACCTCATTTGAGTCTCACAACAAGTCTATATATCCTTCAGATATGTATGGTCCCTTAATTTGTATGGGCACTTAAGATTCTCCTGTTCTAACATTCAATGAAAATAGTTATTTAGACATGGGTATTATATTTATTATTAACAAATGAACATCATCCCCACAAATGTGTTGGAGAATACATTGATGTTTGTCTCAATTTTAAGTGTTTATTATCAAATATGTCATGTCTTTCTTCAGGACAACTAAATCTCATTTGCCAGCTTTATTAAGTAAAATGCAGGTTGCTTGGTTAAGTATAAATTCCAGAAAAATAGGTGTTCTGTGTTCTCCCCTTCGCAATAGAGCTTAATTGGACATTTTAAAATTACAGTGTGTTTGCAGAAAGGAAAAAGTTCTTAGTGAGCTCCAGACTATTAAATGACCATTAAATGTGAAAATTTCCTGCCCACAACCTAAGCTATTATCAGATCTGCAGTTCATTAATTCTTGGGATATCCACAGTTTATAATTCTCCTAGCTTCTCTGTCAGGATAAAGGTTAGAATTTAATCAGCTAAAGCTCTTAATTTTTATAAATACTTCATCTGTGTTGTGATTAGCATTAGTGAAGGTGGTTTAAATTGCATGGGCTAAGAACATGATTTGTAGTTTATCATCCATTATTTATACTTTTTACATTTAATCTGGAATCAAAACTACCTCCACAGTACATATTAAGTTTTTTTTTTTTAAGTATTTAATCACAAACAGTATTTCCAATGCTGCTTTTTTTTTTTTCATGAAAGTGCACACTTTGGATTTTTCTAAATACCAAACTATGCCCCAGGGCCAATGAATATATTCAAGACCATAGCCAGAAGTCTACAGATTTATCAATAACTAGCAGAAAAAAAGAACTGAGAGACGGCTTCAATTTGCAGTCCACTGACAACTCTCTGAAGATGACAGCTTTCAGTCTATTCAGCACATATTTATTCATGATTTTTGACCTTAAGAGATTTAGGGGGAAAGTTTGAAACATTGACAAGCCTAATAATTGAATAAAATCTATCCCTAGAACATGAAATATTATTGGAAAATCCATAAAGAGCAAGAAGGTGGTGTCAAGCAACAAAAGCACTCAAATTTTCCTGTCTCTTCTCTTCCCTCCTAACTAGCAATATGAGCTTAATTTCTGCCTCAGACCTGATACTGCCTAGAGACACATTTTTTTTTTAACCATCAAAATTAAGATTAAAGAAAGCAAAAATATTTGACAAATCTATTATTAGAGATGTATCTAGCTAACAATTGAGGAAGAGCAGAGACATCTCCTTGGGAATAAGTTTATATGCCCAGAAACATTAGAAGAAAATACTTATTTGACAAGAAACTGGATGATATCATAACACCCAAATTTTTTCCGTTAAAGGCTCAGAATTGCTTTCCAATTCTATGTAATTCTGAGTCCATTCTATGCTAGATCTCATGCATTGAGCTGAAATTAATATTTAAGAGCATTTTCTTCTATTGTGTAGTACAGGCCACCTTCATAAGCACAGAGGGAATGAGCAATGACAGATCAGAGTAGATAACTAAAGATGAAGGAAAGGGCTTTGGTATTTGCATTTTACCAAAGAGAACAAAACACCAAGCAGGGTCCTGATGGGGAGGATACCGATTGGGAGAGTTGGTCCGGAAGGTTCAAAGCAAAAGAATGACAGATAAACATGAAAACTTTTCCCCGGGGAAACAGGTAGACAGTATGATCATCCTGGCCTCAGTAAGTTCCCCCTTGGCTACACTTATTTTGAATGCTGAGTCTAATTTACCAATGACTGAAAGGTTGTGAAGAGATAACAGCCAACAAATACAACAAAAGATACGTAGAGCAGAGCTCTGTCTTTGCAATGGGACTGTGCTGGCCCCTCCCTAATAAAGCATGTGTAGAAAATACAAGGAGAAACTAAGAATACTTACTATTGTATGGCTATTCCCCTGGTCTGCTCCTATTACAGCTGAAAAGATAGAGAGCTTTCTTTCTGCTTACAGAATCTCTAAAGGTAGATGACTGCAGTCACACAGCAAATCAGACAGCAGGAGCTTCAAGGGGTTGGTCTGTTGCAAAAGCTATGCCTGAGAAGTGACCTGGGAAGATCTCCCAAGAATCAGAAAGATAGCTGTGATGATGAGGATAAGCAGCACTGGAGAGTCAAGGCCTACAGAACAATTCCAAGGAACATTTCAGAGACCATCTGCTTGCTTCAGGAGGGAGCCTAGAGGAGCCATTTGGGACATAAAGTACAGAAAGACTAGAATGCCTTACTAGCTAGATGAGGTACTTGATCTCACTGACCAAAGGTGACCCACCAACTAGTCACACTAACATTGGCTAGGAACTTGCTGCAGTGCAGGTGGCCACAAGCTCCCTAGACCTCCTGAATTACAGTCTACATTCATACAAGCTCTCATCGGGTCCTTACACATGCAGTGTTGGAGAAATGCTGCTTTTGTTTCTTTTTGGATCCCCTTGTCATTAAAGCTCAGGAGACTGTTTACACCATGCATCCCAGATGAGTCAAGTTAAAAGAGCTAAAAGCAGCAAGCAGTGGTTTTCAAGCATTGATTCAGTGAAGACACAAGCTGCAGAAACAAAGTCTAGACAGCATCCATTGGAAGAAGGAGAGTTGAAAAAGCCAACCTGAAACAACCTTTTAAATTCATCGTGTATCAGAGGAACAAAGAAGGAACCCAATATCAAGTACCACCCCCCTTGTACATTCATATAATGCAATGGTAAAATTATCCTGGAGCTGAAAATTGTCCAGGCTCCAGAGGCACTATGACAGGTGGCATAATGAAACCACACAGAAGGATGCCACTGTTCATGTGCACCTGGTGCTTTAGTACAAACAAACCTCCCAAGCCACTGGGCATACAGAAATATAGTACATCCATCTACATACCGAGCATAATACTCGAACCTTACATTGTGCATGCTCTCAGCTTATACCATCAACAGTCTCACAGATTTCATACTTTGGCCTCTCCATTACATCAAGAGTGATTCTTCACTACCTGACCTGCCTAGGTGTGTGTAAGCATGTATAACCTCTCACATTTCTGCAGTGACAAAAGTCACCCCGTGGCACACTTCTTGGGGAATCTTCTCACTATTAAGCCATACAGGATTGTTCTTAGGAATTACTTCTAAAGGTATCTCTTCCTTTCCCATCTCTGACATGCAGGGAACAGATTCCCTGGGGAGGTGCTCAGCTATTCATTCCCAGAGCTTTGCTTCTGTTGATCAACACTACATGGACTAGAGCAGTTGTTCCGTAACTGTGGTTATTAACACCCACAAAAAAAAAAATGTTACTAACAATAATGCACTGTCACCTATGTCCTCTTCCCTTTCCAATCTGGCCTATCTAGATTGAGTTTTCAAAGCCTCTTTAGAACTTTTAAGAATATGGAAAGATCTGAACTTGTTAAACAGCCTCAAGTTATAGAACCTGGACAACTCTGAAGTGGAAGCTTTTAGATTCTTTGGAAAGTTAGTCATGTCAAGTGATGTTTTGCAAGGGCACATAAGTGAAAGGATGTCATGCTAATGCAGACACATAAAAGAATGTTTCCTGAAGCAGACACAGGTGAAAGGATGTTTGGGTATAGCAAAGGCATGAAAGGACGCTTGATGAAGGAGTATAAATATGACCCCACAGACAGTGGGAGATGTTCACTGAGCACTGATTTGGCTTGCTCCTCCTCTGTATTCTTCATTAACTACACACATGTATTGGTTCACCTTATATAATGTTGTTAAGCTCAACTTGTGGTAACATTGTCATTGAGAGAAACTCACCCAAGAACTGCTTGTAAGGATCCTGAGGCAGCTTACCATTTCTTTGGCTTCACCTCAGGCCAGTTGGTGAGTCTGGAAGTTCCTTCAGAATTAAATTAATCTGCTGTTTTTAGCCTGGTGTCTGCCTACTGAAAGGACAGGTCTGTAGTTGCCAGTTCATGTATGCTATCACCTGCCTAGAAGACTGATCTGTAGCTGCTGAGTTGTAATTGTTGTTTGCTATGGGACTGAACTGCTGCCGAAGAAGATTGAGTTCATCCCCAAAGAACTGTTACTGAATAGGTCTACTTCCCTCCTTATCCTAATAACTTTGCTCTTCGACTACCTCTGCTGGGTGGTGGGCTAGAGGAAGGATCGAACCCTTATTTAAAATTTTATGCCTACACATCTCCCTTCAATCTAATAATAATAATAATAATAATAATAATAATAATAATAATAATGGAGCAGTAAAAAGGACGGTGAGACATCCTGCCTTCTTTTTTTGAGACTAAGCTCAAGGAGTCCAGGCTGTTCACAAACTCCCTGTGTTGCTGATGATAGCCCGAGTTCCTGATCAGGCAGCCTCTACTTCCCAAATGCTCAGATGACAAACTTGTACCAACAGGCCCAGCTTAAATCCTGTTTAAACAGAACAGATTTGTAAAACTAATCTTAGTTTATAAAGTCAAACAATGTAGACATCCTCTTTTCCTAAGTTTGATGATATAACTGCCCTCAAAATAAACGCCAGCCTTTAAACTGTTTACCCCCTTGGATTGATGAAAACCTTGGTGATAATGATGACTAATGTTTCTAAAAGCACCCCACCTTGGTAAATTACTTTGTGGTGCTTAAAATAAAAACATAGGCTCTATGGGCCTCATCATAACCTAATGCATTGCTTTGTATCAACTCAGGAAGGAGACCAGCCTCCCTCACTCATCAGTGTCTATTTGAATGCAGTCTGAATATCCTACCAAGTCCCTCATCAGCACACTAGGCAGGCTTCCTACCCTTGCTATAAAAATCCCATCTTTGAAGAGTCTTGGCCTAATGTTTCTCACATAAAAAATGTATAATTGTGGTGCAGCCATATTCTGGCACATCAATAGTGATTTTTGCTCTGTTCAATGTAGAAAACTGTGAAACACTAGCAAGAAGGTGAGGTTCTGCTGATTTCGTTTGATCTGCCCCTGAACCTGATGCTCCTTCTGTTATGAGCCGAGTAAATGTGTGGAAGATGGGAAAATATGAGCTCTCTGTGAGTTTTTTTTTTTTTTTATGACCCAGCCAATGATTTGGGGGGAAAGAAGTGAAATACATTTTATCATATACTCACTAAAGCAAATTCTAAATGAATAGCAATCTTTATTTATTTTTTAAGTAAAGTACTTAAAATAAAATAGAATGCTGATATCACACCAATCAGAAAACATTTTAAAGTTAAAGCATGATGCCAAAGTGAAAAACGTTAAGAAGGATGATTGGAATATTTAACTGAATAAAATTACAAAACATGAAGTACAATGGAAACATAGGGTGAATAATATCAAAAGCTTAAAAAGCTCCTAAAGAAGCCACAATATTTCTAAGGTGAACAAAAATTAGGTTAACAAAACAAGTTATATCTGTCCAAAATAAAGAAAAAGGTATATTTGAAAGAAATGTTAAAAATTAACAAGCAAGGTTTATAAAAGAGATATTGAGAAGAACTGCTGTCAACCAATGAGGAAGAGTGTGACTTTATTCATATCCAGCAAAGACAAATCGAAGCCAGGTTTTCATTTTTCCTCTATTGGTATTCCACACAGTGGTAGTACATATAATCCTGTATTTTCTACATAACCATTTATCAGTTTTACTAAACAATCTTTAAAATACTTATAAGCTTCACCCAGCAATGCCACTTTTTTAAAGAAATATGTTAATTAAATGTAAAGTTACTGCTTATTAAAGCAACCAAAAGTCAAAAACACATGGAATACTCTATAACCATGAAAGTCTATGATGTTGATACGATATATAATTATTAATTGAATGGTTGCTCATAGCATTTTATGTCATGTTTACAAGAAAGCAGATGAATATGTGAGAACTTTATTATTTATCATGTGTAAAATGGGAACAATGTTATACATTTATTCATGGAGGACACTAAAATTCTCAGCATCACTTAGGCAGATGAATCTTAAGAGACTGCCATTTAAATTTTATGAGTAATATATAGTTTCCTGTAACATGTATGTATCCATTACTAAAACACTTGCTGATAGAATTAAAAGTAAATAATTATAACTTGGAAGGGGAAAAGGAAACTGAGGACAGGCATACAATATATTCCAAAGGGCTCCTCTTAGCAGACTTACAACTGGTTTTCTTCACAGGACTGCTTACAAATGGACCAAAAATACGATACATAGTTATATCATTGGCTGAGTAGCATTCCATTACTGGGTCTACCTCCTCAACTATTCAAGGAAACACCATGTGTTAAATACCTTCAGAAACTATGCTTGACATCTGGCGAGGGAAGGGTACCTGCGGTTTCCTCTAGCTAATATCAGCAGAGCTGTCAGAATAGTATTATTTGAGTGCAAAAAAAAATTAGTAACAGCTGTTTCCCTTATATCAGGAGAACCTTTAATAGGCTAATATTAGATCTATATGATACACGGCATGTTTTAGATATGTATACATAATAGAATGGACAAACCAAGCTAACATCAAATTTACTTCACATAGTGTTTGTAGTTATAACACTTAAAAGTATTCATTTGTCAAATGTTAAGCATCAAATATATTGTTTTCAATTTCCTAAGAGGAAATTGATGTCTTGAACTTATTCCTTCCACCTAACTGATGCTTTCCACCCCCTGAGTGACATTGTCCTATTATTCATGTTCTAAGAACCACTGCCTTTGAGCTCTGCATCTATGGTACAGCACATTGTGATTCACATGTAAGTAAGCCATGGGTTTCCTATGCCTGGCTTGTTTTAGTAAACTTAGTATGCCATCTACAAAGGATTATAACCAGAAGACATGATATAAAAAGGAAGGAACCCTCATGATTTGCAACATCATGTATGAGTCTGAAGAGTATATTATGAGAACTTTTGAGTAAGTCCCACACCTGTGATTTTTTTTTCTGGCCAGTTTTTTCATATACACGAGAAGAATATTTATTTGGACACTAATGTGACCATCCTAACCATATGCGGTTACATTGGTGGCTGCAGCCTAGGCAAGAGTCTCACAAGATTGGGGTGGAAACAAAAAAATGAAATCATAAATTTAAAACACCTGAAAGATTAAAAAAAAAAGCAAGTGCAGAGACTACAGTGAAGATCGTGGTTGCCTACTTCAAACAAGATTCTCAATCCAAGAGTCATAGTATCACGCAAATTCAACTAACAGGCAGTGAGGCATGAATCTGGTGGGCAGCCATAAATAACCAGATCATTCTTAGCAAATGTTATTGACCTCGAAAGAGAAATCCAGAAAGATTTGACAGAGGCAGGTCAACTAGACAGATTTCACTATGAAGACTGAGTGAAATAGCTCTTTGAATAAATTGGTGGGGTTTGTCCCGGTAAGACTCAAAATTATCTTGAGTTTTTCTTATAAATGTTTGACATACCATTCTCCATTTCAGAATCCATTCCTAAGCCACTTGTTTAAATTGTAAGGACTGTGGAACCTTGTGTCTGCAATTCAAAGAAGCTACCAGCAGATGGCGACGTTGCCTTGTTGAGCAATGTCACCGGCCCCTGTGACAGGGCTTAAAA
This sequence comes from Mus pahari, assembly GCF_900095145.1. Taxonomy (NCBI): domain Eukaryota; kingdom Metazoa; phylum Chordata; class Mammalia; order Rodentia; family Muridae; genus Mus; species Mus pahari. Next base: position 47,148,758 of record NC_034591.1, read on the forward strand.
TACTAGATGCTCCATGAGTGGGGTCTCTGCATGTGGCTTTCATTTATACAAGCAAAATGATGAAGCCTCCATAAGTTAATATGAAAGAAGAGAGAAGTGTACAAAAGTATATAGAAAAGTTATAGGTAAGAAATATTCATTTTCAAATACAAATCAAGTTGGTAAAACATCTATAGCTGTTTTGGCAGTCTCATACTTGCCTGCTATCAATCAACTCTTTCACAATTGTTTTTACAGTTTATATTTTCTCTACATCCCCAGAGATTGCATTAGTCTCATTTCTTCCAGGTCTGCCTACTCAAATTATTGTGAATGTTTAAGTATTGTTCTATGATCCGTACAAGCAAGTGAACTGATGTCCTTAATTATTTCTAAGTAGAGGTGTTGACCACAGTGGTTAAGTGCTCTGGCCTCAGTGTCAAAGACTGATGGGTCTTAAACTGTTCACCATTTACATAGGCAAATTACTTAATCTTGTTACATCCAAGTGCCCTCAGTAAGAGAATGTTAACACCTGTTCCATAGAAGGAAAAACAGATCAAATGTTAAAAGTACTAAGTGTAAAAATTATAACTTCTGGCCCAGAGCAAGTCCTCAATGATGCTTGTAATCATCACTGACTATATAATACGTACTTCACTGAACATTATCTCTTCGGGTTGAATGGTGAAAAATTTAAAAGCAGAGATATGTTGACTCATTACAGCTTAGTTTCCTAATCATGGAGGACTCAGAAAAGAGACTCGGTTTCCCTTGACAATTGATTTTAATCTCTCCAAACTGTCTCTCAGTCTTTGCAGGTTCAGTCTGTATCTCTGATCACTGTGGCATCCCATTGGCCTTCAGAAGAGGGAGGGAGGCTCTTACTCTCATATAGATGTGATACCATCGTAAGGAGATACTTATCTCACAAGGTCACTTCGTTTAGTTATCTTTCTGAGTATAACAAAGACTTATTAAAACAACTGGTCACGATCATTGCCCCCCTTGCAGCTCTTTTCCACTTCACTGCATTTTTGTCTTAGTTTATTATCTTGATACAGTCCTCAGATTAGTCAGCCATTTATAGTAAACATTAGGTAGTTAACCTATTGATCCCAGAATGTTCTAGGTGAAAGGCCTAGTATCTACACTCCCCCCCCCATCTCTCTTCTCTCTGTGCCCCTTCTGTTACCTTGCAGTTACATCTTGAAGAGGAGCAAATTATAATTCCTCTTCAAAGCCCATTAAACAAAAAGATGCTTGCATTGTATCCTGGCTATGGATACATTGTTGTGTTTTATAAGCCTAACCTTTGCCACCAACTAGAACTCATCATGATTCTCCCTTGGGACTTCAGTATACATCTCTGCTGTGCCAACTAAATTGCCTCTGTGTGTTTAACAGAGAAAATACATAATAACAAGTAAATAGAGTTTGCATTAAGGTCTATTCTGCCTGTACTAAAGTTTGGTAATAATCTGTAGGTCTTCCTGAATCTTGCATCTCTCTAGCCTGCTCTGCTACAAATTATTATAGCAGAAGAGCTGTCTCTACCATGAATAATCATTAAGTGGCAAAGAGATTCCTTGCCCAAACTGTAGTCTCTCACAACTCCACATTCTATCAGAGTCAATCCCAAATACTCTCCTTCTACCGGAGAGCCTGCATTTCCAAATAGCAATGTATAGCCAGATCCCAAAAGGTTTCATATAAAAGACAATAAAATCATTGCCCATAAGCCCCACATTAATCAGCCTAGGGAGTCAAACCATATTTTCTGTAAGAATCATCCAAGGAAGGTAAAAACTTCACCCAGATGAGTAAGTTCTAGCTTCCTTGATTGTTGGCTTTGCCCTGCCTTTATCCCTGGAACAATCAGATAAAGCTAAATATGATCCCCAACCAGTCACATGAGATGCCTCACCTGTATCTCCAGCATCTCTGAGCCAACAATATCTTATCAGAGCGTATGTGGATTTACCATGTATCTAATCATACACCCACCCATCTAACAATTGTATTAAGAACAATTTATCTGCAGATTTTAGTCTTTCATAAGGAAAAGTGATGGTAGCTTTTTAATTCAGTTACAAACTCCTAATAAATGCCTCTGTTGATTCTCACTTGAGATACTTTTATTATATGGAGGTTTCTTTGGGATACTTTCTGTATTTTGCTTTGTTGTTACCCATACATTTTTGCCAATTGTCACATGCAAGGAAGCATCCCATGCTATGCTGCTTATGACTTCTTGAGTTTCCACTGATGTCAACACAGTGATGGCTCCTGCTCTCTTCATGAACTCCCTTGGATACTTATTGTCAGTATGGTGTGTAAGTCTTGTTTTAGGGTCCATTGGTTTGACGTCCCAAGCTCATTATATGTATACATACCTTTGTTTTCTTTTGTGATTATATTTGTGTTTTGTCTATAAGTGCCTTCGTAGTAAGGAACACAACCATAGTTTAGAATCCAGGTCCTGTAAACCTGCTGATGTATCTTATCTGAAGACTACTGATTTCTCAGTTCTTGACAGACCTGTATTCATTTGTACAAGCATCATTTTGGCTCACCAATAAAACAGAAGGATTGCTTATGTCCGTCTCCAAGTTTGTCCTCAGAACTTACCTTTGATCTAGAGAAATGTTTTCTTTGTTTTATGCACAGCAGGCAGAGTACATTATCTGGATCTTTATGCAGCTGACTAGTTGGAGGTCTGCTACATGGAGTTCCTACAGAAGCATCTCCCTTGACCAATCATGATTTGGCTTTGAGGGGCTCATTTAAGAAAAACAACTGATGCATCCATGCATTTTCATTTCAACCCTCCAGTAGAGCAGTCTAAATGGCAGGAGGCTCCACAAAGAAAATGAGAGCCTCAAAGGTCACTTAGAAGAATATGTGGCTCAAGTAAGTATTACTCATCTGAGAAGACTGAAGACAAAGAGAGCAAAAGTTTTTAAATCTAATATGGACCATGTCCTGTTGCTATGTAGAGGAAGGACTTCGACCGTAACTCTCACTTAAAAAAAAAAATTCCTTGACCAAAGCTAAGGCACAATCTGATACGTTGTTTAACGAACAAAATGCAGTTCCCCAGTTGTCCCTTGCCTTCCTTTCACGGATTCCTAAGACTTGGTTCTCTCTTCTTCGTTTTTATCCCTTCAGCCCTGTCATCTCCTCACTCTCTTTCTCTTTATGTAGACTTCCACCACATGATTTTAAGAGTAATTTTTAACATACCAATTGTCTTCAAGACCCATTTCCATATACTAACTTAAATAGCCAGCTTTAGAATTACACCCCAGATACAATCAAAACTAAAAGCTATAGTTAGAGACTTTTCAGAACATAGAAAAGACCATCAGGCACACATACAAATTTGAAATTACCTGTCACAACTTGGAAAAATGTTAGTTAGACCTAAGTTCCAAACCGTAAGTCCTAAGTAGCAAATACTGATGTGACGGCTCTTATAAGGATCTTTCAAATTTCTTTTCAATGTAAAGATGGGCCTTAAGAAGAGTCAAAGACTGTGGGACAAAAATCCCTACCAGCAAATAAAGTAGAAGGGTTGTCAATCATGCAATTAGGAAAATAAAATATAGGGCATTTCAGGAGAGATTTTTTTAAAACTTCCTTTTTGTAACATTTGGGAGTTAAAGAAGATAATAGTCACATTCCTAATTTTGTTAATGAGGTAACACATGAAATTGAAGAGACATTTTGAGACAAAAATTAGAACAGATAAATGTATTGAATGATTCCTGTGTGGCATTTAGAAAAGACTGTTGAAGACAAATAAGTCAAGGATCCAAATAAACTTAAAGTACAGCATCTCAAACAGATACCTTTCTGGTGACCATTTTCTGACAAGGACACTTGTTCTCAGTAACAGAAGAGACACTGGAAACAAAAAAGATGATTCCATCTTACAAAAGAAATGCCAAATCCAAGAAAAATCTCTCAATTTGACCTTTGAGAGCACTCTGAGGAAGGAGAAAGTCATTCAACATCCGGCTTTAAACACTCAAGATGAATACACAGCCATCTAGATGACCAGCTTCCTGGCAGGACAACAACTACTCTCTTTTTATTAACCTCTTCCACCTTTGCCCTATCTCTTCCTGAAAGTAAACAAACTGTATCAGTGGTGAACGTGAACTGTAATCCTTGCAAAGACTTACTGCTCTGAGATCATAGCCTGTTTACTTAAAATGAGAAGACTTTTCAAGTGAAGTTGTAACAATATATTCAAAGCAGCTGTTCCTTGAGGTTCCAGGGGAGAAGACTCTTCTATGCCCAGTCAAGATGAGTCTCTTAGGGTACTTTATTCTCGTTTCATGTACCTCGGATAAACACTTAGATGCCTGGGCGGTTTTCCAGTGGGTGCTAGAACAAATTGCCCAGTTGTAATGGCTTAATAGGCATCAGTTGTTCTACAGCACTAGTCCTAGACTGCAAAATGCATCTCATTGGGCTGAAATTGAGGTGTCACTGGAGCAGTAATTCTACAGACTCAGTAGGTTTGGAGGGGACACAGAGCCTACATTTTCAAGCTTTGCCATAATGGTCCCATTTGTTGTATCACAGTCCTTTACTCAATCTTCAGGATGACCAGTGAAAGTTATTGAAATGCCTAACTGTGACTTTCTTCTCTTAAGAACTGTGGAATTACATTGACTCTCCAGCACCACTACCACTGACAATCTTGAATAATTACCTTTTTCTCTTGGTCAGCTGATCATCAACCTTAATACTACTTGCAAATTGGAGGTCACCTTGCTAAAGATTATAACATATTCACAGATCTAGAGAGTAGAACGTGATCATTTTGAATGGTTACTACTAATCTGCTATCCTAAACTAATTTCTACATTCTACAGGCTAAAATTTCTATTGATACACAAAATACCTGGAATAGAATCTATTAAAATCCAAGTAGATTCTGCCAAATTGTTTCAAAAGTTCTCCCAACATATTTTGAAGCCAGAATCAAAGCATAAAATTCATTATATGATAAAAGATTTATATGCAAAGGAATTTATTTATCCTGTGATAGTTTTTATAAATGTTCCCATGCTGCCAAAAAGAAAGCTAGGAAGTAAGTTACTATATTCTCCTTCAATATGTTGGAGCCATTAACAAATCATACCATCACTTTCCTATAGTACCTAGTTCAAATAACATCCCCTGCTTCCAAATGAAACTACTTGCCATACTATAGTAGATCTTTGCTCTGCTCTTCTTCAGGGGTCTGAAATAGGTAAAGCTGCCACCTTCCTCTGTCTGAGATAACAACACATCTACCTGAACAGTAAGATCTTAGGTGTTTGCTAAAATCCTCCTCTCATTTTTCTGAGGTTATCAAGTCAACATCCAGATATAAAATCTTCCCTCTTAGCTCATTCCTTTACAGTGCGAAGATGATATTCTTCTTTGTTCAGAGGGCAGTGAAACGAGTTAGAAGTCTCACTTTAGCAGTAAAAGATACGACATCTCAAAAGACAAATTATAACTGTGACAAGTCAGCCCATCACATACGGTGCACCTTGTTGATAGAGGGGAAGATACTCCCTGTTAAAGACTGTGCAAACTTATCTCCCTAACAAACTGACAATTTAAAGCATCATTAGGTTTTATTGGGCACACAGTTTTTTTCTGTAAGTGCACTGTTATGAACTGACTGTAGCTTCAGTAAGAAATCTTCTGAGTGTCAACCGCAAACACATTTCCTGAGAACAAAAGCAGGGTTCTTTGTTTACTGCACCCATTTGTTTTGTATTTGCTTTTGCCTTTGGTCCAGCACTCAAACCTAGGGTTGTATGAAAACTAAGGTTTTCCATATGGTTACTTCTTCAGACCATGCTGGCTTCTTAAAGCTGTATTGCTTGTGCATACTTGACTACAAAAGATTCGTTTAAGTCTCTGTGCACAGGTGATTCAGACAATGAGAATTTTAAGTCCAGTTTCAGGAGAAACATTAAAAACCCCTCTTCTTACTGCAATCTTACCTTTGCCCCCATTATAAAAGTTTAACCCTCATCTTAGGGCAATAGCAGTTACAGGTGCTAAACCTTACAATGTTTCTGAATTGTTCCCCAGCACCCTGCTTTGGCCTCATAGCTCCTGTCTACACATACCATGTGGATACTACTAAAATAAAATAATTGATGATAATGATCATCATCATAATAATAATACTTTTAGCCAGCCATTCATAAGATGCTGTGTTTTTTTCTCTTTTTGATGTTAACACTACTTTTTGCTCTAAGAGTGGCCTAGATCCTGCTGTGATCCTGCTTCTCCCAGAAAAGGCGACACTTTTCAATGATCTTTCTGGATTAAGGAACTTTCTGTATTCACATTAATTGGTGATTCCCATGGCAAGACCTGTTACTTAATAATAACTATCCTGGTTGTTTGGCTTTTATTGTTTATTTTGTTTTTGTTTGCCAGCCTTGACTCAAACTAGAATTATTGGGGAAGAGGAACTTCAATTGAGAAAATGCTTCCCTCCAGACTGCTTGTAGGCAAGTCTATAAAAATTTTTTTCTTCAGTTTTTGCAATGAGGAACAGCCCACTATGGGTGGTACCAGTGCTGAGGAAGTGGTCCTGGGTGGTGTAGGAATGCAGTGTGGGCATGTCATGGAGAGCAAGCCATTTAACAGTGTTCCTCCATGGCTTCTGCTTGAGTCCCTGCCCTCGTGTGCCTCGGTGATGGACTGTGATCTGAGAGTTTTAAGATGAAACAACCCCTTCCTTCCTCAATCTTCTTTTGCTCATGAACTTATCACAGCAATAGAAAAGTATCCAGTACAGAAAAAGTTATATTTCATGCAAAATATAGGAATGCCTCCGAAAAGTTTCTGTCCAGTAACTTTGACCAAAAACCCTAATTTCTGGTTGATTGAGTCTATTAATTTATTTGGTTCTTTGTTGTTTTCTCTTTAAATTATGCTTTAGGTTTCCTATAGAATTTTGCTATAAACTACATATATTCATAATTTGTTATGCTATGAAGTACTCATTATTGAGTCATTTCTAGATTCTCGAAAAATGTAGCTACTACCTTCCACCTCGGTGATTTCTCTAGAGGTAACACATAACCAAATCCTCTGATAAAGGTATGAAAAATATTAATCTCATGTCATCAGAAGCCATAACAGATTTATAGTTGATGCTGTATTCACCTCAAACAATTCAGTCTGTCTTATAAATATTACCTCCTATTTTTCATAATCAAGATCATTCTAAACACAGTCCATAATATTTATTATACAATGGGTCAATTACTTGATATGTGGGGGAGAGTAATCAAAATTAAAATATAAACCATAGTTACTACAATACAATGTTGCCAATGGCGTCAAGAGTGATTTTTCCCTATGACTTTCAAACTGCCCCTTTTTAGCTATGACTTTTGTTGTGACTCCAGTGTCTGGTCCTGTTCATCTTAGAATAATATCTAGAGCACTTTCAGAGTAATAGTCTAGGACATTCTTCGTACAAATTCCAAATGTTCAAATCATTAAGTAAAAAAATTCTGACTCAGACATGAGTCCTAAAGTGGCCAGCCTTTCATTTCAGACATGCTACCTGAGAGAACTACTAATTCCGATTTTGTGTGAACAATGAGAACAGTGGTACCAGCATTAAGAATTGTACACACACACACACACACACACACACACACACACTCATGGCAAGTGGGCCATTTCTCCACACAAAGAACTGGTATGGTTGAGTGAGCTCAGACTCCCCAGAATCTCAGGGACTTAAGACTGGCAGGAGTCGAGCTGCACCCTCCCATTTCTGCACCTGCTCTGGAACACATAATCATGACACCCTCCACTGAGAGGACCATAGGCAGTCAGTCCTGTAATGAAATATCTGGAGTCCTTCCCCCCAAGTAAGTTTAGCATCACTAACATCTCAAACTGAACCAATAGGAAACATCACCTTCCCTTAAATCCCAACCTCTCCTCAATGTTTATATAGTCCCTGTCTACACAGAATCAAACACACAAGTTATCTCACCAAGGATCATCTAAGAGTGGCTAGTTTTCTGCTGAGATGTAATACTTGGGGGAAAGTTCTTTCTCCTGAAGCATTCATCACTGGATGTTGGACCTGACTGGCTATCCAGCACCTCTGGCACTGGCATAGCCATGGTAGATGATGAGAGACCCAGGATCTGCCCTGCTCAGACCACCCAAACATCCTTGCTTCTCTTGTAAGAGCTATAACACTCTAGGCATTCCTGGATGGAGCAGAACCCTGTGGAACTTATTCCTCTTGACTCTACTTCATCCTCCAGTTAGACAGCAGATAACACACATGTGCACACGTGCCACACACACACACACACACACACACAGAGAGAGAGAGAGAGAGAGAGAGAGAGAGAGAGAGAGAGAGAGAGAGAGAGAGAGAGAGATTTTTAAAAGAAAGTTACCACAAATTTAAAATAGAAGTTGACATAAAGGAGGTCTATCAGTCTCAAGTCACTGGAAGAATCAGTGAACAAACTAATTGCTCTAGATTTTTAATGATTATCTCTGGTGACATTCATGTCATTGCTAATACTTCCTGATCTATATGGATCAATGAAACAGGAAAGACAGAAAAACTTACATTTCATACTTGGAAGAAAGCTGTCTGAAGAGCAAAAGTGTCCCTCTTACTAACGATTTGGCATTTGTACTCATGACCTGACTTGAGGGTTTCAGGTTCATTGCTAAGTTTCCTGGCCACAAATCATCTTAGAGGGGCCACTATTCCTTTATTTTGCTTTCATGATTATGACTCAGTTGCAATCTACCTGGGATCTCAAATGTGTCAGTGTATCTGTTCTCTCATCACTTGATAGCCATAATAATACACAGTTAAAAGGCTAAGATAACAGGACATAAGGAAGGATCATGACAACCACTGGGCCATCTCTGATGAGTGAGGTCTGGATCTGTAATCCCCTAGGAACTGGCAAACCACATACAAGTGACAAAATGATCAAAAACTGGAAATAAAAGAATCCATAAGTGGAAAGCAGTTCAGTGATGTGTCCAATAGGATTCCAGACCATAAACTCTTCAGCAAACTTTATTCGATTTTCTTTCCTTCCCCACTTCCAACTCTAGACAGACAAAGCCATATAGGCTCCCATTTCCATAAAATTCTTCACTTTAAGCTAGCCTTCCATTAATGCTTCATCATGCCAACAATATCTAACCACAGCAGACTAGAGCTGGAGTCTTCGCTGTTTTCCTTTCCTTCAGTTTTCTCAGTTTTTTTCCTGTCTTCAAAGCTCTGAAAAAAAATGCTCCTAGTGATAGCTGTAACAAGCACCGAATAAATCTGTTAATTTGAGTAATATTAATTCCTTTTCCCACATTTACTTCCTGTCTACAAGGAACTGAACATGTTAAGTGCTACCAAGTCTTTTGGTAATGTAGAAAATGCATGACTTAGTAATTACTAGTTCTGCCGTTCATTACAGATCGCATCATGGAAAGTTAATTAATACCTCTAACTCTCTGTTCTCTTCTGAGAAATGATGGTCATACAATTACCTAAATCAATGTAGTATAATCACTAAGTGTGAAAATATATGGACATATTTGTTCTATTGTCTGGTGTGTAAGTGGCCAATAAGTATCAATGCTGCTGCTGCTGCTGATGGTGTTACTGGTGATGGTGGTGTTGGTGTTGGTGCTGGTGGTGCTGGTGGTGCTGGTGGGTGGTGATAGTGAAGTTTTCTTATATTTTCTATGTGTTAAATTTTGGATGAAAATTGTATATTGCTATTTTCTTCATCATATACCCACAGGCAACACTCCATCATGGGCATTTTAAATAAATTTTGTAAACTCTAGTCATAATACCATATTTCTCCTTAAAAATTCCTCAATACCCTGACCCTAGAGACATTGCAGGCATGGCTGCTGTGTTACAGGTGCATCAATAGATGGTAGAAAGGAGAGATGCTCTGACCTGTGAACATCTGAATGAATAGTAGCCTAACATTCCCAGAAAAAAAGTAAGCCTGAGACAACCACCAGCTTGGCACCAGGAAGCCCATACATGGAGCTCGCCTGAGATGACCCTCAGTTTAGCACTATAATGCACAGGTAGAACCAAGCATTCCTGAGACCACTCTGAGTGCTGGCACCACTATAGGGAGCAAGTAATTGGTAGAGAAGTGAGAAGAAAAAGATGAACAAAAGAATGTGGGCACAATGAGGAGTGGTAGAACTGAAGATTTGATGGTAATGAGTACCTGGTGATGCCACCCTGGGCCATCATGGAGTCCTAGCCTGTGGTGCCACTAGGAGCCTTGTTTGGATGTCCCCTTCTGGGTTACCCCTAGGGGAGATGTTAATGTCTGAGGACTATGAGCTGGCCCCACCCCTCACATGGGCAGAAGAGCTGACCCCACCCCTATCTAGCTGCAGTATTCAAGAGAGAAGCACAGAAGATTTCAGGAGTTGAGGGTGAACCACCCCCAAGGATATGAGCTTGGGAGAGCTGACCCTACCACTTATCTCCTGCATGGTAATATGCCTGACCAGCTCAGATAACTCTTAGACCCAGATCCACAGCTATGAATTGGCTCACCCCAATATCTACTCCATGGATAAACTGCTGGAACAAGTGTAGGAGCCAGCCCTACTTATACAAAACTATAGGATCTCATGACTCCATAGTCTACAGCAGACTATTCAAGAAGAGCTCCAGAGAGGTTCCAATATTGGTGAAGTAGCAGAAACCAGAGGCCTCAGACCAGATCAATGGGTCATTACAATGATCATTTACAAAGAAAGAAATGTTGTCAAGAGTCACACTGTGACCAACTATACCTTCAACAATTTTCCTCTACTGTTATATGGTAAGACTATTGATGAAAACAACCCCCATCTTGGTTACCAAATACAGAGAAATTAAGCTAGAATTGAGCTTGAAACTTTCTACCTCATAGATAGCTTTAATATCACCAAAAGATGCTACAAAGGCATGGACAGTCTTAGTCATCTGTGAACCTTCTGAACTATAATACCAATCTGCCAGGCAAAGTGCTACCTAAAGGTGCAATAGTGGCACAATTGGTAAAGCAACCCAAACCCATGCCTTATGTTCTAGGTACATAGTAGAAGATGTTGTCTAAAGGATATAAGAGACAAAAGATTGGGAGAAAGTCCACGAAATACTGGCTTCTGGGCATTGAAATTATAAACTCACACAACGGTGGGTTGCCTATACCATCCCTGTACAAGTTTGGTCCTATTGACAATCAGTCATGAATTGGGACTCTTTAGGGCCCTATCATTCTCTGATTAACAAGTGGCCTCTAATAGATTCTAGGAGGAAGAAAGTCATTGCCTTCAGTTATATACCCACTGGTGAGCCTACCAGGCTCCACTTGATAGTTCTAAACCCATAGTCACACAGATGTCCCTGAGTAAGCACAGTGGTGCACAAAACAAAAGAAAACATCTTGAGTGTAGAAGGGATTTGGGAGAGTATTCTTGGGGTGAAAGATAAGATAGATAAGAGAGTGCGGATTAAGAGTAATCAGAATTCATTTTATGTATAAAATTGTCAAAAGAAAATTTAATTTAATAATATGCAACATCCTTATCGTTTGTGATTTTTTACTTCATTTCTCGTTAATTTAATTCCAAACATAGGAGCTATTTAGTATTTACAACTTAGTTTTTGTACAATAAGGAGAATTACAGAAAAGTGCTATCGTGAGAAATGCCCATGAGGTTCACCTACTAAATGTTACAAATATCATTTAAATATTTTTAGAAATATTTTCCACTTTCCTCAGAAATTATTATGAGGTCTTCCCTATCTGGTTTGTTTATCAAGCTCAGTTTATATACTGAGAATTATTGATGGGCAGTTACCAGTAAACTCAGGTTTTCTAGAGGCTGCATATTTACGAAAACTCCTTCCCTCTCATCCATCATCCTCTGAGCACATCCTGACCACTGTCACCATCATCAGTTTTGAGCAATTGATTTTTAGGAGCAAACATTTGTGGAGAGTGGGTAAAGGGAGGTTGTTCGAACATTCCTGATTTTATGGGTCAATAACTCACCTCAATGAAGTCTTAATTTCATGGAGGTAAGTAAACTATACTTTTAAGTGGATAAATAGAAAGCATTTTATATTCATTATATATAGTTAGATAATTAGATGCTTTTTTTCTGTTATTTCATCTTGACACACTTTATTTTCCAAACTATAATACGTACACAGCAAATCAAAATTTTTGAAGCCTTATAAACAAAATAAAAATTCACACTCTCAAGGTAAGTTATTACTCAAAAATCTTAAACTCCAACATCTTTAATATAACTCTTCATAGGGAATAGCAACCACTAAATAAAATTATAAATTTTTATGATATAGGTATTTTTTCACATAGATTATAGAAGAATAGTAAACAGAAAAGAATGTGTAAGAAGTGTGCAACATCCTATTATTTTAACATTTTTACTAGATATATTTTAGTCAATTGTAATATTAACAGATATGTCTCATTTTCATCTGCCAAACAATAAAAATTGCTTCCAGATGAAGCATTTCCTCTTAACAAATTGTAGGAAATATAACTGGAAGTCATTCATGGACGTATGTCTGAAAAAAAATGAAATATAAATTAAATTTTCTGTATATTGGCTTAGGGCTTGATTATGTTCTTTAAGTGAAAAACATCAACTGTTCTGTTAAATATTTTTCCAGGAAGAGATAACTGAAGATGTAATTGCAGAACAAAAAAAAAAATGTATTCTTACTTACTGCCACTAAAGTAGTTTTTATATCCTTAGTAGCAATGGAAAATATCAAATGTCAAATCTTTCAATTTAGAAATTCCATTTTTTTCTTGGCTGATTCAGACAGTCTCAATAAGTTCTGTAAACGGAATATGGTCTATCATACATTAAAATATATTAAAGTTGTACCCACGGCCTTCTACAAAACATTTCTGTTTTCAACTATTAGAGGTTCTTATAAGTATATGCATATACATTTATTTGTATTATATCCTTAAGCATGAATTATTCTCAAACAAGAAAAACAAAGATCTCTTTTAAAAATATAGTTATAGATAATTAATGGAAGAAGTATTAAGTAATTATGTGAAAAGAATTAATAATAAAAGAAAGTTGAAACAATACATTGACTCCTAGGCTGTCCTCTCCTACTGTCAATTTATATAATTTAAATTGTTTCAAAAATACAAAAAATGTTAAAACTCACATATCTGAGTGACAATCAAGAATTTACTCATATAGTACCAATAATATGGTCATATCTATAGACTGGATATAAGATCCCTTTTTTATCTTCATATGTGTTTGGCATATTTTTACCACAGCACTTTTATCAGAATTAACCTTGGCATTGTAATGACTTAAGTAACTATATCTTTCTCCAGTGTTAAGATATTTTATAATCTAAATTTCAACTCTATTCAAACCCAACCGAATCTCATCTAGTTGCTTAGAACTTTGCTACTGGGTTATCAGGTGATGACATTGCCTAACACTGGTTTCCTTTGTTTTTAATCTGGGTCATTATAGGCAGATCTGGAGGAAAATTTAACTCATCTACAGTTAACCTTCCAAATGTCACTGTCTGACTCCCTCCTAATTTAACATCCTTTACATTGGTGGACTCAGTCTCCTGAGCATGCTCTCATACCTGCAGCTGGCCATGTCTTAGAATGAGTCATTTCACATAAACTGTAACTAGAGTGGACTTCTGGGATGTCCTCCTGGTTTTGTGTGCACCTGCTCAGTGACTGATTAGAACTGAGTTAAAAGAGACTGATTTTTCAGGAGAATAAACTAGAGTGTCATCCAAGCATAATAACAACAGCTTCAATATAATTATTACAGTCCCTTCCCCGATCTTGCCCCCTCTTTTACACACACACACACACACACACACACACACACACACACACACACACACAAACACATATAGAAAAAACTTCCAAGTACAGAAATACATTTTTTTCCTACAATTTCCAAAACACAGAGTCCATTTTATAACTGTTGAAAACCATTTTATAAAAGTGAAGTTAATTCTAACTAAAAATTCAATGTGNAAAGAGACTGATTTTTCAGGAGAATAAACTAGAGTGTCATCCAAGCATAATAACAACAGCTTCAATATAATTATTACAGTCCCTTCCCCGATCTTACCTTCTACTCTAAACACACACACACACACACACACACACACACACAAACACACACACACAAACACACACACAAACACACACACAAAACAGATTAACTCATTTTTCCTACAATTTCCAAAACACAGAGTCCATTTTATAACTGTTGAAAACCATTTTATAAAAGTGAAGTTAATTCTAACTAAAAATTCAATGTGCTGCAATAAATATTCAATAAATAAATCATTAATATTTAATGTTGAATATTAAATGATGGAGAGAATGGTTTCAACTTCATTAAACTTTATTGATCAGAAAGTTAAAAAGTATACAAGTTCTCAGATCATTTTATATGGCAAAACATTTCAGATATATTTATAACTTAAATAACATTTTGAACAACTATAGAAATATCAAAAGAATCTTTTTAGCATAACATTTTTAGCATTTTGGGATAAAAAATTTTTTTCCCTAAGCATTCAGCAAAAATTAATTAGAAAAGCAACATAGGCCTTCCAAATTAGAAAAAAATTCTATAGCAGTGCCTTCCAATATAATTTTCAAACATAATTAAATTTTCAATAGCTGTACAGTATAATATAGTAACTACTAGCAACATGTAGCTATTAGGCACTTAAAATTTAGTTATTAAGATTGTAAAGTATATTTTAAATTTTATTTAATTTAAATGAAATTCAAATAACACTTCAATTTCGTAACCCTTTAGAGTTAATAGCTGTTATTTGGATAGACATATCTAGAGAATCAAATAAATAATATACAAAAAGTAAAAATATGAATCATAAAAATAAGAACATATTTGAATTATGCTTATTAATTGAAACATATCTTTTAACATTAATTATTCTCAAATAACAAAAAAGATCTCTTTTAGAAAATATAGTCATAGAAAACTACTAGAAGACATACTTAGTAAGTACGTGACAAACATTAGTAATAAAAGAAAATTGAAGCAATACACTGACTGCTGTAATTCTTCTCAAACGTCTTCTCCTGCCGACAACTATTTCTACTAGATTTGAGTATACTTAGCTTACTAATTTCTTATCAATGTCTTTCTATTTCTTAATAAATTACTTTGCCAGTGAAACTAAAAATATGAATAAAATTAACAGTGCGTAGCATGAACCACAGAACACACTGTAGAAGCCATACCTCTACAAAGATAGTGGACATGCCAGTCGGTGTATTCTTGCCATCTTGCCTTCAATTTGCCCGGCTACCCTCTGTGTCATTTACCAGCTCTCTTCCCTTTCCTCCCTTTAGCTAATTACAATCTCTCCACTCCTTCCAATTTCCAACTTTACTGTCATCCAACTTGATGTTAGGTGGAGCTGATGAGCTCCTATATCACCAAGAAACTAAAGACCACCTGAGGACTCTCAAAATCTCCACCTAGTACAGCTTACACATTAGCTGCCTGTCCACTCATTCCTTAGGTTTCTCTCACTTCTGCTACAAGGGCAGTGTCCCCACTATGAGCCAACTGGATTCACTCTATTCACTTGCTGGATCTGGCACTCTACTTACTATCTTGCCTTTGTCTTGTGTTTTCTTTTTTCTCCTCTGTGCTTTAATCAGTTAAAGATAGCTACTTGGAGACTGGGAAGATGGCTAAGCTATTAACAGTACATGCTGCTCTTTTAGAGGACCTACTTTTGGTTCCAGGCATCACTACAACAGCTTACAATATCCTATGACTGCAAACACAGTGGATTGAGTACTGTCCTCTACCCTCCACAGGCATCAAGCATGTATGTGGTACACACACATAGATGTAGGCACTCATACATACACATGCACATGCAAACATCACACACACACACATACACACATTTGCACACACACACACACACATCTATGCTCACAAAACACACAAAATAAATAAGCCTTTAAACATAGACTATCTTATAAAGAACACATATGCACACACACATATGCACACACATATCTATGCAAACAAAGCACACAAAATAAATAAGCCTTTAAACATAGACTATCTTATAAAGAAAATGTAGTAAATTTGCAAGTCAGTTTCATAAAGCTAGCTCTGCCACTTGCTGTTTGTATGGTCATATTTAAACTCATTCATGTCTCCCTCTCTGTATGTTTAAAAGTAGAATAGCAAACAGCAAAGACAGATTTCCCCCCCTCGTATAGTTAGGTTCAAACAATTAAAACTTTTCCACAAGGCATTTTGCATAACACACACCATATGATAATCTCCTAGAAATATTACCAATCATTTTTATCTCCACAGCTAATTTGAAATTCTCCTCGGCCTCATGCTGCTTCCAACCTTTCCCATTTCTCCTGTTCCTTTCAGAACAAAATATGTTTCTGAGCTAATTTTAGACCTTCAGGAAAATTCAGACGTTAGTGAACTCTCCCTATAATCCTTTGCAATGTCCCCTAAAGTTAACGCACTGTAGAACCAGAAAATAATTGGTGCGAAACTATGGAATGAAAGGCATTTCAGATTTCACCAGCTTGTACTCATCTTGTTGTCTCTTCTGGGGTCCAGTCCAGGTTCCTGCATTGCAATGAGTCACCCTTTCTCTGTAGCTCCCTGTGCTTGGTAATGGTTCCATAAACTGCATACATAATCTTAGCGCTTTTCAAAAGCCTTCACTAGTTACTTTGTTGAATGACCTTCAGTTGGATTTGTTGCATATTTTTTTCCTGACTGAAATTTGAAAACTTCTTGAGTTTTATAAGGAATCACTTAGAAATGATATTGTGCCCTTCCAAGGGCATCATGTCAAGAGATTCATGATATCAATATGTCAGACAAGACTTTCAGTAAGAATTATCTCCTCTCGCCGGCTGCACTTCATCTCCTCGCCTTTGCTTTTTAATCCACTGTTCTCTGGCTTCATTGTCCATCAGTCCATTAAAGCTTCTCTTGTTAAGGACACCATTAACCCTCTAGTTATTCAATGTAAAAGGAACATCTTACCCTTTTATTCTTGGACCATGTGTAGCCAGAGGGCTGCTAAGAACTCTCCTACTTCTCACCCCTTCTCTTGGCTGTTGATGCAATGCCACACTTTCCTGACTGGTAACTTCTCTGTCTGCTTCTCTTTGTGCTCTTGACATGGCCTCTCTGTATCATACTGATTCCATCTACCAGAATATCTCTGTGGTGGATGGACAGAGTCATCTACATGGCTGCCTTACTTGCCATTTGCACACACATGTATTTCAAGTCAATATTTTTCTTACTAATCAGCTCATGCACACAACTGAATTCAAAATATCATAATGGGGTCATCTTACAGGGATCATAAACTGAGTGTGCTCCCCAAATAACACTGCAAATACCCAAAAAATGGCTTGATTTAGACATACACTAAGTCACTACCTCTGCTCTTTGAAGTATACCTTTATCAACTAAATCAACTATTCTGTTGGATTTTGTAGTGGATACATCATATAATTGACATGAATTGAACAAATGAACAAAGAAAAAATCCCTATTATTATTTTTAATTAAGTGCTTTCAAAAGTAGAAAAATATTTACTTTGTAGCCCTGACTGGCCTGTAACTAGCTATGTAGACACATTCTCTTTAAGAACTTAGAAAATTTACATAAATTTATTTTTTTTGTGTGTATGTGTGAGTGTATATGTGTGTGGGGATGTGCGTGTGTGTATGTGCATGTGTGTGTGTATGTGAGTGCGTGCGTGTGTGTGTGTGTGTGTGTCTGTGTGTGTGTGTGTGTGTGTGTGTGTGTGTGTAATATAAGTTCAGGCATGTATCTGGATGTATTAATACAACTTTTAGGGGGTCAGTTCTCTCCTTCTACCTATATGTGGGTTCTAGAGATTGAATTCAGATCATCAGGCCTATATAGCAAGTTCTTTACTTGCTGAGCCATCTCATCAACCTTCTATCTATCTATCATCTATCTATCTATCTATCTATCTATCTATCTATCTATCTATCATCTATCTATTTATTTATTTTAGTTCAACCATACTGGTATAACTGATTACACAGTCCTGTAGTTTTCCTATAAGGAAAATTTAGGATACAATACATTATTGTTACATTTGACCTATCATCCAATCTGATATATTTTGAACATAAATGCAGTGATACAACTGGCTGTTAAATTGATATACACTAAGGAAGTATTTGCTGTGTAATACTTGAAAAGTCCTAGAGATGAAATAATAAGGTAACTGATAGTTGGCTTTCTTATTTTCTCTCCTTGTCACCTGATCTTGTCACTCCATCTGAGTTCCTAGCCATCAGTTACTGCAATGCCATCCAACAACAAATATAATGGAGTCCACATTTCAGTTTTTAGCAACCATATTAGTTAAATTAGATCAAACAAGTAAATTTAATTTTAGAAATATATATTAGCTCCATGAATATAAAATATTATCATTTCTCAATGTTATTAGTATAACTTGAACAAGATCATATACGATGCTTTCCATTGTAAGTCTTTGACACCAATGCATGGGGTACACTGATCACATGTTATATGAAAGTCACATTCTAAGGTTCTGAAATCTTCTATAGCCAGTGGCTACTGACCTGCATAGTACATATTAGAAATGAGGCTTTCCAGACAGATGCTCCTGACAATGGCATCATGAGTGGAACTTACAGCACAACCATCACCTCATTTGCAAAGAAAAAAGATTCTTGTATTTGATTCTTGTATTTGTCTCTAGGATAGGGGCTATACTGTTAACCTAGTGAACACAGGAATAGCCTAGGAATAAGCTAGCAAGAACCTCTTCTTTCTCTTCATCTAAACCAGTGGGGGAAATCAAAAACTAAATAAGCTGGTGATCTACTACATACCACTGGAAACTTCCATTTTTGTGTGCCAATCCATTAACTGTAGTCTTCAGGTACAGTTAATCAACCAGTTACAAGGCAATCTTCTTTTATGCTTTTATGTTCAACTCATAGTTCTACATATTGTCCTGTTATGTGGTTGAGGAATCAAAAGCTCATTTTCCCTGAAGACCTTCCTGCAAGTCTCCTGACAGTTTCAGGCTAACTGTATCACCTATGAAGGAATTAATTCACAGAAATTCCTCAGAGGTGTCTACTATGTCATGTTTTACCATTCAATCCTCAAAGGACTTAAGATAAACATAAGTTGTCATAACAACATACAGTTTACTGAAAATGAATCAAGACTTTCCAAGATAGCCAGTACCAATGAATGATGGATTTCTACACAGAACACATTTATGCATATTGTTACCTCTCTGTCTGCCTCTCTGCCTCTCTGTCTGTCTGTCTGTCTGTCTGTCTGTCTGTCTGTCTGTCTGTGTTTTGTGTGTGTGTGTGTGTGTGTGTGTGTGTGTGTGNGAGAGAGAGAGAGAGAGAGAGAGAGAGAGAGAGAGAGAGAGAGAAGAGGCACAAAGGTATGTGTCTTAAATCTATATTTGCACAAAACACTGTTCTTTATTTGGAGTGCATGTTTCTATTCAATTCATTCAAAATAGGACAACTAAAATACTTTCATTTGTTTTTATACAAAACAAAAGAAACATTATTCATATTAAAACATTTTCACTGTTTCTGTCACTACAGTTTGAGTTGGGTAGCCATTGCTCCTTCCTCATTTAATCAACTCTGGTTTCCACAAGGCAGACAGCTTAAAGGTATTACTAGTGAGGGGATGATGCTATATGTGTCTCATGGCTGCCTTAACACTGTGTCACAGGTTAACAATAATTAGTTTCACATGTATGCCACAAACGCACATGAGGACAAAAGGAGTCATAATCAATGATGAATAAAATAAAATCAAACACACTCTGTTCTACAAGCTTGTTGATCTATATTCTAGGAAATTATAATCGTCTAATAATGTCATTTCCTTCTCTATCTATCCCTTCTCCTTGTCAAGTTTCATGAAGAAGCCTTGGGGATGGAGAAGAGAATATTTCATATAAAAACTGTGGTATATGTTATGTCCCATGTAAAAGTGGCATCTGGGACTTGGGTTGTGACTTAACCCCTCATAGTCTCTACTCTGTACTTATTAAGTCATTGTTATTTCTTGTGTCCAAAACACAGGTAAGTCATTATGAAATATCATTTAAGACATCATCAGAAATATTTTATTATCCAAACATTCCAAGAATATAAACTGTTTTATTATTTCCTTTACCCTTGTGATTAGCAACTAAGAAATATTTTTGAAATCTTTCGGCTCTCATAAATTCTTAAGGGAGCCAACTGAGTTTCTTTCTTCTTAATCTGAATATTAGTAAAATTAAAAGGTAGCCAAGTTGGACTGATACATGTTAGCCATGAAAAGTTCCTGACCCCAGACCTCTGGCCCAGTCTGTCTTCCTCGGGGAAATGGCGTGGAAAGCACAGACCCTGGAGATGACATGTAAGACAACCCTGCGCATCATTAGCCTTTCACTCTTCATGATGTGATTCTTCAAATGAGAGCTTTGTAGAAGTACAAAATATAAATGAGATACATTTTGGTTTTTTAATATTACTATATCTGATATGTGAAGAAATCGCTTTAAATTTTAGCTAAAATTGAAAACATAAGGAAACATAAATGTTGATTTTTTTAAAATTTTTTTTAATATTTTGTCTAACCATGCATCCCAGGATGGTCTGATCTCTTTATACAGACCAGGATAGATATCAACCTGCCCCTGCCTTCCAAGTGCTGAAAATCACGTATCCTGTTGTGATAATGATGTACATGGAAAACAATGAATGCTTCAGTATATCAATTTCACAAAGTTAAGAATGTATAATAAGCCCGGCGTGGTGGCACACAACTTTAATCCCAGCACTCAGGAGGCAGAGGCAGGCGGATTTCTGAGTTCGAGGCCAGCCTGGTCTACAAAGTGAGTTTCAGGACAGCCAGAGCTATACAGAGAAACCCTGTCTCGAAAAACAAAACAAAACAAAACAAAACAAAACAAAACAAAACAAAACAAAAACAAAAGAATGTATAATAAATATTTTTGACTTATCAACCCATAACGAAGGAAGTTTAATTCATAAATAGATTTATAGCCAATCTCTGGTCAGTTAAGTCAGAAACAAATATTTTACGATCAATCACTATCCAATTGAGTAGGACTAGCAACGTATGCTTTTCTTTACTCATACTTAAATAATCTATTTACCTAATGTTTCATTTTAACCTAGATTTATGTAACCAAACATAACTTTACAACTAAGAAGATATTCACATGAAGAATCTCTTATATGAATTCAATGAATGATGACTGACTTCTGATTTTCTGAATCATGATTAGTCACCCGATCAAAATTTAGAAGAGGCATTATTTTTTTTTACTTTTGTTTTTTATAAACATATTCCATTAGCTTATTCTCAAGCACTTTGCAATGATATCCTAGATAATAATAACCAAGAATTAAAATCTATAGTGCATGCCAAAAAGATGTACCACCCCATAAATCATATTTACTGCCATCTCTTAATGTGCTGTTTGAATTTCAGAAAATTCAATGACAGTTTATGAATATTGCAGGATCTCAAAAATAGCATGATTTTATGTGGAAGACTAAAGGGATATTGTCAATTTTAATGTGTACTGGGAGGTCACATGATATTCTTAAATTTAATGCTGAGGCAAATTCAGTTAACTCTGCTGAAATTTAAGGAGTCTTACACAACCAGTTTTGGGCTAGTCAAGGGCAGATTAGGGATCAGGACACTTAGGCATTTAAATAACCAACCTGTGCTTTTCTTCACTAAAAGAATCTGCTAGAAGGGATGTATTAAGGAATCAGAAAGAAGGATATAGAAACATAATAATAGATAAGAGATACTACCATAGAAAAGCTGAGGTTAGATGTTAGAACTAATAAACTATTAATACTCATTCTTCCTATTCTTTGGTCTTCTTTAACAAACTGAAGAATAACATTACCTGAAGGTCCAGATACAGTAAATTTCCCTGATGACATTAGATGGTTCAGTTTCTTTATATTGTTGTAAGAAGTTATTATAGAAAAGATAGTTCAAATCGTGGTCATTGGTTTCTTAGTGTTCAGGAAGCTGAAAGTCCAGAACGAGTGTATAGTATAGACATGGTCTGGTAAGGACCATCTTTCTGATTCACAGATAGCTTCCCTCTTGCTATATCAGTGAACTGAAAGAGAAGTTAAAGTGAATCCTTCCCTTCATATAAAAGAACTAATCAGATCATAGATCCTCTACTCTCATGGCCTCCCCAAGTCTAATTGTTCCCTAAATGACCCACCTCTTAACACAACCACGTTGGAGATTATGGCAATACATATCACCATTGTCGCTACACTTTTGATTCAGGTCACCTCATATAGGAAGAGACAAAAAAATGCTTTCACAAGCAGCCCAAAAAATCCTGACTTAAGTGCCCAGATTGTGGGAGACTCTGTCCTAAACCAGGATTAACTTTGGGAAGATAGCATGGTTTATGGGTTCTGGCATGATGTTGGACTGAGAGAGATGTATTGATCTATAGATGACAATACTATTGAGAATCAGAATATACCAACATCCATATATTTCAGACAAATAGTGCTTGCTTATTGTGATGTATCTACACTCACTATCTAATTTTTACTCCTAACACTCCAATGATATTCAGGAAAAAAAGGTAATGAGAAAAGAAAAACTACTGGTACATATCCCCTCTAACATAAACAGGATTTGTTTCAGACATGGTCTCACTATGTAGCCTTGCCTAACATGGAATTCACTATATAAAACCAGGCTGGCCACAAACTCATTGAGATCTGCCCGTCTCTGCCTCCAAGTAGTGGGATTAATGTTATATGTGCCAGTACACACAGGCACTAAACAAAAATTCTTAAGATCGACTTATGAGGGCAGTAGATGAAAACTGATTGATCCTTGAGCATACATGCAGTTATAGCACAGTGGCAAGGTCTAGTCAAGGAGAGTTCATGCTTCTTAAAGCACCTCCCTTACATCATGACACCAAGGAAAAATTTCAGGGAGCAGGATACATAGAGCCTATAAGGATGGTTTAGTTATGTAAAATACTTTTACTGTATTTGTTAGTATGTCTTCAGTGTGCTAAACATGAAAAATAGGTATAATCATTATTGATTCAGACAACAGTGGGTTTCAGAATTTAAAAGTCACAACAACCAAAGATTCAGTTACCGTGAAGATAGCACAGTGTAGTCAGGTTGAAAACCCAGAATGGGTAGACTTTAATAATATTAACTGTCTAAGTTTAATTTTTCAGTATTAAAATCACAAGCATTAATAGCTCCAGAGTAGTTTTCAACACATGTAATGATGATTTTTTTAAAAAATCATTACTATTCACGAATATAAGAAGAAGCACCAAAAAAGGAGACTTAGACCTCTGAGGAGTTTATAATTACATTTAGTAAATTGTTTGTTATTTTTATGTTCAACAATTTAAGCTGTCACTTACAAATACCATTGATGGCTTCAAGAGAAAGTAAATTGACACAATCAGAGAACTAGTTAACATTAAATCATGTGTATACTATAATGATACAAGCAAGTAAAAAATGAAGTTAATCACTACAGGACAATCTTCTTTAAAGGTAAAGGACATCCTGAACACCAAATGAACATTATTGCATCAGGAGAAACATTCCATTCACCAAGTTCCAAGTACATAGAAACTTACCACTGCTACACCAGTAAGCTAGATAACCATCAAACCCATTTCATAATTAATTACTTTCCAATGACATTAAATATTTGTATCTTTAAGAGTCACTTAGTTTCTTGGACGATATAATGTTTTCTAAAGATGAAAGTTTATTGACAGATTTTGGTCTCAGGTGGTTTTTAAGTACTGGTCTCAGAATGCCATTTGGCACAAAAACACTTTTAGGGAAACAAACATGGAGAAGGAATTGATATCTAAGTGTCAGAACTGCCTCTGTATAACTATGGGCATTAATTCAAATGACAGAGGTGTATGTTGTTTCAAAGCAAACTGCAAAGTACATGTCTTTTAGCTTTGAAGCACATACACCTGCTCACCTCTGAAAGGAATAGGTTATAGCTACAGATGGAGTGCTGGTTCAGCATCTCAAATAGGTTGCTAAGATGGTTGAATGAGAGCTCAGGCAAGGGAAGAAATTGACAAGGACACACCTGGCAACTTTAACAAGTTCCTTTGTAGATCAGCTCATTTCATTTTCATCAGAAGTTTTATGCAACCACTTGCTAGCATAATAAAAACTTACATCAAAAGAAATTGAAGCCTAATTGTCTATCTCTGAAATTCATAGACAATGAAATACAGCTTGCCTGGAAGCCCCTTTCAATTTTTCTGGTCAAAATTCTGTCTTCAGAAAAAGAGAACAACTAGGGATAGCATCTAATAGATCAAACACTCATATACTCATTATATATGAATAAATAATGTATTAAATATTGAACTAACAAAAATAAGAAGAAGAAATACAAGGAATTCAATTAATATCAATTCCAAAGAGTGACATAAGCAGTACCTGGTCTAAGCTGGACCATGTCATTCCTGTCCCTCTTGTACTATACTATGTATTATTACTAGATTAGTAATAAATAAAAATGGAATGTAATCCCACTCTGCCCTACAGTCGGGAGAGGGAACTTGTAGAGTCCACCTCCAGTAGAAAGACAGGACATCAAATGGAGGTTGCCATCCCACAGTCAAAAGCTCTGACCTAGAACTGCAGGGTCAATAATGGAGAAGAGCATGAGGATAAGGAAATCCAGTGCTAGGCCCAAATTGAGATCCAGCTCAGGGGGTGGCCCCAAGGCCTGAAACTATTATTGAGGCTATGGAGTGCTCACAGAAAGGGACCTATCATGACTGCCCTCCAAAAGACCCAACAAGCAACTGTAAGAGTCATATGCAGATATTTACACCCAACCAGTGGACAGAAGATGGTGACCCTTGTGGTCGAATTAGGGAAAAGCTGTAAGAAGCTGAGGAGGGAGGTGGCCCTGTAGGAAGACCAGCAGTCTCAACTAACCTGGACCTCGAAGATCTCTCAGACACTGGGCAACCAACCAGGCAGCATACACCAGCTGATATGAGGCCTCCAACACATATACAGCAGAGGACTGCCAGATCTGGACACAGTCAGAGAAGAGGTACCTAACCCTCCAGAAACTTGAGGCCCCAGGGAGTAGGGGGTGTGGTGGGGTGGGGGTGGAGGTAGGGACAGTCGGAATGGGATGTGCACAAGCTTCAGACTCCAGCTCTTCTAAATGTAATCCCCATCTAACTCATAATCTCAGTCAAGCATCCTATTCTCTTTTTAAGGATGCTATGTTTTTGCTTTGTAACATCTACTGATATTAGTTATTATAATTTGTGATTATTTCATTTCTCTTTCTCTCACTTGAACACAGGGTTATTATGGGGTCATATATGAAAATCTGCAATTAGTAAAATTTAATCAAACAGTTTTGGGTTGAGAAAAATCCAAAATTTAACAAATAGAAACCAAGCTAAGCATGATAGCACACTTTATATTCCTGACACATAAAAGACCATGATAGAAAGATAGCCAGGTTTATGATAGCCTGGGATACATACTAAGATTTTTCTCATAAAATAAACTAAAGTAAAAAGAACCAAATAAATGTGTACTTCACTATTATGATATCAATTTATTTGTTTTTTAACAGTATATAGACATAACTAAAAAGATGTCACAGTTATTGCTAATAAGGCTTGGTTTCATTGAATATTTGGGAAATATTATAGACTTTGAATAAAAAATAATGATTACTAGTAAACTACAGCTGAAGTATACGCTGCATCAAGTATCCTAAACGCTTGATTTAGGCTATTTCCCTTAATACAGTCTACACTAGGATGGCACATAAAATAAATCAATTGGTATTATTTAATTTTTTATTTGTGGAGACTATTTCACCATTTTATACAAAAACACAGGGTATAGCCACTTTATAATTCAGCTATATCTTGGCATTAGCATTGCTTCAATAAACAAAAATATCCTAAGTGTTATTTATAGAACAAGCCACAAATGATCAGTCATGTGTAGGCTTATTGTATGAGTATTTCTCTGAAAATATAAATCATTTATACCGCTCTGTGCACAAACCTCTTTTTAGACCTTTTTCTAGTGTCCCAGTGAAAGGATCTATGTCCAGAGCATGTGTCATCGGTGTGACCCAACAAGGGCCAGATGGAATGCAACTGTGGCCTCATCTTTTTCTCACCTTAACCTGCTGGCCTAACAGGTACAGACAGCCAAAGATTTGTGATGCTAAAAGAAGTTACTCTGCCTGGATATTTTAGAGATTTGACTCCTGTCAGGTATTGCAACAAAGTCAAGTGATTTCAATTTACCAGGCAAGGACAAGGAATGGTTTCAGGAAAAACCAAGGTGATGAACTATTGAACATTCAGTTCATTAGCTGTCATCCATCCTGACGTCTTCATCTTTCAAACAGGGCTGAAGAAAATCAAAGGCTTGTAGTGCTTCCCTTAAAAATCCCGAGGAGGAATCTATATCCTCTTAAAGTTAACAGGACCGTGAAGGATGTTTCAAACGGATTATGAAAGATAACCACTGTTGCAAGAGCGAGCATTTCGATAGGTGTCCGGTTGTAAATACTACTTATGCCTTAAACACACTAATTTTAAAAATCCCATCACAAGATAATGTACTGTGTGAACTGCTTCAGTATTTAACTTAGTCTAATTTTATGAATTCCACATTTTAATGTGCAGTTATACCAGGATGACAAATGACCTTTTAGAAAATTAATCTTTAGAGAAAAGAGAAACAGCATTTTCCTAAGAAAATACGTGCTGCAAAAGTCCAGTGATAGCCAAGTGCTGGCACTATCAGCTTGCTTCTTTTGTTTCTCTGCTCTGCTTGGTCAGCACTGAGGGTCTGAAATTCCAGGCTTTCTGCATTTATATACCAGTCTCCTGGAATTACAGTGTAATGCAAGCAACTAAAAACACTAAAGAAATATTTCCTACACTCCCTTGGCTCTTATTCATGATGAAGAGGAAAGAAACTATTCCACTTAAGTTCTTCAAGAAGCCCAGAAGTAAAGTGAGGTGGCTATGATGTCCCACCTCCTTTCCTTAAGTGACCTGTGAACTAACTTCTGACTTTCACAAATAATTTATTATTTTCAAAGGGTGGTATAAGCTGTCTTTGAATTATTTCTCTATTGAAACATAAAATGAAGGGTTCTCTGGGTCAGTAGATAATTAACACATAAAAGCAAATGGAATCAAGATTCCACAACCTATCCTCCTCTTGAACACACCTCTTGACACGTCCAAATCAGACCATGAGAAAAAAAAATGTTACCTTAGCACAAATATTTGTAAGAACTTCCACCGAAGAACCTACAACTTATCTTGGACTCTCAAAACCCTGTACCTGAGATATTAAAGAACACCTGGTATAATATACAATTGCATGCTTAGCCAATCAGAGAAAGCCAAAGGGACAGGTGGTTGAAGGGGGCATTGAAGGTACAGTAAGTTATAGTGTCTAAATTTACTTCTGAGGCCTTTGGCCTGGCATTCTCCACAGTGTCAGAAAAATTATTTTTGTCATCAAGTTATTGCCAGCATCAGCATTTTCTCCAAACACTGCTTGGGTATTATAGAAGAAATTTCTTTGTAGAAATTCACGGCCCACTTGTAAGAACACCCACCAGATCAATTTGAGGCAGGCAATTCAGCTAGTATGTTATTCACGAACACTAGCGTGAAGTAGACAGTATCATTCATAAGCATCAGTGTATTCACAGTCAACACATGAGAAAACAAAGAAGAGCAAACATGGTCTGTGTTCTTCTTTCACTTAGCATGTTTTGTGGAATACTGGCTATGCAGCGCCTTGGAGCTTGAGACAAACAGAACCTCAGGCCCAGTCTCCAGAACACTGAATAAGGACGTGTAACTGGAGGTTTAACGCTGGTGTCTGTATCCCAACGACTCAGGTTTTACAATATCCTCATGGTATAATTGAAAGCATCGTGCACAATTGTATTGGGATGCAATTTTATTTTCTTTAACTGGCAAAATCAGAATGCTAAGAATTATAAAATTTGAACAAGGGGTTACCTGGGGATATTATTGGAAGTACATAACCAAACCAAGCAGGAAAATAGAAGAGTGCCATTTGGAAAAGACGTTGGAAAAAAAAACTCACAATTTTTCCACTTCCATGTGGCCAAGACCAAAATACTATCTATTTAGTACTCAAAACACCCTGGTCAATCTGTGAGAAAATGTTAACTTGCAGCTAATTAACTCAGACTTAAGTCTTAAGCTGGATGCATGTTCTTAGGCCGTGTTTCTCCACCAACAATCAGGTCAGTACTGAGTTTTCTAAGACAACTTCTACTATATCTAGTCTAATACATAGAAATTGCTGGCCTCCAGGAACTGCTAGCATCCCTCACTCCCTACCTGGCATACCCTTCCCCAACTCTCTCTCTCTCTCTCTCTCTCTCTCTCTCTCTCTCTCTCCTGTCTTTACCTACAGGCCCTTTTGCCCTTTTTCTCTTTCTCTTCCCCCTCCCCCACCCCTCTCTCCCAGTGGCATGGTAGGACTCCCATGACCTCCCTCAATCTTCAGAGACAATGAACTCAGCTGAGAACAGCTTCCCAATTCACCTGCCGTTAATATAGTCTTATCTGGCATGAAGAGGCTCATTTCACCAGTAGCAAAGAAATAACTTATCAGAAATGTGTTTGTGTCAAAACTTTTATGTTTAGATTTAGTGTCTTCCCAATCTTAATTGGGATGTGCATTAATAGGAATCAGGTCTGATATACATATACACTTAAAATATTTTTGTTTATGCAAATCAGTATCTGATCCTTAAAAGCTTTCTTTAATCTTAATTCATTTAAACTATTTGCTAGATTATTAAATTATAAAATGTCTCAACCTAATGTTTTTGTTCTTAAAAAAGTGATAAATGTTACAATGTATACAATTCAAGTTATCACAATCTTATTATTTTTATCATATTTTTATTGAAGTATACTTTACTTTTCCTCTGATACTTCAGTGGGTGACAGTCATAGACAGCACTTACCCATTTTTTTAGACATGGTTTTCCTGTGTAGTCCAAGTTGGTGTCATGCTGCCTCCATCTCAAAGGTGTTAATATGACAGCCTGGGATGACAGGCATGCTCGTCATTTTTAATAATTGTCACCTTCTCATGGGGGAACATGTACTGCTGTTTTGAAGGCATTTCTCTTACTTGTTATCTTGTTTTTATAATCATGGGACTCAAGTACACATTTCTGTTGCATTAATACTTATCTCTGTGAGCTTCCTTTTTATTTAAAAATAATTTATTGACTTTTTTATTAGATATTTTCTGTTTTTACATTTCAGATATATCTCCTTTCCTGGTTTTCCCTCCAAAAATCTCCCATCCCTTTCCCCTCCCTCCTGCACACCTACCCACTCACTCCAGCTTCCTGGCCCTTTTAAGTCATAGTAAGATTTACTAATGAACATGTTTACACTAAAGGAAAAAAAAATGTGATCTGTGTTCTTTTTCTATTTCGAATGAAAGGTTAAGAGCTGTTCACATGGGAAAGGAAGATGTCCATGTCCCATCAGATTTTCATTTTATTACTAGAAAACATATGCTAATTTTAGGATCAGGGTTTCTCTTTTTCAACCAATATTTGTTAGTTTACTCTGGACACTATCTGAGAAAGACCTGAAAATCCAGTCAAAAATATATACTTCATTTTGTATAAGCAGCAGTGTATATTAAGATCAAAAGATATGGTAGTGTCTAAAATCAAAGCCCTGCATTTTCTATGCCTTGTGACAACTTTAAGATCTCATGAAATGAAACTTAACACATATTACACGGTTCACTTTTAGACCCTGAAAGCTACTAAGTAATATTCCAGTCATGCCTTGGCACATGACAAATTACCTCCAAAGTCCATGGCTTAGAATCATCACCTCTTGACAGTTTGTTACGATTGTATGCAGCAAACATTCAGTAGAGGTCTGAATGAGCAACAGTTTAACATCACTTGAAGGTCTTCCACAGGAATCGATATCTGGACTGCTCCAGATAGTCCATGCTAGCTTTGCTCATATTTCTAGAGCCTTGTTGTAAGTCAAAGTAGAATGGGTGGATCTGGAGAGGTGGGTGCAAAATCTCATGTGGTTACAGTTCACTGAGCCTTTCTTGGCAGCTCAGAGTTCCCAGAGAATATGTTCCAAGACACCTAGACAAAAAGGCATGTGGCTTGTGTTAGAAGACTCAAGTGTCATTTCTCTGTATGTACTGACTCAATAGAATATGGATTCTAGGATATAAAGTGGACAAATTAAACCAAAGACATCTGAATGTAATCTGAACTTTAGTTCATATATCTGTGTATTTGTATGCATACATGTAAGTGATAAGGTAATTGATGTGAAATGAGGTAATTAATGTGCATCAAAAGAAAAAGGAAAAAAAAAAGTTAAAAGCCGGGCGTGGTGGCGCACGCCTTTAATCCCAGCACTCGGGAGGCAGAGGCAGGCGGATTTCTGAGTTCGGCCTGGTCTACAAAGTGAGTTCCAGGACAGTCAGGGCTATACAGAGAAACCCTGTCTCGAAAAACAAAAAAAAAAAAAAAGAAAGAAAAGAAAGAAAGAAAGAAAAAGGACAAAGTAATTTGGAGAAAAACTTTAAATGTATCAGTATGTCTGTTGAAATGAAATTGAGCCTAGCCTCTGAAGAGAACATGGGCTCTATATGGGAAAAGGACATCAGTGACCCACTGGGCATCACAGCTGCTGGGAAGGAGCTCAGCAGCCTTGTGCAGTGGGACACCAGGAGAAATGAAGAGGGGAGTTATCAAGAAGATGTTGAAGAGGTTATTAAATACCGAAAATCCAGAATGGCCTTATCTAATCATTAAATTTAGTCCTGTAAGCAGGTGATTTTCACATCACAGATTGCTAGTGGGGTGGAGAAGCAAAACATTCCTCTTACAATACTGTTTTTTGAGGGAAAGATTTAGTAACTAATATTTACTTAACACCAACAGATGGAGCAAAAGGGAGGGAATGAGGGAAGGAGGGAGGGAGGGAGGGAGAAAGAGAGACAGAAGCAGGAGGGAAACAGAGACAAAGACAAAGGCAGAGACAGACAGACAGACAGACAGACAGACACTACATGCATGTAGTATAAACTGTCCATATTCTATTTCTGGGAAACATTCAAATGTACTGTTATATAAGTGGAATCAAAGTTGTTAATCAGCTAAATTTAGGGCAGTTACCAGAGAACATTTACATAAAGCTAACATACAGTGGTTCAGACATGGGGGTGGGGAGAAGAGGAGGCGGACCTGGAGAGGTGGCAGGGTGATAAATATGAGTAGCCTCTAAATACTAGCAAAGGAAAGGGGAAGGAAACAAAGCAGGAGCCTCCCCCCTCCCCCTCCCCTCCCCCCAGATCATCTCTTTGAGCCTGGGAGAAGGGATGTAGCTACAGACTTTAGTCCAGTGAGACCTGTTTCAAATGTCTCTGCTTTCAGAATTGGAAGATAATAGGGGTTGTTTCCAGACACAGTGGTGGTGCTGATTGTTCTAGCAACAACGGGAAATTAACACAAGTCGGGAAAATTTTATGGGAGAATCAAAGAAGAAACACAGAAACATTTAAAACATTTGCAGACAGTCATTGAGAATGATTTTAGGAAATGATACTGAGACTTACAAGTGTATTATCACAGAAAATGGCTGTGCTAAAAGAAGAAACTACAACATATAACATGGTACACAATGAGCATGCTCCATCTACAGGTTGAAACACCAGATATGTTTTATTTAGTGTCAGTTTCGACAAATCTAGACTTCAGTGGCCAGCGAGGCACCTGATACATAGTAGAACCTCAAGGAAGAATAAATCCATTCTCAGATCTAAAGAGGTCTGTAAATATCACAAAGCTCACGATCACATATGGCTTGTTAGATTAAGCACATTAGCAGAGGGAAGACAAGAGGAGAGAGCTAAAATTACTTGGAGTAAAAAAAGAAGTCAAACTGAGATCCAAGTGAAAATGCTAATATATTTCTAGTGAGACATTTTTAACCATTGACAAAGCTTCTGAGTTCCAGTTGGATCTTCATAGCATCTTGCAAAGACGCATGGCTGAGATGCAGCTGAATACCCAGCAGCTGAGGCACAGCTCTGATTGTTCTGGCAAACCCGTAACCCAGAGTAAATATTGTCTTGCAGGAAGATGTGAGGAGGTGGATTAGGCATTGTAATTACCATTTGCTGGGTCTTTGGCATTCTCTTTAAAGATTTAATCATTTAGATGAGACTTAGTATCACTAAAAAAAGAAGTCAATATTTCTGGGAACCAGAGACGGAACACTGATGATGTTTTCCTTCTGTTCGGCTGTTACATGTGCCGACAGAAAGGAGGCTTTGCCTGCTAGTTAGTCAAGATGGCGTGGGCAAAGCAATAGAAACAGCCACTTCCTCCCGTTCAACACACTGTGTCCTCCTATATTATTGATTAGAAGGTGGTATTTAAATAGGGTCTTGATTTATAAAATGCTACACTAATCTTGTTATACTATCTTAATTAATTTCCCAGCCAACGCTCATCCACTGTCCTTTGTGGTCTTTCCAAAGTACTTGCATGCAAATCAACAATGGCCAAGGCCGATACTAGAACAGGCTTTCAGATAGGGACTTCTGTTAATCTTCTTTACTTGATTAGCATCTGCTGACATAAACCACTTTAATCTGAGTTCCTGGCATTTGCACACCTGTGAACAAACATTTCAAGACATTGGTTGTACAGTATTCCTTTGACACAATGTTACTAAAGAAGTTTAGTGGACAGATTGTCTGAAATTTATACAATCAAGATTCCTTGGCATTACCAGGAAGCCTGATTCATCAGGTATATGTGAGGATGGGAATCCATATTTTCAACAAAATTTCTGGGTAATGTAGTCCATAGGATCAGGAATGTGCAATCAGAGTGGCTCTGCAATCATATATAAATCCATTAAGAAGTTTAGCTCGCAGTCTTGGCAGGATGTTCTCAAGCTCTATGGTGTGACCTCTTTAGTTCTCACTATGGTCTTCAGAAGTAGGAATTATTTTGATTTTCTTGAAGAAAAAGGGTTAAGTAATTTATTCCTTTCCTCATCTCAGACTGAAATACCCTTGCTGAGTGGTATAAACAAACAGACACTTGCTCCTGACAGTTCTGGATCAGGGTGCCAGGATGGTGAGGTTCTGGCAAAAGCTGCCTTCCTGGTGTGCACATAGCTGCCTTCTCTCCCCGTGCTTGCCTAGCCTTTGTCCAGTGCATGCCTCATAATAGTCCTCTATTTCTCCCCTTCTTATAAGACTTATTGGATCCACCAGCTTAGTCGCCACCTCTATGCCATTACTTGATCTTAATAAGCATCTGAAAGCTGTTTCCTAGTACACATACCAGAAGTTAAGGTTTCAGCAAAGGAATATGAGTGTTGAAGGAGTAGTAACACAATTCTGTCCAGATCACTTGTCTAATAAATCTACTATGGGAGTCCCTCAAATCAGTCTAACTTGACAACCTACATCATTTCCATCCTTATCACCACTCTTCACCATCCATAAGACTATTGAAAAGGATTAGTGATTGGTCAGCAGATTCCTGAAGTTCACTTTAATGTAACAAGGTTTCTTTGATAAACATTCAATGGAGCTTGGGGAATCCTACAGAAGAGGGGGAGGAAGGATTGAAGGAGCCAGAGGGATCAATGCCACTACATGAAAACCTATAAAGCCAACTTCTGTGGACACATAGGGGCTCACAAAGACTAAGCTGGCAACCAAGGAGCATGCACAGGACAAACCTAGATGCTCTGCACATATGTAACAGGTGTGTAGCTGGGTATTCATGTGGGACTCCTAAAGTGGGATCAGGGGCTGTCTCTGACCACATTGCCTGCTTTTGGATCCCTTTCTTCAAACTGGGTGCCTTGTCTAGCTTCAGTAGAAGAAGTTACAGTCTAACTGTAACTTGATATGCCAAGGCTAGTTGATACTCTTGGGAGGCCTCCCTTTTCTGAGAAGGAGAGGATGGGTAGAATGGAGGGGAAAGAGAGAAGATCTTAGAGAAGAAGGGAAAGTTGCAAAGAAGAAGGTTGTAAGGCAAACAAATAACTTAATAAAAATATAAAACACAGTTCTTATTATAAAAGGCAAAACAAACAAAAAACCATTCTTTTGAATGTGCATACTTTCTTACTGTAACATTTTTTGTAGTGACACTTTTGTTTATGTGGAGTCATAGTCCAAGAGTTCCCATCAAAATAAAGCTATAAAACCAACCAGAACCCAGAACATAGCTTCCAGTACCTGATGATACCCATACCTTGTACATTATCAGGATAAGAACATGTGTCTAGAGAGACCATGGGTTGGAGGCCTTATCACTGTTTTACTGGTAAATAAGTAATGGCTTTACACTCCTAAGGACTTATAATTACATGCAGGCAAATCACCTCTCACTCTCCATCTGATAAGCACATATTTGCAGTTGATCATGATTAACACAATGGCCCACAGTTGGCCAAAGTGCAGAGTATAAGAAATTGCAGAATACTGAGTCCTATGGGAAACACTTACACTATAACCCAACTCCCAAGACGCAGAGTTCACACGGGAAAAGGTAAAGAGTACAAGAGTCTGAGGCTGTGGAAAACTTCAAAGAAACATTATCATCCAAACATAGCAGGATGGCTGCATATATTATGATCACATGTACAAAACCCGTGTGAGCCCAAGTCTGACAAAATTCCACCACAGAGATGGGAGTTGGGCCCACTCAATTGAGGGAGCTAATGGTAATTGTTAGCTGCTGGGAGAAGCACTTTTCTCTAAGAGTGTAGCTCATGGTAAGTCAGCCACTTTCTAATGGAAAACATCACATTCAAGAATATTTGGGCAGTACAAATTTGTCTTGAAGGATTAATTTTAAGAAAAGAACATCTGGGGGAATCATCATCCCTGACCTCAAGCAGTGCTACAGAGCAATAGTGATAAAAAACTGTATGGAATTAGTACCTTGACAGGCAGGTAGATCAATGCAATAGAACTGAAAACCCAGAAATGAACCTACACACCTATGGTCACTAGATCTTTAAAAAAGGAGCTAAAACCATCCAGTGGGGAAAAAAAGCCAGCATTTTCAACAAATGGTGCTGGTTCAACTGGCAGTCAGCATATAGATGAATGTAAATCGATCCATTCTTGTATCCCTGTACAAAGCTCAAGTCGAAGTGGATCAAGGCCCTCCACAGAAAACCAGATATGCTGAATCTAAAGAAGAGAAAGTGGGAAAAGGCCTCAAACACATGGGCAAAGGGAAAAATTTCCTGAACAGGACACAGGACTGACTTACGCTCTAAGATCAAGAATCAATGAATGAGACCTCATAAAATTTTAAAGCTTCTTTAAGGCAAAGGACACTGTCAATAGGACAAAACAGCAACCTACAGATTGGGAAAAGATCTTTACCAATCCTACATCTGATAGAGGGCTAATATCCAAAATATACAAAGAACTCAAGAAGTTAGACTCCAGAGAACCAAATAACCTTATTTTTAAAATGGGGTACAGAGCTAAACAGAGAACTCTCAACTGAGGAAACTTGAATGGCTGAGAAGCACCTAAAGAAATGTTCAACATCCTTAGTCTGTTGCAGGATTTTCTCTCTCCAATTATGCTAGTGCAGAGGATGTCTATGATTGGACAGGGAAAAGGGAGGTGGAGCTTAGGGTTGCAGAGGGACAGAGAGCATCCCAGAGGAGAGGAGAAGGAAGATGGCTAAGGATGTGAAGTCCTGTGGTTCAGCCACAAGTGGCTATGATTTCACAAGGTTAGAAATATTGAGATAAAGCTTTTATCAATATCAATTGGCTCTGAAATTATTGTATTGGCATTTTATAAATTGTAACTACTGACACATAAATCTGATTGGTTAATTAAGAGTCTTGATTCTACCTGGTAATTAGGTGTTGAGATGGCTGACCATGGGGTGCATAGGAATTGCATGGTAGCAAGAGGAAGTGCGGGGGGGGGGGGGACGTCAGAGAGATGGCCCAGCAGGAGCCCTGTGGTCCTGGGTAGCTGTAGAGTTGGCAGGCCAGCAGGAGTGTGAGGGCATGATCCAGCCCCTCAGAGAGTTGGCAGGTTCATTTTTTAATATTACCCACAACATTAGTGATCAGGGAAATGAAAATCAAAACAATCCTGAGACTCCACCTCACACCAGTTAGAATGACTAAGATAAAAAAATTCAGGTGACAACAGATGCTGGCGAGGATGTGGAGAAAGAGGAACACTCCTCCAATGCTGGTGGGATTGCAACCTGGAACAACCACTCAGGAACTCAGTCTGGTGGTTCCTCAGAAAATTGGACATAGTACTACCTGAGGACCCAGCAATACCACTCCTGGGCATGAACCCAGAAGATGCTCCAACATGTAATAAAGACACATGCTCCACTATGTTCATAGCAGCCTTATTTATAATAGGCAGAAGCTGGAAAGAACCCAGATGCCTCTCACCAGAAGAATGGATACAGAAAATGTGGTACATTTACACAATGGAGTACTACTCAGCTGTTAAAAACAATGACTTCATGAAATTCGCAGGCAAATTAATGGAACTAGAAAATGTCATCCTGAGTGACATAACCCAGTCACAAAAGAACACACATGGTATTCACTTACTGATAAGTGGATATTAGACAAAGAACGTGGAATATCCTTGATACAACTCATAAGCCACATGAAGTGCAAGAGGAAGGAAGACCAAAGATGATGCTTCAGTCCTACTTAGAAGGGGGGGAGGGAAATAATCAAGAGAAGTAGAAGGTGGGAGGGACTTGAGAGGAAGAGAAGAGGGGGAGGGGGACAAGAGGGGAAGAATCATGTATGGGAGAAATTGGAAGAGATGTACAGAGGGTCTCTGTTCAGAAATTGAACAGAGGTGTATAGCAATGGGGGATGGGAAACTGGGTATAGCAATCAGAAAGTCCCAGATACCAGGAAATCAAGAGCCTCCTAGGACCTCATGGAGATGACATTAGCTGAATTATCCCACAAAGGGAAGGGAGAACATATTGAGACCATATTCAGAGGTTAGGCATGCCTCCTCCCCCCCCCCGGTTGAATGATGGGACCACCCACCCATCTCCAAAGTTTTAAATCAGAATTGCTCCTGTGTAAAAGAAATACAGGGACAAAGAGTGGAGCAGACACCAAATCCAGACACTACTGCTGATGGCAAGAAGTGCTTGCTGACAGGTGCTTGCTTGATACAGCTGTCTCCTGAGAGGCTCTGCCAGATCCTGACCAACATAGAGGTGAATGCTTGCAGCCAACCATTGCACTGAGCACAGGTACCCCAATGGAGGAGTTAGGGGAAGGACTGAAGAAGCTGAAGGGGTCTTATCTGGCATCAATTGGAGGGGAAGCACTTGGTCTTGTTTGATATCTCAGTGTAGAGGAATGCTAGGGCAGCCAGCGAAGCAGAAGTGGGTAGGTGGGTGGGGGAGCCCCCTCATAGAAGCATGGTAAGAAAGAATGAGATAGTGAGTTGTAGAGGGGAAACCAGGAAAGGAGATAACATTTGAAATGTAAATAAATATCCATTTTTTAAAAAGAAAGAAAAGGACACAAAACTGGGTTGGTAGTGAAGTGAGAGAAACTGGGAGAGGGTGAATATAAAGCTCCATGTTTTATGAAACTCTCAAAGAAACAATAAAAAAAGAAATATTTTTTTAGTAGTTTAAGAGAAGATATTAGAAAAAGTTGAAGTGGTTGTATTTGCCTCTGCAAATAGTTCACATCCATCTTCTCTTTCAAAGTGAGAATCCTTAGGTTCATTTTTAACAGACTTTATCTTATCCTTATTCTTCTCCTAAGATGTAGTGAAAATAAAGTATAACAAGTCAAGATGTTTTTTTTTCTATTTTCAATCTACATATAAATGAGTCACTTATAACTAAGCTTCCTCTAACATCCCAGACTGATGAAGAAATAGGCAAAACTTAAAAATACAAAAACATATCTGTGGAAAATGTCATTTAAATACCTAGGTAAAATCTAAGAATCATTTCTTATGGATATATAAATATTTGGGTTTTGGATCAAAACTTGTACTGCCAAAGATATTAAACATGCATTTTGGAAACTGTATTATTCACTTAAGAGAGGAGAGACTAGCAAAATCTATTGTAAGAAAGAATTACCATCTCCTACTCATGTAGCCTTAGTGCCATATGAGGGTAGGTATGTGCTGGAGGAAGGGCAGGGATGATGGGCTGGGCTTTAGAGGAATGCATAGAGGAAGATGGGAAGGAAGGCAAGTGTATGAAGGAAACACTAGATCTTCATCACTGATCCTATACCACCTCTTAAGGAAAAAGAAAACTAATTATTAACCTTGTTTCCTAATATATTGCCCATATGTGATATATATATATATATATATATATATATATATATATATATATATATATATATATATATATATATATATATATATTATGTAATATATAATATGGTAAGCAATTTAGATAAGTAGATATACATGATGATTGTTATATGTTATATGTATATACTCATAAAAATATTGACAACTGCATAAATAATTAAGGCTCAGAAAGGCAGTTAAGCCTTCTTTTTTTATTTATTATTATTTTCTTTATTTACATTTCAAATGCTATCCCGAAAGTTTCCTATACTCCCTCCTGCCCCTGCTCCCCTACTCACCCACTCCCACACTTGGCCCTGGCCTTCCCCTGTGCTGGGTCATATAAAGTTTACAAGACCAAGGGGCCTCTCTTCCCAATGATGGCCGATTAGGCCATCTTCAGCTTCTAACTCATATACATTTTAAATGTGGAGCCAGGGTTTACAGTACATTCTGGAAAATCTGAGGGTAATGTTTGGAGTTTAGAAACTCACCATTAAAACTCAAATTCAAAATGAAGTTTTCTCATTAAAATAATCAAATAAAAGAAGAGAAGGGTATTTATTGATAAAATATAGATAAAAAGTAATCCTCTAATCCATTACAAATTGTTACTTGGAATGACAAAATCAATTTCTGTCCCCAAATAATCACATTGTATCCTTTTAAGTACAATAGCATCTTATTCCTTTAAAGTTTTGTCTATGAACTAATTCATAAGGGAAAAAATATTTATTTAAAAGTAGTCAAAGGTGATACACACACACACACACACACACACACACACACACACACACATATGTGTGTGTGTGTCCTGGAACTCACTCTGTAGACCAGTCTGGCATAGAACTCAGAAATCCACCTGCCTCTGCCTCCCAAGTGCTGGGATTAAAGGTGTGCGCTACCACCACCTGGCTAAAGGTGATATTTTATTTAGCATTGTTTTGCTCCTGTGGTGTGTGGGGCACATCTGTGAGTATGTATACAGATATATGAGGGTATGGTAGCCTAAGGTGGGCACTGGGTATCTTCCTCGATTGTTTTCCACTTTATTTATTAAGTCAGGGCCTCATTCTGAACCCAGAGCTCACCATTTACCCAGTCCTGCTAGCCCGTTTGCTGCACATATCTGAGTGGCAGCATCCAGAGTACTGGTACAACAGGTTGTCCGCCACAACCCTTACTGGCTTTTATGTGGGCGCTGGAGATCTCAACTGTATTTCTAACACCGTATGCTGAGCTGTGCATTCCTAACACTTTATCTGCTGAGCCAATTCCCTAGTCCTAGAGGTCTATTTTATTCCAAATAAATAAAGATTTTTTTTTTACTTCAAAGAACTCCTTTATAAGTATAGATATTTGTGATCTTATAAGAGCTAACATCCGAAAATTCAGCAGGGCTCTGATTATTAATAAACTCAGTGATTATTGAATGTCCCCAAACTTCACAGATAAAAGTAACAGCAAAATATATTCTGTTTGAGTCTATAACCAGGGTATGAAAGAGATAGATCATCACTGTTTCATTTTGGGTCAGCTATGGTTTCTTCAGGAGTGAGAAACAGAAGTACATGAAGTTTCCAACAGATAGAACTAAAATACATGGAGACCATTAGACATCTTTTTCTCTATGTGCCCCTCCATATGATCTTTTCTACACAGTAATGATAAGATGGCTACTTTTACATTTTGAGTAAGGACTCTAAACATATGCTCAAGAGAGCTAAGTAAATGCCATATTGCTTTTCATGACCCAAAGGTTATACATCCTACATTCTGTTTGATTTTTTTTTTCTCCAGACTCAGAAAGAACACGGACCTCAGATCTCCATAGAGAATTGTCAGTTACATATGGCATGATGAGGACAGGTGATATAAATATATTTTGGCACCCATCTCTGAAGACTACACTCTATTCATATATGCTTTCAACACACCTTATGACCAGGAATCTAAGTAACGTGAAAGATTTTCAAGGCAAAGCAGAAAGAATGAAAAATGAACATGATAAATTGGCTTTCAACTTCCCTTCTCTGGCAGTATCCAATGCTCCACCCCACGTCCTCATACCATATTCATTTCCATAACTGTGAAGCTCCATCCAGTTGTTTACCTAGCTAGATGAAACCTGGACCAATGATGCCCATGGGAACTAGACTCAACCAGAGCCAATTAGAATTGATTCCCTTTTATTTCAATATGAAATGCAGAAATTTTATAATCAAAAGAAAAAAAACAGAGAAGGATAAGAAAGGGTAGCTAGCAGAGAAACTAAGTGTTGGTGACAAGGGGACTAGGGAGTTGGTTCAGAGTTTAAGAGCATGGACTGCTCTTCCAGAGGTCCTGAGTTCAATTCCTAGCAACCACATGATGGCTCACAACCATCTGTAATGGGATCTGATACTCTCTTCTGGTGTGTCTGGAGACAACTACTATGTGTGTGTGTGTGTGTGTGTGTGTGTGTGTGTGTGTGTGTGTNTATATATATATATATATATATATATATATATATATATATATATATATATATATATATATATATATATATATATATATTTAAAGAGTTGGTGACAAGAAGGTAATGGGGGAAGCACAGGACCTTCAGTATCTACAGGTATCATTCCACCATTTGGTTCAAAGCATCGCCATATTCTTTACTTTTTCTTTGTTAAAAGTTGATTTTTTTTTAATATGATATAGTCCGATCACCACATTCTCACAAGACTGCCCCTTTTGTGTAAGCTACTATGCAAACCATAATGACATCAAATTTAAAATATACATATGCATATTTTTATATCAAATATTACCTGTATAGTATGGACTGTGAATGAAAGGATTTGGGTACTGTTTTTAAGTTTTCTAGGTCTAGAAAGATCCCTAAGGGATCCACAAGCTTTCTGTTTCTAGAAGTAGTCTTCTCAAAGTTCACCCACCAGACTCCCAACCTTTCCTTTCTACGACGTCATGCCTATTTAAATAAGTATAGATCCGGGAGACATAAACTGAAAAAAGTAAGGAGAACAAAGAATATGAAAATACCATCGTTATTTGTTGCTGCCTATTAAAATCAAACAAAATAGCAGTAAGTGCTGATGAAGAGTTTAGAAAGGTAATGCCAAATCCAGCCCGTACTGCCTCTGGGAACTGAGTCATTGAGCCTGGTAGGTGAGGCACATACATCAATGTTCACATGAAACAGCTGAAAGATACAAGGAGTAATTCTGGTATGCCTATGTGCGACACATCTCTTACAAAAAAAACCCAAAAAACAAAAAACAACAAAAAACCCAAACCAAACAAATAAACAAAAACTAGGGTTTGAGGCCTGTATTTACAAAACGTTTCATCTATTAGAAAATTATTGTGCTGAGACCTGGAACTTTAAAAAAGAATGCATGTGCTAGCAAAGTCAGTTAGTTCACCTCTAAATTATCTAAAGCAATGTTAGACTGTTCAAACAAAAGTAAATTAAAAATGCTGATCATGAATAGGTGGCACTAATTGGACTTACTTTTGTTGTTGTTGTTGTTGTTGTTTTAGAAGCAGAGGACATGAAGCTGAGATATGAGAGATGTTCAGGTAAAGTTAGAGGACAAATTGGGGAGGGGATATGACCATATTTCATTCTATATGTCTATGAAACTGTTGAATAATTTTATTTTAATTGAAAATTGTTAATTAACATAGAATGAGAGGATGTTTTCCAACTCCTGCCGGATCTTTCCTACCTCCCTACCCACCCACCTTTATGTGTTCCCTCTCTCTCTTAAAGAAAAACCCAGAAAACAAAAATCAAAACAAACAAATATAAATCTAAAAAAGATAAAAATGTCAAAACAAAAGTCCACCCCCAAGAACCTGAAGCTCCTTTTATGTCATCCAACAAGCATAGGGCCTGTCCTGGTATATGGTATACCCACTGACTCTCCAAAGAAAAAAACTGATTTTCATGCAGGAATAAACTACAAAGAATTTCTTGATAAGGGGTGGGACCCATATCTATTTCCCCCCACCTGGCTTGAACCCTGCTGCTATGGTGGGTGCATGCTGCCACAGTCTCCATAAGTCCACATACACACCAGGCCTACTGTGTCTGGACAATACTGTTTTATTGAAACCATTCATCTTTCTGACTCTAACAATCTTTCTGCCTCCTCTTCTGCATAGATCCTGAGCTTTGGTGGGAGGCTTTTGATGAAGACATTCCTATTCAGGACTGAATGCTCCATCTCTCACTCTCTGCATATTGTTCAGTTGTGGATCTCTATGTTAATTCCTATCTCCTACAAGAAGAATTTTTTTTTTAATGAGATTTGAGTGAGGACCTGATCTTGTTCTATCTTTTTAACTCTAAGGTGATGTCTGTCTTTGATGGTAAGTTATGTTTTCATAGAAATGCAAATATTCAAATATGTAAATATAAATATATTTAAAGCTAATGCTGTAGCACGTACCTATATCCTGGTTCAAAGGTTAGTGATGAAGGTTGGACTGTGTTTGTATTAAGTCACAAATTTCTAGATTTTTGTCAATATCTCACTCTTAACAATGCTGTAAAAGCTAGATGCAGTGGCTCACAGCTGTTATTATAGCACTTAAGGGGTTAAGGAAAGGAGGAGTTTTCCAAAATGGAACCTGAACCTAGCCTGGACTGCACAGTCATGAAGTCAGCTCCAATCCAGAACTTGGTTACAGAACACAATTTATGACTCAAAATATAAAAAAAAAAAAAAAAACTCTTTTAAAGAAAAAACTTTCAATATGGTTTAAGATCTCTCAGGAGGTTTAATAAATATTGCAATTTAGTACAAAAGCAAGTTCTGATCCTTCTAGTTTGGTTCTGGAAAAAAAATTCAACGCTTTCACTTCATTTTTTATTCCTTTTGTGAGAAAAGCCTGGGATAATTAAATGGTAGATAAAAGATAGAAGTAATATTTACTCAATGTCAGCCTGCCCCTGGCAATGTTGACCCTTCAAAGCACTGACAAAGCAATTGCTACCAGAGTTTATTTTGTCACTACTGTATTCTGTACTCTCTTTACCTAAGCTTTTTGGTAATGACATCTAGATGGGGGAGGAGGGGGTGTGGAGAGCTACTCACTAATGTCAAGTCTCATAAGATGGAAGTTTCTCTTGGCCATGCTGCCTGGTGTCTGTGATGCTTGGAAACAAGTATGCAAAATGTCTAGCACAAGGCACTCTCTGGGACTGAAGAGAGTTTCACAGGATACACTCCTGTATCGCCAAGCATATACCAGAATTAGACTCTAACCAAGAGTGTGGATCAAGCCAGAAAGCAGAAAGAGGGCTTGATGCTGCCCACAGCAGCACACTGGCAGGTATTCACAGGGACCACTCTTGATGTAAGTTTGTTTATTGTTCACATTGCCTTTCTCTGACTCTCTAACCACCCCCGCATCTATTGTTCCTGAAATGGCCAAGCAGTCCTCATAGACAGATACTCTTTATATAGCACTTAAAACAAGCAAAAGTTCTGTCTCCTGTGGAGGAGGTGAGAGAAGCAATAAAACCAGTAAACAAAATACAGTGTAGAATAGAGTGCCAGGTTCTGAAGAACAAAATAACTAAGAAACGTGG
This sequence comes from Mus pahari, assembly GCF_900095145.1. Classification (NCBI taxonomy): domain Eukaryota; kingdom Metazoa; phylum Chordata; class Mammalia; order Rodentia; family Muridae; genus Mus; species Mus pahari. The sequence goes on from NC_034591.1 coordinate 47,193,072, forward strand.
TGAGACAATGTTAGTGTGGGCGGTTATAATTTCAGAGATAAAGTTAGGAGGCTCACCTGACATTGGGGTAGAAACCTGAAAAAAGCAGAAAATAATACAAAGAGATACCTGGTGAAATACCACTCTAGGGTGGGGACAGGCAATTGCAAAAGCCCTAAATAGAAAATGGGTGACATTTTAGATGTTCAAAGGTCATCAAGGAGGCCACTGTAACTGAAGTAGTTTGGGAATGGTAGAAGTCAATGTATCAGACAAAACTTGTCTGAGAAGATGTAAGATTTTTTTTTCACTATCAGATGGAAATCAAACACAGGAAGTTATTAAAAGGCTTTCTGCAAGTGATTGGAGTTATCTTCTCTCTAAAAGGATAATGCTACATGCCAAGCTGACATTTGGCTAAAGTAGGAATAGAACAGATGTGGGCAAAACAGTTAGGTGCTTTTCCATAATCTTGGAGTGTGGGTGCTGGTGACTTGGGTCAGAAGGAAAATGTGGAAGAGGCTATAAGTAGTTAACACTGAGTATGTTTCATAATTTTCCAGATATCAAACATGGGATAATAGAAAAAAAACATAATTACATAAAAACCAAATAAGGAAGCTTCTGAGGTATGAACAAAAGGGAAGGATGGTATTCTCTAACAAAAGTGGGTAAGTAGACTTTGAGGGGATTCTCAGAATCCTAGATCCAGACACAATCAGGGTAAAATGCCCTCTAAGGAAAGCCTTCCCAACTGTCAGGATTATGAATTTAAGACAAGTCTCACACTGATGGAATTTACGAGACTGATCAGATGAGATCCTGAAAAACTCAGCCTCTAGCACCATATGGGAGCCTCCTACTATCTAGGCATTAGTCTTTCTGAGTTGATTTGGCACTCACAGGTAACCCTGGTGTTGATCAATTATCCATAAATCACTTCAGTAAGCATTGACATCATACAAGACCATTCTTACCATGATGGACCAAGACACTTAGGAGCCCATTCTACAACCATGTCTCAGCACAGACACAAATGTTCAAAGAAAAAGACCAACTATTATCCATCTAATAATTAATGAGTATTTCATCTTTACAAACTATAGCTTTAGTCATGATCAAGTCTTTACCTTCCTGTAAACATTACTTACTAAGAAACTTATATAATTGCCCAAAGGCAGTCAATCAAGAGTAACCTTTTATATTTTAGGCTCTATTCATAAACATCCAACCAGACACCAAAACCTATAATATTTATTTCAAACATCATCTTATTAAAATACCTACCATTACATGTGATACGTTCTTCCAGCTGCAATGAATAGTAAAACCAACTTGTTTCAGACAATTGCGTTCCAGGTATATTTGGCTGAACAGCTAGATGTGAACTCCCATAAACAATAAATGAATACTATAGGCTGGAGGATGTAAAGGCTGAGAAGGGGCAGTCACAGGCTCTGAAGAGGGGAGCCAAGGACGAAGAATATAAAGTAAGAACATGGAGCATCCTGGAGGCCAAGGGCAAATAAGAAGATCAACTGCATCAAGTGCTTCTGAGCAGTCAAGTAAGATGAGGACCAATAAATGATTTGGAAACTTGGAACTTATTAGTGACCTTGATAAAGGGTGGCAAATGTTGAAAATTATGATTGATGGAGGTTCAGGAGGGGATAAGGAAGCGAAATTGAAGGCAGCACATACAGGCAACCCTTTCAATATATTTTGATGTGAAGGGATGAAGAGAAAAAGAGCAATCACTAGAGAGCAAAGTGGGATCAAGGAACCATTTAATAAAGACTAGAGAAAGAGCAATTTTCTTTACTGATTGGAGCATCCCAGTCAAGAGAGGGAAATACTGATGCTGGAAGAAAAACTGGTAGAGCTATGTTCTTCTGTGAATGAGGCCAGGGTACAGTACATAAGTGAAATGAGTTGCTAAGCAGGAACTTGTTAAAACATGATGTATATGAATGAGTCTATGCCAATCAAAAGATGTGTGTGGAGCACAGCTGGAAAGGGATCTCCTATGCTATGAGAGGTATCAGAGAAAGAGACAGGAAGCTGGATTGCCAGACTGGAGATAGGAGAAAGAGTGGTGCTAGAGGGGAAACAGAAGTACATGGAGAAGAGAAAGAAAGTAAGTGGGGTCTCAAGGAGTAGATAGAACACAGTTGCAGAGCAGAACAAAGTGTTCACTTGAAGCAACGGATTGTTAATCCACTCATCATTTCCAATATACTTATAATCTCAGAAAGTACTTAAATAAATAGTAAATAACATGCAAGTAAATGGAAGAGGTAGGTCTACAAACACTGCCTCTTGAGTTCCTACTCTTATCCCTAATTTCCTACTCTTATCTCTAATTAAAGCATTTCCAAAGGTTGTGTCCTCATCTCCTTTCTTATATTCATTCTTTGAGATCTCATCCATTCCTGTGCTTTCAAGTACAGTGAGGGGCTAGGTTAAATGTTCCTTGTTATCTTTTTTTCATTGAAATAGTAGACCAACTGCTCAATAGAATTATAATGGGGCAGGTAATTATCATGTTTTTATTTCTAGTGTCCATATTTTAAAATGTTAAAATACAACATAAAATTATTTCTTACATATTTTAAGTAAGCCAATATATCTGAAATACTATCATTTCAAGAAGCCATGTAGAATTAATCAGGTACTTTCAACTGTTGCCTTAAATCTTCAAAATGCATATGTTTTATGCTTCACGTGTGTCTCTCAGTCAACCACTGAGGAACCGCTGAGCAGGCATCTGTTATTGCACTAGACACCAAACTTCTAGATAGTGGTTCTCAGACTTCCTAATACTGCGGCCACTTAGTACAATTCCTCGTGTTGGGGTGAGCCCCACCCATAAAATTACTTTTTTTCCTGCATCATAACTGTAATTTTCTACTGTTATGAAACATAAATATTTGATAGGCAAGACATGTGATATGTGACCCCCCAAATGGAACTCGATCCACGGGCTGAGAACTGGTGCTTTAGAGGCTCATTTTCTGATGAACCACCAGGAGACAGCCTAGCTGTGCTATCCTATAAGAGCATCTGAAAACTTCCCAAACCAACCATGTGATAACAATCTGAGAAAAGCAATCCCACTCATTCCCATCTTTCCACAGCTGTCTTTATTCTCTGTGCATATTTAGAATAATATGTATATACATATATGATCACAGTAGCAATTAGGTTTTTTTAAAGAGGCAATGGTTTTGAACTAGTGCAGGGAAGAGTAATATGGGAGGACTTAGAGGGACGAGAAAGAAGGGGGAAATGTGATAATTAAATTATAATCTCAAAAAAGAAAAAAAAATATGGCTTAGTCTGGAAGTGTTGTCTGATAACACCTGCCTAGTACACACTGGATCTTATGATCAAAATCATTAGCAATGTGATGGTGTCTAGCAAACAGATATTAAATTAAAAAATTCTAATCATAAAGTAGGTTTGACCAAAGAAAATGAAGCTTCACAAGCCTATTTTTTGCTCTGAAATATTGCTAAAAATCTAGATTTTTTAAAAAAAGAAAGTATAATCTCCTGAGGTATTTTTTGTTTGTTCATTTGGTACTATTTTCTGAATTAAAATTAATTAATGAAAGATCACCCTTATATTCAGAAGTTCAGCTATGAACATTACTGATTTAAGTAATTACTTTTATAAATAAATGTTAAAATATTTCCAGCCAGTGCATCTTTTATTATCATTCTATAGATGTCCTGTCACAGGGAGATCTGTAAGGAATGACTGTAAATTTGAAAAATCAACAAAAATAACATTGCTACTATATTTTCAACAATTTATACTGAAGAATCTGAGTAGATACAGTTGAAATATGATCTTGAGCTTGAGTGATCAAAACTTACAGAGGAAAAAGTACTATTTTTATCTGTCTCTCATTAGCATTTATTTGTATTTTCCCTAATGTTGTGTTGGATATCCTCAGCAATGAATTTAGTGATATCTTCTGCTGGACCACTGAGTTTAGAGTCTAATTAGACACCAAATCTATTTATACTGTCCATTTCCATAATATGGATAAAACTGGAAATATTTTAACTCATTTGATACCAGCGTTTATCATATGATGAAAGTTTGAACTGTTTTAAATATATTAAGAAAAAATAGCAAGCTTGATATTGTTTATTATTCATCTGGAAATAGTTAGCAAAGGAGAAAAAGGTGCATCTCTACTGGCTAGCTTCCATAATGCTAGAAATACTAAGTACTCTACTAGTGGAGAAGAGTAATTAAGAATCTTACTCAGCTGTGACCCTGTGACCTGCACTAAGACTAGACTGGGACTATATGCTACTGATGTAATAGTGGCACAAACATTATACAAATAATCAACCACTTTCTCATTGGACTTAAATCTGCTTCTTTAGAATAAGACCCATGCCTACTATTATTATTAATTCTCCAAGAGCCTATGTCTAGGCAGACTGTAGGCCATAGGGAGACCCTACCATTATTATTATCCTAAATGGATAAAGTATTAAACCAGCTTCTTCTTTCTGTATTCATGGATCAATGCATCTCTCTGTCCTTATTAGGCAAGCTGCCACAGCTGGCAAAAGTGCAGAGAATAAGAAACTGCAGAATGCTCAGTCCCAAATGGAACATAAACACTGCACTCTTCCTCTCAGTGCGAAGGAATCATTGTAGACGTGTGGTTTGAAGTGCATACAAGTCATAGCCAGCAGAATGACTACAAGGAAATAGTATCTTCGGAAAAAACATGTCAACTGCAAATATGAGGTCACAGTATTTATGATAGCTTACACACAGCCTATGCAAGCCCAAGCCTAGAATTCCACTAAAATAAGGAACAAGACAAGGTTGTTCATTTTCTCCATATGTATTCAATATAGTACTTAAAGTCTTAGCAAGAACCGTAAGATGACTCTCAACAGGAAAAGGAAATGTAGTAAATTTCCCAATGTAGTATTACACAGCTCTTAAAAAATAACATCATGAAATTTACAGTCAAATTAGAGAAACAAGAAAAAAGTCATCGTGAGTCTGGTAACCTAGACCCAGAAAGATATATATTCACTTACATGTGTGTATTAGTCATTAAATAAATGATAGTCAACTTACAATTCATAGACCCAGAAAAGTAAAATAGAGGAAGGGAGTATGGGAAAACACAGATCTTCCTAGAAGATGAGATAGAATGAATTTTATGGATGAACTATAGGCAGGGGGCCATCAAGGATCAGAGAATCAGGTTGGGGACCCATGGTTGATAGAGAGTGTTGAAAAGAGGCAGCTAGAATAGAGGGACATTTGGTGGATGGTATAAAATCCTGGTGCTGTGAAAAATCTCCCAAATATATGAATCTAACTCCAATGAAGTCTCCTAACAATAGGAAAACACATATAATTGGGATAATTTTGCTTCCTACAATGGCACAAGATGGTATCTTTGCTTTTATTGGTGCCTAGAGAAGTTTGTCTTAACTTTGTAAATAAAATAAAAAATAATAAAAAAAATCTTTGGGCCAAATTTTGCAATTGTCTGTAAATCTGAATACAGAGGTGGTAGCTGCATGCATAAGCAACCATTTTCCACTGAATTACCCAAATAAGAAAGGTCATTGGATAGCTAACCTGTGATAGAAGACATGGCTTTGTCCTCATGTCTCACATACCACTGAGTCATCTTTTGGAATCATCTTTACTTCCTAATACTGGGACATCTCTATATTAATATGTTTATGTTCTAAATCAGTTCATCTCAAAAGAGCAGGCAAGGCAGAGAGAGACCCTCCCAAGTCTTACCCTACAGCCACATGAATTTGCTAAGTGATTTCTGTGTTTTCCTTCTGAGCAAAACTCATCAAGTAAGATGTTCTAGCTACAAAGGTCATTTCTTCATCTCTAGCCAATAGTTCCTTCTGGGAACTATTGAGTCTTCAAAGATATTATCCAAGCAGTATCACTTCTAAATATATGCACCAGACCCATCCACCTCTAGGAGGAATGTTTTGCATAAAAATCTTCCTCAAAGCAATTAGAACTTATTCATTTCCCTTATAGCATGAAGATAAAGAATATGGAAAGTAGGGGAAGGAGTGAAAAGAGTAACCTTTATTAAATCTCTAATGTGCTGAGCATAATACAACTGATTTCAATATTTCTCATATTTATTCATCGTAAAATTAAATTCTTACACCTAACTGTTAAAGCAGTGTATGAGCCCCATTTTGCAGACCTGAAATATAAGTTGCTCATAAGAAGTCCAAAGTGGAATTATATTCAAATTATAAATCCACATTTTTATATGGAGCATTTAATAATGTTTTAATTCTTTTATGTAATCAAATGGCACTCCATGTGTTGTTGTGACTCCATGTATTGTGTTCACTTTCTGTCACTCTGCTTACTTCATCTAAGCCTCCATTTCTTCCTTATCACTAACTCTTTCTTTTTCCATTTTCTTATGAGATCTTTTCTTTATTTACATTTCAAATGTTATACCCTTTCCTGGTTTCCCCTCCAAAAACTCCTACCTCCTCTGCCTTCCCCTGCTTACCAACCCACCCACTCCCTCTTCCTGGCCCTGGCATTCCCCTACACTGGGGCATCAACCTTTCACAGGACAATGGGCCTCTTCTCCCATTGATGACTGACTAGGCCATCCTCTGCTACATATGCAGCTAGAGCCATGAGTCTCAACCATTTTCTTTGGTTGGTGGTTTAGTCCCAAAGAGCTCTGGGGGTACTGGTTAATTCATAGTGTCGTTCCTTCTATGGAGCTGCAAACCCCTTCAGCTCTTTGGCTATTTTCTCTAGCTCCTTCTTTGGGGACCCTGTGCTCCATCCAATGGATGACTGTGAACATCCACTTCTGTATTTGTGAGGCACTGGCAGAGCCTCTCAGGAGACAGCTATATCAGGCAAGCTCTTGTTGACATCTACAATATATACAAAGAACTCAAGAAGGTATACTCCAGAAAACCAAATAACCCTATTAAAAATGGGGTACAGAGCTAAACAAATTCTCAACTAAGGAATACCGAATGACTAGAAGCACCTAAAAAATGTTCAACATCCTTAGTCATCAGGAAAATACAAATCAAAACAACCCTGAGAGTCCAACTCACAGAAGTCAGAATGGCTAAGATCAAAAACTCAGGTGACAGCAGATGCTGGCGAGGATGTGGTGAAAGAACACTTCTCCATTGCTGGTGGGATTGCAAGCTGGTACAACCACTCTGGAAATCAGTCTGGCAGTTCCTCAGAAAATTGGACATAGTACTACCTGAGGACCCAGCAATACCACTCCTGGGCATAAACCCAGAAGATGCTCCAACATATAATAAGGACACATGCTCCACTATGCTCATAGCAGCCTTATTTATAATAGCCAGAAGCTGGAAAGAACTAGATGTCCCTCAACAGAGGAATGGATACAGAAACTGTAGTACATTTACACAATGGAATACTACTCCGCTATTAAAAACAATGAATGTATGGAATTCTTAGGCAAATGGATGGATCTGGAGGATATCATCCTGAGTGAGGTAACCCAATCACAAAAGAACACACATAATATGCACTCACTGATAAGTGGATATTAGCCCAGAACCCCAGAAGCTTGGAATACCCAAGATACAATTCACAAACCATATGAAACTCAAGGAGAAAGAAAACCATAGTATGGATACTTCTATCCATCTTAGAAGGGGGGGAGGGACACCCATGGAAGGAGTTACAGAGACAACGTGTGGAGTAGAGACTGAAGAAATGACCATCTAGAGACTAACTCACCTGGGCATCCATCCCATTTACAATCACCAAACCCAGACAATGTTGTGGATACCAAGTGCTTGACAAGAGCCTGATATAGCTCTCTCCCAAGAAACTCTGCCAGTGCCTGACTAACACAAAAGTCGATGATCACAGCCATTCATTGGACTGAGCACAGGGTCCCCAATAAAGGAGCTAGAGAAAGCATCTAAGGAGCTGTAGGGGTTTGCAGCCCCATAGAAGAAACAACAATATGAAATAACCAATACCCCCAGAGCTCCCAGGGACTAAACCACTAACCAAAAAGCACATATGATGGAACTCATGGCTCAGCTGTATATGCAGCAGAAGATGCCCCAGTGTGGGGGAAATGCCAGGGCCAGGAAGCAGGAGTGGGTGAGTTGGTGAGCAGGGGGAGGGGGGAGGGAATAAGGGGAGGGTGTTTTTCAGAGGGGAAACCAGGAAAGGGAATAACATTTAAAATGTAAGTTAAGAAAATATCCAATAAAAAAATGAAGAAAAAAGAAAATCACTAACTCTTTAACCAGTGGTTCTCAAACTCCCTAGTACTGTAAGCCTTTGATATAGTTCTTTATGTTGTTGTGACCCCAACTATAAAGCTATGTTTGTTACTACTTCTTAACTATAATTTTGTTATAGTTGTGAATCATAATGTAAAATATCTGTGTTTTCTAATGGTCTCAGGTGATCCTGTGAAATGGTTGTTTGACACCACAGGGGTCATGAACCACAGGCTGAGAAACACTGTCTTAGACCAAGATTCTTAATAAAAAAAAATGGGCTGTGAAAGCAACGAACAGATTTGGAAATGTTATTGTAAAATATATACACACACATACATACACACAGATATATGTGTGTGTGTGTGTGTAAAATTTTATGCTTTTGAGGAAACATAATTTAGTAAGAATGTTATTTAAAAGTTATTAACTAAAATTAAAATATAAACATAATTGTGAAATTAAATTAAAAATTGAAGAAATAATTGCTAATGTAAATGATTTAAAAACATACATTTACAATAGAAGAATGATCAAATTCTAATTTAAAATATGCTAAAAATAATGTCAGTTTTTGCATAGCAACTTCATCTCTCTTAAACATTAGCAAATTTCCCTAGAGCTTCTAAGCATCTGGGTTCACTACTCTACATAACACATTTACTGACCAAATCACATATCACATATCTAATTTGGAGATATTGGGAAGAGGGAGGGAGTGGAATTCTGACCTGTTCATTCGTATATAACTGAGAAGGCATATAGATAGATAGATAGATAGATAGATAGATAGATAGATAGATAGATAGATAGATAGATAGATAGATAGATAGATGAATGTGTTGTATGTTGTGAGCAGGCTGATTCATACTGTGCTTCTGACACAATGATGACAAATTTCTTCTGTGACTTTCTGGTATAGTTGCCAGCCGTGATCAGAAATGTCTTCCTCCTTCTGTCCCAGCTAGTTATACTGCTGAAGATTAGGAGTTCTAAGGATACATTTAGATTAGAAATATGCTAATATTTGTATCACATAATAGTACAGAAAGAGTGTTACATAAAATACCCACACACTCATCATGAAGAATTAATACTTCTCTACTGCTCCTATGTCTCCAGATGTAACTGTCACACTGAAGTTGCTGCATATACTTCCCTATCAATATTTGGCCACATATGTATCTAGCCATGAATAATTTATCATACCATATGTTCATGTTTGTAACCATTATTCTTTCAAAATCTAATATTGCTACATGAAGATCTAGTTCATTTATTTTAAATTCATGTTCACAATACATTTTCCCTTTTCACTGTAAATGGCTATTTGTATTATGTCCAAGCATTCAATACTACAATCAACAAAAATCCAAGGCATAGAAAAGAGATATCCCTATAGTGCGTCGTAACAGTGCAATTACTAGCCTACAGTGTAAATTTCCAGCATGTCTGGATATTGTTAAAGTGACCTGTAATGTGATTTGGCAATTTATTTTCCCAAAACAAAATGTCTTCAGCTTCCTACCAACCAGCATGTATTTGGTATTAGTACCCAAAGTTTTCCATTCTTCTAAAGTAATAAATATAAAATGATATAGCCTTAATGGCCTAATGATTTGTTGCACTTTATAATTGTGGCATAAATATTGGTGGCCACATTTATAAACGCTCTGTCCTTACTGATGGTTTTCAGTTCTATTCAGTGAGTTGTTTGTCATTTCCCACCAATTTGTTGAAGCTATTTATATAGCTTAGAACCTAGTCATTTGATTTTGTTTGCTGTATACAATTGCTAGGAAAGACATAATACTTTTGGTCTGAGGTTTGTTGTTGTTATTTGAATTTTTTGTTTGATATCCTGAAATTTTAAGCAGTGTTGGTGCTAATCAAATTAAGTAACCATTTCAATTGCCCTTCTGGCATATTACCTGTTTATATATTTGTTTATACTTTGGGCAAACTCTCTGCCACTGAGCTACATTTCCTTCCCTTTGATATACACATAAAGAAACAACTTGCTACTGTAAGTAAGGCAGACAATGTCTGTGTATGTTCCTCTACATTTCATATAATTTAAAATGTTTTTCATGTACTTACTATGTGTGATATACATTTATCATTCTACTTGGCCAATTCATTTAATACTTCAGTGATTTGCATCCTCATTGTTTTTTTTTTATATCACCTACTTATTAGTTTGACTTCCAAGATGGTTTAAATCTGTGAGCTAGAAGAGTTTAGGTAACAGAGGCATAAGATGAGGTAACAATTAGATATCTCATCTTATTATGATTACTTCTATTTTTAAGGAAAATAATATATCTAATCTTTATTACAATGAATATGAAATGTTATTAAATAATACTATATGCAGCAACACTATGGCATATAAAGACTTGTCAGCAGGTGCTCCTTAGTATTATTTTCATGCACTTGTCTTTTACAATCAATAATTATATCATTTTTTAATCCTTCATGTTTTCTTATTTCATGTGCCTAGGACACATCTAGAATAAAACAAACTCACTGCATGTATCTGTGAAACAGAGCAGCATTTTTAATATCAATTCAATGCTACATATGTTCATATTTAAAATTTATATTTAGAACCAGGAAAGGGAATAACATTTAAAATGTAAACAAATAAAATATCCATCTAAACAATTTTATATTTAGAAACTCATTCCATTATTTAAGATGGCTGGATATCATGTCCAATTATTCTCTGAAGATTTAAAACTCTTCACTGGTCTCATTTTATTCTATACATATTATTTCTTATATATGTTAACAAATGCTTTTGTAAAATTGCTAAATCTTGCTATGGACTTCTTCAGCTTTTTCCCCAAAATCCATTTTCTAATTTATCAGTCGTTCCATAAAACACACACACACACACACACACACACACACACACACACACACACACACACACACACACTATACTTCGATCAAATTACTCCCACTCTCTCTCCTCCAATTTCTTCCAAATACCTCACCACTAGTTTTCTATCGTACCTTCACGTACTCTCTCCTTAAACCCACTCTATACTGCCAGCATGCATACGAGGGTAAAGCCATCCACTGGTGCATTGGCAACATTCCCTGTATTTCCTTCGTACCGTTTTCTGCTCTTTTTATGGACATTTCTACCTTGCTTCCTTTCCTGCGATTTTTCTCCCCCCACCTTCTTTGTGAGTTCCTTGCTGTCCATTCCCTACCTGCTGTACTGCACCCTCATACATCAATCTTCAAGTTACTTGACTTATTTTCCTCCTTTTTTATTTTTAGTGTTTAAGATTTCCATATATGCATATAATGTATATTGATCAACTAACTATGTACCTCATTCCCTCTCCTCCATTTTCTCCCTATCCCCTCCACTAATTCTCTCTCCCAACATCATCTGCTGTGTTTTAACACAGTGAATCCACTTAGTGATGTCTCCATGTGCATGGGTTTAGGACCCTGTACTAGGGTTTGGGTATTCTCACATACCTGTAGGAAAGTGGTTATGGTACTATGAGAAGATTTCCAGCTTGGGGTTGAACTTCCCGAACCCTTCCTCTATCTATCAGTGTAGATGGCTATAGCAGACTTTATTTTATACAGGTCTCAAAATCCCAAATGCTATGAATTCATGATTATGACAGCCCTGTTGTGTACATCAAACCCTTTCCCTGCAGATGTCTACCTCCTCTGATTCTCACAATGCTTTCACTGCCTGTTCCATGCTGATCCCTGAGCTTTGGAAGGAGAAAATATGATGTAAATGTCTCATTTAGATATTTTCTGATGAGGGTTAAGAGATTTGCTATTCTATGGATATAAAGATAATGGTGAAGTTTAATATTATGTCCATTTACTGGAATAATGAATAGTATTAGCATTTCTTCTCTAAGACTTATGACCTAGACAGCCATGGTTGTTTAGCCCAGTTAATGGTAGCAGGTTGAGTTCTGTCTTGTGAAGTGTGACTTAAACTTGATCAGAATATGTTAGTTACTTCTATAATATCTATGCCATTGCTACACCAGTAGACATATCTTGCCAAGCTAGGTAAAATTATTGATGACTTCTTTATCTGTATCTTAAACAGAACTTTTCAGCACTGTGAAAGTCTGCTAATAGGGATGAAGCTCACAAGTCACTCCCATCTCTCCCAGCCTTATGTCCCTTCTTTTATTATTAAAAGTATGTGCTATCTTTAGAATAGAGTCAAAACATCCAATCTGGCACTGGACTTTTTATTTAATATCAACGAGAGGCAACCTTCTTATAGGGTAACTACACATAAACTCATTTAACATATGTATATATTTTAATCATTCTGCATGAGTTCAGAAATATTGTATTTATTATATGTGAATACTGACTTTGAATCTTTAATTTATGTGTTTAAATTGAAGTACTCAAATCAGGAAATCAGTCAAGTTCATGGCAGGCATACTTCAAGGTAAAAGGGCAAAATAAGAATGGTGTGAAGGAAGAATGGGGAATCATAGGACAGGAAGGGTTAAATAATTATTTTCTAATGAGTACATTCATAATTATAAACTACTATTTTAAGAAGTTAGGATACTCTGTGAGATTTTATATGTACTAAGCTTGCTGATTCTATTATGAATATTGTATGATATCTATTTTACTTTCTTCATTAAATTATGAATTATTGAGAAGTCTATTTCCCAATATCCAGCTACGTGGAAGAATGGGGGCTGTTTCCTAGAGTCAGTGTCTGATTTTATTGAATTTACTTCATAGAACTTTGTGTGACTTAATTTATACACTGTATGTTAATTATATTATCTTATTGTCAAATATTTATTGGCATTAAGTACTAATCTAAGTAGTGTACATATTTTAATTTGTTAGACATCACAAAACCCCTTGGTAATATCACTTCCTGTAATTCACAAATAACTACTTGTAATTTACAGTGCTGAGACATAATAAGGTAAAATAACGTAACTAGTGAGTTGCACTATAGGGAACCAGACTTGGTCACTCTCCAAATTCTGCATGTATAGACTCCCAAACTACCCCTGAATTTGTGTTTAAAAAGACCAGAGGTTTACATGTGTTTTGTCAGTTGCTGTGTATACATTTGCCATATCAGCTCAATTAACAGAGTTATTGAAATCTTGCTGATTATTTCAAAATATTTTGTCTGATTAACTTAATAATAATTTCTGACACATGTATTAGCATTTCCTATTTGGATAATAATTTGTTTATTTAGCAAAATCATTGGTAATTTTTTATATCTTGAGTTCATTTCAGTTCACAATTATTTCTTTATTTTTATTTTTTAATATGTATTTTCTTTATTTACATTTCAAATGCTATCCCGAAAGTTCCCTATACCCTCACCCAGCCCTGCTCCCCTTCCCACCCACTCACAATTATTTCTAATCAGCAAATTTTATAATGGTGCTCATATCTCTACTTGTACATTACAATAAATTGTATTTTGTCTGATATATATTTGCTATACTACCTGCTTTTAAATATTTGTTCATATTTACCTGAAATATCATTTTCCTTTTAAATTATATAATATGTATTATATGTATTACATACAAATGTTCACCTTTGTATGTTGTAACAACTTATTAATTGGATATTGAGCCTTACACACTTTTAGAAATTCTAATTTTAATACTTGGATTTATTTACTACTAGAGACATTGCTCAGAGGTAGGGTAATTACCCCAGAACACACACAGGTCTTTTATTTAATCCCCTACACTGAAAATAAAACAATATGTGTGTGTGTGTGTGTGTGTGTGTGTGTGTGTGT
>NC_034591.1:47207270-47242750 GCF_900095145.1 Mus pahari
TATATATATATATATATATATATATATATATATATATATATATATATATATATCTTAGAATTTCCTCACTGTAACAATTATATGAAATAAACATAGTAAAGAGTAAAGAAAGATGGATTTATTTTGATTCAGTGCTTGAACATTTCAGTCCACACTCAGCTGATTCCATTTTTGGTAGGTGGTGTGAGACTGAACACTGTGGTGTGCAAGGCCCCGGGGGAGTGAAAATGTTGATTTCACTGTAGCTGAGGAGCAGAGAGACAGAGACAGGAGGAGGCCAGGAGCAAGAAATCATTTAAGGTCATGGCCCTGATGACATATTGCCCCCATCAAATCCCATCCCCTAAGTTTCCACCATTTTCCTAATAATGCCATCAACATAGGGACCAATCAATCCTTTGATTGAGACAGATTTAGTTTTGTACTTTTACCTCTTAACATTGTTACAAGCTGAGAATACCTACAACATACGGGCCTTCGGGGGATGCTTTATGCCTCACATTAACAGCTAAGTGTTAGCATTTTTCTGACTTGGTTTGTATTATCTAGCTACCAACCTTCAGTTGCTATTATTTTTGTTCTTTTTTTAACCACCTGATTGATTAACCTTACAAGATAGTTCATTCCTTTTTTTGTTTCTAGTCGTTCAGCTGCCTTTTTATTCATGTATATTAATTGTACAAAATAATGGGTTTCATTGCAACCTTTTCAAACCTAAATAGGATGCTTTGATCATTCCATTTTTATTGTACTCATTCTTCTGCGTTATGAATAAGCTTAGGAGACATTATTAATCCCACAACCACAGAATATCAATGTTGTCTATAACTTTATCTCTATCCCTCATAAAAATCAACATTAGCTACTTTCCCCCCTTAACTTAAAAATAAATCATATAATATATTTTGATCGTTTGGTCAGGTTTTACTCTCAACTCCCCCTAGATTCCCCCATCTAAATAATCTCTCTCTCTCTCTCTCTCTCTCTCTCTCTCTCTCTCTCTCTCCCTCTCCCTCTTCCTGACAGAAAGAAACAAACCTAAGCAAAAAAAAAAAAAAAACCAAAAAACAAAAGCAAAACAAAATAAAAAACAACAACAACACATTCACACAAAAGGCTAGAGAAATGGTTGAGTGGTTAAGAACACTGGCTGCTCTTCGAGAGATTCAATTCCCAGAAATCACATGGTGGCTCACAACCATCATCCTGGGATCCTATGCCTTCTTCTGGTGTGTCTGAAGAAAGCGACAGTGTACATAAAATAAATAAGTAAATCTTTAAAAAAAAAAGAGCTTACACTTTTATTTCTCCACTGTACTCCCCCACACCTACACACACACACACACACACACACACACACACACACACACACGTACAAATGGAGTCTGTTTTGTGTTGGCCAACTACTCTTGGGCATGGGACCTGCCTTGTAACATGGCTGATATATCCAGTGATACCCCACTGGAGAAAAGTAATTTTGCCTTTCCCAGCAGGTATCAATTATAAATAACGTCTTGGTTAGGTGTGGGACTTTGTGTCCACTTAGCCTTTGCATCACTGGTTTTTCTGGTTTGAACCTGTACAGGTCTTAGTTGTTCTGCCACAGTCTCTGTGAGTTCATGTGTGCATCTGTCCTCTTTTATCTCCAAGTGTTCTTGGAGTCACTCTGGATCTTGAGGAGTCACCTCAATTTTTTGCCTCTTCTTTCACATAGATCCCTGAGCTTTGAGGAAAGGAGTTTAAGGAAGACATCCCATTTAAAGATGAGTGCTCCAAAGTATTTCACTCTGTGTCTATCATCCAGTCACGGGTCTCTGCTAGTGACTACTACTGCAAGAAGGAGCTTGGCTGATAAGGGTTAGTTGATTCACTCATCTATGGGTATAATAGTGTGTCATCAGGAGTCATTTTTTGCGATGTTCCTCTATCTGAATAATAGTAGGTTTTGTCATTGCTTCTTAAATTTTGTTGCATTGTTCTAATATCAGTGATCCATTATATAAAGTTAGCAATTCCTTCAGCAAGTATCTATGAAAAGGAAACTGTCTCATTCTTTCTGACAGCAAATGTCTTTAGCTTCCCTTCATTCCTAAATCATAAACAATTAAAGCTATTATTATTCTCTTTCAATAATTAAAAGCGATGTTTTTAGTGTCTGCTGGCATCCACTTAAGTTATTACTATTCTGTTCCATCACTCCTGTATCACCATGGATAATATGGCTTTCTTTAGTATATTTTAATATATTTATAACGTTTTAAAGACAGTATATTAGCTACCAATGTTGTTTCTGTGACAAAATTCTTGTTAAAAACAATTTAAAGATGGGAGGGTTTATTTTGAGTCACAGTTTACATGGGCATACAGTTCATCACTGTAGAGAAGTCCAGTGGCAATTGGAGGTGACACATGGTCGGTCACACCGCATCCATGGTCAGAAACCACACAGCAATAAAGGCTCAGTTCATGTTTTCCTTTTAAATTAATATGCAATCCAAGCTCACATAATGATGTTTTACATATCTAGGGTGGACTTTCCCATCTCAATTAACCCAATCTACATAATTCCTTACAGACAAGCTCAGTGATTTGTTTCTACGGTGATTCTAAAACCCATCAAGTTGACAGCGTTCACCAACACACAGGTCCTGGCAATGCTGTCGAGGAAAAGTTAAAATCCCTGCCTTCAAGTGACCCCCTCACCTTTGTGTAACCAAGTAACTGAAACATGTATGAAGCACCATGGCTGGGTGTTTCTCTGATGGATCCCTGAATCAGCCTTTGCTTCCTTCAGTCTGGGAACTGGTTGCTATCTATAAATCTGGAATATTCTCTATTGTGCTATATTTGACTATTCTGTTATATTCTTTTTACTTATTTTGGAAGTAATGTTTACGATTTATGATTCTTTTCTCTACAATGACACAAAATGTTTGTATTTCTACATTAGTAGATTGCATAATGGGGGCTATCTTTCTTTTTCTTCAGACTGGTGTTCTATTAAACTTCTCTAGTCCATTGTTTATCAAATCTACTGATAACTTTGTTTCTAGAAACTCTATTTTAGTTAGATATTTCATAAATGTGTTTCAGTTTGTGCTCATTAATATATATCTTGATAAATTTAATTTTAAAGTACATTTATTAATGGACCATTTTTGTTCTGTGTAGTTATTTTCATTGATATATTTGTGGTTCTAGGGATCAGAACCAGGGGCTTAAGAATAGGGCAAGTGCTCCACAACAGAGACACACCCCCACACATTTACTTGTTTGAAATGATATGCAATTCTACATTTACAGACATTACCGGTTCTACCTTAGGAAGATTTAATTTTTATTTTTCTACTATTAATTGATTTTTTAATAGCAGATTTTTTATAGGAAGATATCCCTACAAGAAATTTGCCCTAGAGCATAGATAATTCTATTCTGCTGGGATCCTTACAATCTTGTTAATCAGTCATAAAGTTTTGAATTTCTTTTTCTCAGATAAAGGTTCTCTACGATGACTGTAACTCCAGACCATAAGACATACAAAGCACAAATGTAGTCTTTCCAACTCAAAGCCCAGAACTAACAGGCAGTTTCCTTCCTGCTTTCTAGGGCTCATGGAGACTGTTTCATATTGCTGTTGATGGCTAAGCAGACTCCTGGCTCCAGAATTTTGTTCGCAAGTTTGGTTCCAATCCCAATGCCTATGTCAGCATCCAGTATTGATTTATTCTATCCAGTTTTGATACTCCCTGAGCTCTTTTTACTGGTTTACTTTTTTGTTTATGTTACTTGGAAACTTAGCTTTAGAAACTCCTAGCATATTTTTATTATACTTTTCCCAGTGCTTAAGTGGTTTGCAGCAAAGAGCTTTCTGTGATCTTCTTCCCCTTTTAGATGTTTGCAACATTATTCTTGACCTCCTTTTTCTGTTGAGGGCCCCCTTTATACCTCTACTCATCTCATAGACAAACAACTATTTGAAAACACTGGGATGTTTTGTTTTTTTTATTGAAAAATATCCACATGTTGCACATTATATCCATAATTTTGTTTTTATTTTATTCATGGTGCTATTCATCAATTCTGTAACATTCATTACTCTAAAGACATTATTGCTCCTCATATTCGTCCTTCTCCAGTCATTTTAATCCCCTATCTCCAAGCTACAGCTAGTCAATTGCTGCTCTACCATCTATCTCTATAAACTTGCCCTATTCTGACCAACTCATACAAATGAACTTATATGAAATCTGGTGGGTTATGACTGGCCTCTTTCATTTAAAATAATGCTTTAAGGATTAATTGGTATTTTAGTATCTACCACTATTTTTATTACTACTAAGATTTCTTTGTACACACAATATGACACATTGAATTACTCCTTAATTAGTTGATTAATATCCAATTGCTTTTTAGTTACAATAAAAGGGCTATCGTGAACGAGTTTTTATGTGAAACTGTGCTTTCATATCTACTATATATACAGCTAAAATAGTAGAACATATGACTTTATTTAATTTCTTCAGCAATTGTCAGATGGTTTCAAAAGTAGCCACACCATCTAAAAAATCCTATTAGCAAAGTATACAGGGTTCTAATTTTGATATATACTTGCCAGTACATATACATTTTTTTTTCTTCTGGCCATCCTACTGTGTATAAAGTGGTACCTAATTACATTACCCTGGTGTTAAGCATACTGAGCAAGTTTTCTTGGTCATTGTACATCTTTGGAGAAATGTCTAGTTACAGCCTTTTTAAAAACATTGTGCTGCCTTTTGTTATTGAATCACAGAAGTTCTGTATATAGGCTAACTACAAATCCCTTGTTTTAAATTTATACATACATATATATAGGGCTTATGAATCCTAGGCATTAGTTGATGTTAACCAGCTCAGAACTATAACTTGGATTTAATATTACTTTCTTCAACACCCCTTTTGTTTCACTCTGTGCATAAGGTGAAGTGCATATGATGTTTAGAGATGTTTTGTTAATGTTGCATTCACAAGTTGTTTTCCTAGCAAAGTCTTTCCTATTATATATGTATATAACTTGTAACTATGTTTTCAATTTTTTGAGTATTTTTCACTTTCTTAACAATATCCTTATAAGTTTTAATTTTGAGAGTAGCCATATACTTTATAATGTAATTTCCCATGCCATTGCTAAAAACGTTGTACCTTATTCCATGGTCACAAAGACTTATACATATTTTTCTAAGGTCTTCATAGTTTTAGAAACCACATTTAAGTTTTTGATTCACTTAATCTTTTCTATGATGTGAGCACTGTGGTTTAAAGTGGTTATCACCTGGAAAGGTCTTCTTCAAGCATTTAAGATCTGACAGAAAAATGATGTGGTTTGGGATATAGTATACATAACTGTTATCACAGCAGTGATAGAGGTCATGAGACATTAGCCTTCTGTTCTTTGATTTCTCTGAGAATCATGGAGTAACAAATACCTAGTTCAGAAACATGGATATTCTCATGTGTTTCCGAGTATGTTTATTTTAACAAAGCTAAAAGGAGAGATTATTGTTGTTTTACTGCTGTAAAATAAAGGGGCAATACTGAAGTTCCAGGAACTAAGCAGACTAGGGGACCTAACTAAAAATAGTCCCAAGATGATAGGCATAAGGAAACAGAAAATCTTATTTACATAGGCTGATTTCTTTAGGTGTCCTGGTGTAACCTTGTTCCAAACATTCACTGTTGTGATTTATTAGAAATGAAGGAAAATAATAAATTGAGCACTTTCTGAGCAAAATCACTAGAGGTTTCTTTGAAATTTAGATGTATTGACTAGAGACTTTCACAAGTGTCTGGAAATCAATGCCAATATTTCCAAGTAATGAATCATTGGTAAAGAAGAAAGAATAGAAATTCTTTATAATATGGTAAACCAGAGTAAATAATTTGTCTCTACATTTCTGTCTGTATTACAATAACAGGAAAATATATTTGAAAGATTAAATAGGAAGTGAGAAACAGATCCTATCAAAAGAACCGGTGGGAACAAAGAATCGTAAGAATGTGAACAGAAATGAGGGGATATCTGGTGGATAGGGTGGAAAAATTGTCCTAATTTTACAATGTCAGTTCCTTCTAGAGAGTAGAGTATACAATGTATTATGAAAGGAAAGTTCATAAGTTGTTTTGTATATTTTATAGGAAAGACTTTGCTAGGAAAACAACTTGTGAATGCAACATTAACAAAACATCTCTAAACATCATATGCACTTCACCTTGTGCACAGAGTGTTGAAGAAAGTAATATTAAATCCAAGTTATAGTTCTGAGCTGGGTAACATCAACTAATGCCTAGGATTCATAAGTTATCATATGAACAAAGTCTTAACTCATCCATTAAGAATTTTACCCTTCTGTACCAGAGACCTGGGAGGTGAGAGACTCTCAGGACATAAAGGGAAGGACCCTACAGTGGGAAGAGGGAACTTGTAGAGCCCACCTCCAGCAGAAAGACAGGGCATCAAGTGAGGGATGGGGTTGTTATCCCACAGTCAAAACTCTGATCCATAATTGTTCCTGTCCGAAAGAGCTGCAGGGATGGAAATGGAAAAGAGCCTGAGGAAAAGAAGGTCCAGCGACAGGCCCAAAGTGGGATCCAGCTCAAGAGGAGACCCCAAGACCTGACATTATTACTGAGGCTATGGAGTGCTCAAAAAAAGGAACCTATCATGACTACACTCTGAAAGACCCAACAAGCAGCTGAAAAAGTCAGATGCAGATATTTGAACCCAACCAATGAACAGAAGCTGCTGGCCCTTGTGGTTGAGTTAGGGAAAAGCTGGAAGAAGCTGAGAAGGAGGGTGACCCTGTAGGAGGACCAGCAGTCTCAATTAACCTGGACCCCTGAGATCTCTTAGGTACTGGATCACCAACCAGGCAGCATATACCAGCTGATATGAGGCCCCCAACACATATACAGCAGAAGTCTGCCAGGTCTGGCTTCAGTCAGAGAAGATGCACCTAACCTTCAAGAGACTGGAGGCCCCCAAGGATTTTAGAAATCTGGTGTGGTGGGAGTGGGGACATCCTCAGGGAGACAGGGGGATGGAGAGGAAATACGGGATGTGGAACAGTTGGAGGGTGGACCGGGAGGAGAATAAAGAAAAAAAGAAATAGGAAATCAAGAATTTTACCCTTCACAGGAAGCATATTGCAACATTACTATCACACACCCAAGGATCACAGAGCAAGCTTGGGTATGTCTATGACGTAGCTTGAGAACCTGCTTCTACCCTGGCCTTTGTGCTACATGGAGCAGAGGGAAGGATGAAACTGGAACTCATCTCCAGCTCCTGCTTCTGAAAATGGAAAACTCTTCTAAGGGGTATTTGACTCTATCTCTTCTTTCCTGTTTTCACTTCATCCTGAAATACCAAAGATGTTGGGAGAAACCGCTATTTCCACCCAATTGCTTCCGCAGTCTGGGGCCTTCTTTGTCTCAGATGGAGCCAGTCAATGGAAACAAAACCACTGACCCCAGTTTCTAAGATGTTTTCCTATGACCCTGTTGCAGTGATGGAAACCGACAGGGATCTCGGCCTTAAGGTTACTGTGATACTAGTTTTTAAGTTGCTCTTGAGAGTGTGATCACAGTTATGGAAGAAAAGGAAACAACTCGCACACTTAGGAGTAAATGCTAGCATTCTTTTGACTCGGCACTATTCTTTTCAGGAGATAAAACGATTAGAGGCAGAACTGTACTAGAATATCCAGATTCCCTGCAGTTGGTTTTCTGCCACTGGAACCTCAAAACCCAGACATGCTCAGCAGTATACTGCATATATTACATCAAAGATTTATCACTCCTCTCGGTCCACCTCCGGGGAGCATTTCATCACCGAAGAAAATAACTAAACTCATTTGAGCCCCTCTTTAATTTTTAAAGTGAAAATCTACATCCATCAGGCACATGTCATAGTTTCAGAAGGAGAAAACAAAGAAGGTTTTGTAAATCTTCCTTTTCTCTTTGAATATGATTATAAGATGCCCAGAATACAAAAAAAAAACCTTAAAGTTAGTTTTATATTAATAAAACAGATTTTCCAATTACTGTTTTCCCAGTATTTTAGTAGATATTTAGACTCACACCAAATTATTCCTCTAGTGGCATGTATCTTTATTGTTGCCCTTTTGATACATTTCTTTGAGAAGCTCTTTTTAGCCTTAATTGTACTCAATTT
Source organism: Mus pahari (assembly GCF_900095145.1). Taxonomy (NCBI): domain Eukaryota; kingdom Metazoa; phylum Chordata; class Mammalia; order Rodentia; family Muridae; genus Mus; species Mus pahari. Next base: position 47,215,483 of record NC_034591.1, read on the forward strand.
GAATTTCCAAATTGACAGGTCAATTAAATAACAAACACATTTGCTGAACCTTTTTTCTATTCTGTTTTTTGGACAAATTCACTGAGTGTATTAGTTCCTTTAAAATGAAGAACCTTTCTGGTTTGTCTTGATAAGCATACGCTTATTTTAATAATTATTGAAAAAAAAAGTTGATCCTGGCTACCTGTCTACTAGTTTTGGGCTAGTGCCCTATACATTATCTGATTTAAGTATAATAAACATTTATAAGTTTCATGCTGTTGTTCATTTATTATCTAGAGAAAGCAAATTTCAGAAAACAACGTAACTTATCCACAGTTTTAGAGCTCCTAGGTTGCCTTTATCTAAGAAGTTGAGCTCCAAACTTAGACACCCGATCCCCACTCTCCTCAGCTTCTCTAAGAGTGAGCACGTGCAGAGGAGGACCTACAATGTGCAGACCTACAATGCAGTCCAACAAACGGCACATAACTACAGAAGTATGAATCTTCCCATACCCAGCTCCTCCATTTCCCGGTGGTCTTTTGTCTTCTACCATAATCTAGATTCAAACTCTTAGTACAGTTACTTGGGGGCTTTCAGTCTTTAGATAGCACATGCATCGGTAAGGTCTTATAAGAATTTTTAACTGTATATATCACTGCATGATATATGCCTATGACCCCAGCACGAACATGGGAAGCTGAGGCAGGATAGTGAGTTCAAACCGTGTCTGAATTGCAGTGAGACCCTGTGCCTCAAAAATCAAAAGAATAAGATAAATCAAAAGTCTAATTTTGTTAAGTTCTTACCCCCTTGCTGAATTTCATTTCTAACTGCTTGATGGATTTTCTTCACTAGATACCCACCACGCTTCCGAAATCATTGCTGAACACTCTAACTCTGCTGATATTGAATGTATTTTCTGTTCTCGGAAGGAGTGCATGCCTGGGAGTAAAATAAAGCTTGTCAAAAATGACAAAATTCAGAAATGACTCATATGCATCACCGAATCCTAATCCCAGTCATCAAATATGGAGCTCACCTAATCCTCTTGCTTCACTTTGCAGATAAGGAAGCTCCAAAACTGAAACAGTGACTCTCTATAGATTATCATGATTTATGCCTTAGCTTCCAACAGAAGCTTGAATCACAGGGATTTTTTGTAATTTATATTAGTTTCATACTGGGCGTGCTGTGTGTCACTCACAATACTGAGAATCTGCTTTGCATTATCTCATTTCATCCCCAGTACATATCACAAGGGAGCATCATTATCCTGCATCTCAATGGAAGCAAGTAAGGTTGTGGCAGAAGAACCCACTTATCCAGTCTAGTGCATTGCAGGAGGTACAACCCTAAGCCATCTCCCTCACTTCAAACTCCTGGCTTCAGCCTATACTCCAGGCATCTACATCCTTCTTTCCTATCAATGCAAACTGTATAAAGAATAGAAATATTCTTGACCATTTTAACTATTATACTCTTAAAGACAAAGGGGTTCCACAGTAGAACCTGCACACTAAAATGCATCAACAAGGTATCTATTTTACTAAGGACTGTAACTCTCCAGCTGTTCCAACTTACAAAATACATCTGCATAGATAGGGCAGCCAAACAATTTATAGAGCTTTGTGTTCTACTTCTCGGTAATTGAGGATTGTGTGCTGTTTCTCTTAAACCTTATGAAAGTGTTCAGTGTCCCGTTTCCTACATCAATTCAAATATTTTTATTATTAGTCACCATCTTGCAGATTTAGTCTCAAGATATTTTAAATCTTTTAAAAATATTAATAAATCTCAAAAAATTCATTTTGTTCCATTACATTTTGGAAGTCTGCATACTATATTTATTCGTGAGAACTGTGATGGGTGGGTCAAAAGGGGGATATAAAATAAATTATAAATAATAATAAAGTTATTAGTAACCTAGATAAATAAGAAATCCTGGAAACTAAGTCTAACATCAATCCAATTTAAGCAGTGGCTGCAGCTATACATAAACAAACACTTATGTGCACTTCTTGTGGTCAAAATATACAATATGTGACATCTACACAATCAATTATTGAGGAATTCAATTCAACCCAGTTTGACAACCTTAATAAAAGAATCAAGAGAAACATCATCTGATTATACTATGAATCATAAATCATCAGCTATTTTTCAAAAATGTCCTTTCCATTTTACCTTTAAAGCTATTATCTTAGGTCAAACACCAACACCTCTCACCTCAATTATCAAATTATGCTTCAGCAGGTCTACCTGTCTACAATCTCACTAACCCTGCATTACCCTTAATGACACCAATTACCTTATAGACTAATAGAAACTTATTGTTATGCTCTGACTACTGTCTTCCTCCACAGCCACATTAGCCATCCTCTCTAGAAACCTGTTTTCCAGCTGGGTTGAATTAACTTTTATTTTCAAGCATAATATAATTTATCTTCCATTTCCATGCAATTTTTCCTGGGAGAGAATAGATTTTATTTGCCACTAGTATATGGTTGGCTTAACCATGAATACCTTTATCAAGCCTACATTCCTCCATTTAAAGTTCCCATAATCTCCTAAAGGACTCTTTTGGGGTCTCTTTATAGCATCATCCAAATCATGTAGCTCATAATTGTGTTTACTGTTTTCTACAACTAGAGCAATGTCTACAGATTAGAGGCGTCTTATTTACCATTTTGCCTAGTATCTAGTTAGGATCCTGGAACACAATAAAATTCATGTTGTAGCTATAGAAAGGATATATAAATAGCATAACCAATATTTTTATTTAAAATGGCACATTTTAAAACTCACTGTTCTTTGATGAAGGGTCATAATTATATTTATCTGTGAGTATAAGATTAAAATGTAGAATGCACTTGGGAATTATATTGGTCTAACAAAGGAGCAGTAGTAGATCCTCTTCAAAGACCCCTTGAATTCACTCGCCTGACTGGATAGGCACCAGACATGATTTTCCTCCTGTTGAAAGGATCTTAAGTAGAATTAAATAACTGTTGGTTACTACCAACAAGTGAGTGCCAAAATTGCACCTCTAGAGATATCTTAGGGTCGTTGTTGTGGTTCAGAGGTGTGGTTCACAGATGGGTATGACCTTTATAATTGGTTCCCCCTTCAGAGCCTCCACAGTATTTTCTGGTGCCATGGAAGCTAGACTAAAGGAAGGAAGCTTTCAGGTTAGACCTAGCTCAAATAATCCAAGTTCTGTATTCTAAGTGTGCAGTGTCTTCAGCAACAGGGTTTGATGTTCAACTTCTGAGAAGCATCTAAAATGCCTCCATAGGCAATATTCTGTATCATTTGGGAGTAACTTTGACTATCCCTGACCAACCATATGAAAGGAGGTTTCTCATGCCAGGTACTGGGGTTTGTTTGAGTCTATGCTTCACATGGGGATCACTGTCAATCCAAGTGTCACAACTTCCTTTAGTATAAAGGTAAATTAAAATAATATGAGGTTTGTAAAGCAATCTTTGTTCTATCCATTTTTTTGTTCTTCCTTCTATATTGAACTTCTATACCCCTCCCCAGATGGAGCCCCTTCTCCATTTTTTCTATTTCCTGATTCATATAACCTGTATACTGCTATTCTCTTCTCAAGCCCCATACCAGGTTCCTACAGTTTTCCTGTTTTTTGCAGTTGGTCCATATTAGACAGTCACATCTGAATATTTGGACATAGGAACCATAGATGAATAACATGTGTTATTTTTCTTTCTGGGTTCAGATTATGTTACTCAATATAATGTTTTCTATGTCCACTGATTTGCCTCTAAATTTCATGATTTTATTTTTCTTCACAGCTGGATAGTGTTCATTGTATATACATACCACATTTTCATTACCTGTTCAGCTATTCAAAGATATGTCATTTGCTTCCATTTCCTGGCTATTGTAAATAGAGAAGCATGGAACATGGCTGACCAAGTGTCTGTGGAGTAGAATGTTGACTCCTTTGTACACACACCAAGGAATGGTGTATCTACATCATATGGTATATTTATTTTTAGATTTTATGGATTTTCTATAATAAGTCATAGATTGGTTAGACAAATTTGCATTCCTATCAACAGTAAATTAGGGCTCCTTTTTCTCCCCAACTTCACCAACATGAATTGTCTATTCTTTTGCTTTCTTGACCATTTAGACAAGGGTAAGATTAAACTTTCAGATTTATTTTCACTTGCATTTTCACAATTGCTAAGAATGACAAATGATTTTGAGATATTTCTAAACCAGTTTTACTTTTTTTTCTTATTGTTGTTTTGAGAACTCTCTGTTTACATCTCTAACATATATTACACCAGGATTTGTTGTATACCTCAAATAGAGACAATTACAAAGTTACAGTAAGAACAAAAAAAGCAGCTACAACTAGATACAATTCAGAGATCAATGGATGCTGGAGACCTTAGCCCAATGATTACACTTAGATTGTAGTTTCTGCATCTCTGGCTCAGAGAACACTGCAGAAGAGTGGGTGTAAAGATTGCGAGAGCAATCTATAAAGATTGTAAGTAGGTTTTATTTACATATTTGTGAATTCATAAGTAAATATATATACATATGTATATATGGAACAAAAATAATTAAAAAAAATAAGACTGTCATTTTTAGCATGGGAGCGTGAAAAGACTTGGACAGAAAGGATATCAAAGGGGCTAGGGGAAGGAAAGGGAAGAGGAAAATGATATAATTAGATTTTGATTAAAATGTATAAAATATTATGTTTAAAAAAATCCCTTTTCATTAAGAATGTATTATCACAAAGCATATCCCTTAAAATTTTTATTGATTACCTTAGTTGGACATAATATACTTTGTATCTGTATCAGATATCGAAATGAAAATGATCTTCATAGAAACACTGACATAATTTCTGTAGTCATTTAGTCATGAAAGATAGAAAAATCTGTCTTTGTATAAAGTACCCTGTATGCGGATTAACACTTTTTGAAGTATTCATATTGCTATTTATCTTTACAGGGTTGCTATCTACTGTGTGCAAGTAAAATTGGTCTTTCATCACATAAAAATTAAGGCATGAGAATATTCTATCTTGAGCAGTTCAGAATATAAACTCAGCAAGATGCCTGGTTATCATTTGACATTGTTTGTATTCTTCCTGCTAGTGTTTTCTATGTGGCCTGAAAATGTCATGACTCAGAGTGGTTATTTGTAGAATTGCTTCAAATTCTTATCTAAACCACTATAATTTCACACCTGGCATTGAAACTACCTAGTTTGCCTGCAAGAGTGCCACTCAGTTGGTGATTATACAGTACTTGCTGAAACTAACTCAGTGTGCAATGGTTCATTTTCTAGCCCTAGGAAGAGAAACATTTTCTAAAAGGGGGACTGTGCTCCATGTTTCCCTACTCAACACACCTTGATTGTCAATCCACGCAGCAGCTTTTTTGTTTTTTAACCACCATAGCTCAAAGAATCTTTACCGTTGAAGATATCTAACAATCTCTCAATTACCAAATCTAACAAACTCTTTCCCCATGCTCATTAACCCCTGCAACTAACAGATCAAGACAAATCTTTCTTTGAAGCTCTTTCTTTGTTGGTCTTCTTTCTGTTGTTTCTGGTATTTAGTCTCCATTGTGAACTGACTTCCTCCTTCTAAATATGTTTATTCCTGCTTTGGAATCTAAACTTGTTCGTCCAGCCATTAATTTTTCCCCTCCTGGGCTGGATATTTTGATCTCATCATATTAAATGTTCCAGGTATTTTATTCTCCAGATCATCATTAGTCATAGCTAGACTTAAAACTTTCTGTTAAAGTTAAATTAAATTTTCAGCTGCTTCCTTTCCTTATCCATATGCCAAATACTTGATAGACACTTTATAGACATTCAAGACATTTATAGAATGTCTTGTGAAGAGGTTCTGATATGCAGCATTAGTCTGAATGTCTGAACACTCAAGTTATACACTTCCACTTAGCCCTTTGCATTTCTTCTTTATGGAATGCTATCCACCAATCACACCACCTTCTATTGAAATCAGACCCCTTCTGCAAGATGCATCCAAACCTATATACCTCTCTTATAATCATTGATAACCATCCTGACTGGGAAGGTGGGAGTTCGACCATGAACACTTACAGGTCTCTTTACTACTGCTCATGTTGCTTTGCTCTGTCCTGGTTGGTCTGTCTGCCTACTCTGCCTATAAAAGGGTCCAAGAATGTCCTAGTTGACAATTATCACTGAGTTGCTTCCAGTGTGGAAGGTTAAATGCTTAATGACAATTTCCCTATCTTCTTAGCTGCTTGTCCAAATCATGCTGTTTTGTCACCTTGATCTTAAAGACACTGGGATTTAACATGATGAAGGGAAAGCCCGAGAACAGGAAGGAGGTGACTGTCTGGGTCACAATCCGTTTTGAGCACCGAGCCACTCCAGGTGGGTGGAGTTCTGAAGTCCATGCCCTTCACCAGATTGATGCATGCATATTGCCACTTATGCCACATGTCTCATAACACCATGCTCTATTCCATTGGAGAATGAGTGAATCAAGGACCAGTGTCTTTTATGTAAGGATAATTTACAGGACAAAAAGGCTTCTTGTTGACAGCACAATTTCTTTCCACTGCAACTTTGAGACAGATCCACAGGAAATGTTATCTCTGTTTCCCAGATGCCAAGAAGTTTGCATCATTGTTTATGAACATCGATAGGGCTTTTGCCTCATTCTTCTGTCTTCAAGTTTCATCAGCCTTTCTTTTGAATCTCCTGAGTGTTTGCAACTCATCAACAACCAATGAAAGTATATCTAAATATATGATTTTTCTTTTGCTCTCTGTACTGTTTGAAAAACATGATAATGAGGTTTCATTGCCTATATACTAGGAAAGGGAAAGAAGGAGCTTCAAGTCTTCTGGTGAAATAGCCACATATTTACATATTTATGATATTGTCTTGCCTCATCCCTATTAAGAGAATTTAACCCTAAAACAATTCTGAGGCTGTTAATTAGTAATCTTTCTTTGAACATGCCTGATTTTTTTTAAGTACAGTAGTTAATATACATGGACTTTTATCTCTAATTGTGTCTGAGTTCATTTTTTCCTTCTCTTATTCAGGAAAGCTGTCAAAACAAATTTGAGAAATGTTTGAAAATTTATTTTTAGTAATCTATTTCCAAGAATATTCTTAAATATGGTTATAATTATTGTTCTTTCTTAAGTCCAATAATGTATTGTCACATTTTTACATATGTTACCATATAACAAAATTTGATACTCAAGAAGTTGGTTTAAAAACAATTAAGTTATAGAAGAAGAAGATATACTGTATCTTCTCTTTGTTATCTTAAACAGCATTGTATTTTGTCTCTGTCGTAAGTCATTTCCTTTTAATCAAAACATCTCCTCCCCCTTTAAACAAAAGTATATACACGAAGCATTATCAGGAAAATCAGTCTCTGGTGGATGGCCTCGATTATGGACACTTGATCATCACCAGCTGAAGTTACCCTAACATCATGGACAACAGAGGAAGAACAGGTATTACTGAGAGAATTGGGCATGAGAGATTGACTTTCTGTTCACCTCTAGTCTAGTAAAACTGTGATACTGGAGAATTAAGAAGGAGGTTGTTTCAAGGGAGACCCCAGGACTAGTGTGAGACTTTGGTGGACTTGCTGAGTCCGTGGTAGGTCAAGATCTCCAGGAGTTAAGATAGTCTAGTGGGTCTGAATTATTTGTAGTGCATAGTTGTGCTGCTATATAAATCAAGAGGGGAATGAAAGATCAAAGCAGACAAAGGATTTCTACCCTGCTTTTTCAGAAGTGAATGTGGAAAGATTTGTGCCAAGCTGGAGTTCCTACAGATAAAAAAAAATTTTTTACTCAAAAGCCAAATGTTGTACTGATGAGCTTCCGGGAGGCTTTAAAGCCAGAGCAACAGTTCACAAAAGACATAAATGATAAAACAGTGCGGGTAAAGGAAAATCAAGCTTGTCTTAGGAGTAGACATTTATTTCCCCCAGAATGTGCAATATACATTTCTACCCTGTAAGTTAAGTATACTGGCGATAAAGATTATTCACCCAGCCTGAGGCCCTATTAATAGCCATGTGTGCCAGATCGAAAGGCAAGAGTTTTTCTAGCTTGGAGTTGCTAGCCTGGAGTCTATCAGAGCCAGGGTAGAGGCAAGTAGGGCAAATAATACCGTGTCCCTACTTCCCCTGGGAGTCATGCGAAGCAGTAGCCCTAAATCACTAAATGGAGATGGAACGACCACAGCACCCTAAGGTGGCTTAAGAAAAATGACTGTGTCTTATGGAAGGTTAAATAGAGTAATAGCTTCCATCCATGCTAGGGTAGCTATCACTGATAACAGGCAAGAGTGACTACTGGTACTTGTGGCAATAGCAGGCTGCCTGACCAGGATGTTGCTGCAGAGCAGCATCCTAGTCTCAAGAACCCTGGGTTTAAAGTCAGTCACACCACCACAGCTGCAAGTGCAAAATTCCCAGCTTCCAATGCCATTCGACAGCCTTGCCACCATGAACAACCACATAGACCCAGTGACAAATGGAGGTACCACTCTTCTGAGATCCAGGTGTCTACTCCCCAATGGTTGTTGTGACAGGAAGGGCAATTGAAGCATATTTAACCACAGCTGGTTAGGAGCACAGACAAGAAAGAAGTCTCCTTATTAGAACGCAGCAGATTGCATTTGACAGCCTACAGTGAGGACCGGGTAACTCTAGACAGAGATTGGGGCTTTTTTCCAAGTCTGACAAAGGCTTTGGAAGCTAAAAACAAGCTCAAGTCCTTGATTTACAGAGAAAGCAATGGGAAAAGACACATAGGAGAATTCCCCCTCTCCCCGATTCCCTTGCAATGCAGTACAGGGAAGGGGAGTGGGGACAGTACAGCTAGTAGCCCTAAGTGAGAAGCTGTTTTCCATTTCAGTGAGCATTCTTTCTCAGCTCTCTCCCGATTGGTCCTATCGGTTATTTGGCTACACACACCCATCCAATCACTGCCCACTGGGCTGTTTCTAAAATAGGGCACAACCATACATTTTTGCCAGTCCAACTCAAATGGTTCTAGACTCTGGTTGGGACAATTCTAATTGACCCTGATTTCTCTAGAGAAAGAAGCCTGGATTTCGCAATCTGGCTCCTAGTAAGACTGGTTATCAGCTGTCTCCCAGCTCTGGATACTGACTTGGATGGTGGGTGGTCCTAGGAGAAGGAAGATTGTCGCTGGGGCTCCCCCTGGAGGCAGACTCTAGCCACTGGCAGACAAACCTGCTGTGCGTCCCACTGCTTCTCCTCTGACAGACACTATTCCTGCTTCAAGATGCACCATTCAGGCCTCAGCCTTCAAGTCTTGCTGCTTCTCCTACAAGGCAGGAGAGTCCAGCCTTTGAGACTTGCCAGAGCCAGGAGACCTGCCAGTCCCTCTATGCTCCTCGGTGACCCATTCTCTGCAGAAATGCTCTGCCAGGGACTGTCCTTAGCTGTACTTTGTAGCTGTTTCTAGCTGAAACAGTCACAGACAGTCCTCCCACTGGCATTCCAAAACCAGAGGGGGAAGCATGGAGCTATAGTACTCATAATTTCTCAGCTAAACAAAGTGAGAAATGTAAAAGTCTTAGTATTGTAGTACTATGAACCTCCCCTGTATGCAAATGGAAGTCCTCCCTGACTTGTTCTTCTTAGCAGTCTGATCACTCCATTCTTCGAGGAAGGACAAGAGCCCAGTTGGAGTCTGAAGAATAAACTGTTTCAGAACAACTGATAGGATTCATTAGATTGTTTCATGCTGTGTTGGACTTTGCCAATGTATCTTTATTCGTAGTCCCTTGATATTCAAGATCAATTGCCACTTGCTTGGTATGGATGACAGTGGACCTTCAGAAGTCCTGTCTGCCTTCTACAAAAAAAGACAAAAAAAGTTTGACTATATAGTGATAATCCTTGAATTTTTTTTGTGGATTTGGAAAAACATTTGGATGAAGAGAAAAGAAAGCTATTAAGGAGTATAAATTAAGGCATAACTGCATTAGTGAAAAAGAACACTCCCAGAAGGCAATCAGTTGCTAAACATCAGGGATAGGCTACCACCCTAGAAGTTGTTGGCTAGAGAGGCTTCTAGGACACCACAGATCATATGACAATTACCACTGTAGTGAAATACAAAACTATATCATAAGGCCCAACTGTTGCCTTAAGAAACTGTTGCATGAAGAAACCAGTCTGAGATGAAGCTGGAAACTTTCTCCTAGCAATCTGACTTTCATCATATTGCAAGGTGCATAAAGAGTCCTGTGCAGGTTTATGGGAGAACATGATTAACAACAGTCCTTGTCAGTTATGGGTTCTATATGCTACACTATCAATTTACCAGGTAAGATATGCTCATGGTGTAACTGTAGCATGACTCATATGGGTACAAATAACCACCCCCTGGATGAAGTCTGCTCTACAAGATGGAATTCACCTCTGGTAAACTGAGACAGGACAAACATAGTGACTGCAAGGTCATATGCCCCAAGAAAAGCAAAACTAAGGCATATTAAATGAATGTGATGTGCCCATCAAATTGTTTCCTAAACACTTGTGGTTATGCCCATAATTTACTGGTGCTGTCACCCTTGGTCATGAGAAAGACTTAGTCCTTTATTTCCATGAGTGTTATGTACTATAGAGACTCACAGCCCATCAAGCTCCGAGAACAAGTTGATATTGCTGTGACATAGTGAACCAATGCTTAGCCATAAATAAAGAAAAATAACCAGTTATCTATATTGCCATCTCAAAGGCACAGGGAACATCACAAAAGAGAAAACAAATAAAAATAAAAAATAATAATAATAACCAGAGAAAAAAGTAGAATGTTATAGCCTTTTAGTCCAAATTAAACTATTTTGTCCTGGAAGGAGGAGAGAATCTCATGTAACTGGAGGACCCAGAAGGTTCCAAAAATCACAAAGACCTCACCAAGATAACATAAGCAGTAACAATTTCTGGCAGAAGAAACCTCTCCAAGTGGCCTAACTAAAAATTTTTCAGGGAACTCTAGGACTACAGCATTGAGTCACCACTTATGCTGACTTTCTGGCGATGCGATGCAGCTGCCTTTGAGTCATCTATAAGTACCCCACACACACACACACACACACATTTGTAAGTATCTCAATATACATGTTGGTTTGTCAACCTTGGCTTGGTGGGGTTATTTCTTCGGTGTCCCTGATGCACTCTCTAGGAAGAAGAGTCAGTCACATCACATCACAGAGTTACACAACAGTCTTGTATCCATGGTTGTTTTAAGGTTGGGCGTCACAGTCTCTTTTCCTTTGAACTTAGAACCTGGAGTGATTTTACTTATATATAATAACAGGTAGCCATCGGTGAGGATTAAACTCATCTGTTTTGATTGTCTTGTCTCAGCTATAATGCACATTCTTTAGAAAATGAGTTTCCCATATAAACTGAAAAGCTATTTGTAAAATACTCGCCGAATGCGACTACAGTGTATGGCAAAGATCTGTTTCAAAGAGGCTTGCACCACTCCGAAGCCTGTGACCTTTTCACTATAAATAAGCAAATGGGTGAACAGCTGAATAGTAAGTAAAATGCCTCTTTAGTAAACAGAAATGTGTCTGGTACCTGTTCACTAAAAATGCTTATCAAGTAAATAAATAGATAAGCAAATCGGTAGATGCAAGTCAACATACCTTAGCTCATTTAGCTTCCCGTGAAAAGGAGAACATTTCCAAGCAAGCACTCAGGAGGCATAAATGATTAGGAAAATGTTTCAGTGGTGATGGGGATTTTATGGGATTACTCCACCTAAGTTCAATAGTCTTAATGTCAATGAAATTTGCTATAATACCCTTGGATTTCAAGCTGGGGAGTCTGATTGTCTGCGAAGAAAAATTTAAGGGCCTAAAATATTGTTAAATAAATAGATAGAACTGAAACTAAACCTTGTAAGACTTTAAGAGCTACCACATAAAGTTCAAGAGCTAGGAACAAGAATGCTGTTCCCTACAGCCAACTATTGCCTTAATTCCTAATTTAACTTCTGCCATTTGATCCTATGTTGCTACATCAAAGCATATGGGCTCGCCACATGTGAGAGGCTTATACTAATTTAAAGCAAACACATCACATGGGGAAGAATGCAAACTCAAAAGGCAGTAGTGTTTGTTGCATTCCTCGTTTCTGTTTCTCCTATGTGAGTGTGTCTCTACTTCTTGACAACTATCTTGTTTTGAAAGCCTTTTTCCTGTTCTCTCTACATCAACCTTTCTCCTAGTTTCACTCTTCCTACAAATGCTGGAAAAATGCTTCCCAATGACAGCTTTTATCACAAGATCAAAAACCTATCACAGCTTTCTATAGCCTGGTATACAACTGACTCAGAAAATCTTTGCCCCTCTTAGTTTCTTCCTAAGGCAGATCTGCTATAAGAAGACACAATCTTTGATTAGGCCCTATATTTTATTTTCTTTTTATTTATTTTGTTTCGTCTGTGTCTTCTGTCATGCTAGGGATCCTAATTTAGAACTTTAAAAGAAGATGTACAAATTATCTCTGGCATAATTTCCTATAAATGTATCATCAGTGTATGTGTCAGTCAGCTTCCCAGGAAGGAAAACAGAATTAGCCCTACTGGGTTGAAATAAAGAGATAGCAAATTAGATGGTAAGATAGATATAGAATTAGAACGGTGATAACACTATTATTATGGATCAAGAAAAAGAGAAAAATGGGGTGTCTTGGGAGCATGAAGGACAACACTTGTAGAAAGTCAAAAACTGAGAAGATACTGCCAAGGCCAGACTTTGGCTCTAACAGGGAGCAGGGAGAAACACCCCTGCCCTTTCTTCATGTCTTTCAGTGATATCCTCCTAGATAACTCTCAACTAAACCCAAGTGAGATAAACACAGAGTCCTGAACCATGTGAGATGGTAGGGACAAGATGGCAGTGTGGATTATCTTAAAGACTTGTTTTAGATTCCCAAACAAAGGTGGCTGTTCACTGTCAATATTTGGAGTGAAAGAATAATTAGCTATCCACCTACATGCACACACGCACACACACACACACACACACACACACACACACACACACACACATGCTCCTGCACATGAACAGTCATACACACATACATACACCTTTATACTTACTTAGGAGCTGTTCCCTTAGTATTAATGATAAATTTGTAATATTGTTCTGAACAGTAAATGAAAAATTCATATGGAAACCTACTATTTATGTTTCCTATCTGTAGATTAGAGCAGCTCTCAGACCAAATCAGAGAATCTTCATTAATGTAAACAGTCTCACAGGTCACTATACGGAAAATAAGTGACTGTAGAATGCTCAGTAGCAAATGGGACATCTGTAATGACATCCCCTCCGCAAAGCTCGGAACCATCACAGATCAGTGACCAGAAAGATGGTAAGAGCCACAGGTCAGGGAGGACAAGAGCAAAGAGTGTCTTCTGTATGTCAGGACAACTGAATTCATGAACTTCTGGCAGCTGTGGATCATGCCAGTCAGCATTCTAGCAAGGACTGAAAAGGGCCCCACTCCTAACTGAGAAATTATGATGGCTTCTTCAGGAGTATGAGCCTATAATCCCTAAGGTATAAGAACTGTTAGGTCAAGCCCTCCCCAGTAGATAACCCAATACTCAGAAACATTCTTTCATGAGGAAAGTCTCATGGGAAAACTCAGCCTAATACTCAGTCCAATTCTCAGAATTATATGAACCACACAACTTGAAGCTGACAAGCTAATAATTTTTTTTTTTTTTTTTTTTTTTTTGTAAAAAGAAGGTATGAGGTGTAGGGAGATTGGAGAAGAGCTCAGGTGAATAGTTGGTGGTGAATATGATCAAACTGTGTTGTGTGGAATTCTGAAAGAATTAATAAAAATAATTCTTTGATAGATGTATAAAAGGTCTAGTCCTGTTAGCACTAAGTGATCATTACTGTTGTTGCATACTAAATGACAACCGCAGTCCATGTGTATACCTGTGTATATTCATCCTCTTACAAAACACTGTAAAAAATGAGCCATCAAAGGAAAGAATCAGTGAGCGTTAGCGATCACCTTTGTTGCTCACCTCTGGCCCCCATTCCCTGGCCTCAAGACATGTGGCAGGACAGCTCCAGGATTTGGCAGGCAGACTATTTTATTTATACCAGGGACTTGGATGCCATTGCTATTCCTTCTAGTCAGTAACAGACGCTGCACTGGACAGCAGTGACATCTGCAGCCCCAGGGGAGAAGGGTCAGCACAAATTTTAATTTTGCTTTTGGTTTGGGGCTGTAAATACACAAACAGATTTTTTTTTTCTTCCTGTCAGTTTCGATCTAGCTTCATCACTGACATTTTTTAAATGCTTTATGTATTTGGATTGGCCCAGAAATGTATAGCTTCAGGTATTTGCTTAGTTGACTGTGTCGCTAATTCAACCTCTTTGGTAAAGAAAGAAAGACAAAGAAAATGCCTTAAAATATTTTGGATGTGCTTTCTTCATCAGTAAAAGAATAAAGGAGAGGTCATTCTGTTGCTCTTTGAAGATACTAATATTCCAATATGTTAAATTTAAATATTTGAAATACCAGGAAATAAGAACTCTAGAGACAATCTATAAAATTTTGTGAGTGATTCGATTCAACTAGAAAAAGGAACTTAAAAAACAGAAAACACTCAAAGATTTCCATGCTGTGCTCACTGGTCAGGATGAGATTCTAGACTGATGTCTGATTTACAAGTAAAAATGAGTACATGCTTACATGCACTTACACAGTATGAACACAAATTTGCTCTTTGAACTCCCATGGTTTGCACTGGAGACAATTTCATTCTCTGGGGTTCAGTATCAGAGGAATTTCTATAGCACAAGACACTGCTGATGTTTGTTGAGTCTACATTTGAAGCCATCAAAATGTCCTCTTCAGGCATCCCACAGAGAAAAAGCATCTATCCCTTAAGCATATAAAATAGCATCCTCATTACAGAAACACTATCAGCCTCCATAGTATTTGTAATTTCCCTACGCCCTGGAGCAGTCTTCAAAGGTCAAAGAAAACACTAAGGGCTGTTTCTGTAAGATAATTAGATCAAAATAGAACTGAAGTCTGGCCTCAGGTAGCTATTTCCAACGTGAGTCAGTCACAGGACAATGAAAGCTACAATTCATGCCGAAATGTTCTCCTTGGTCAAGGGGAGACTGACAAGATTGAGTCAGAACTTCTGGGACATTTCTGATTGGCGACCAGCCAGAGCTCCACAACAAAACACAAGAAGCTTAACAGACAAGCAAGTAAGCATCAATTTAGATGCTTAATCATTCAACCTCCTTCATCTGCTTTGGCCTAATTTTTCTAAACTAGACAAACATTTTGAGTTCGTTAGAAAATGTTTAACATCCCTTGAACTATGCAATTAGTAAAAGACAAAAGTAAAGCAAATTAGGTCTTCTTTTATTTTGATGCCAGAGAGACAAACAGATGGCATGCATAATTCACTATGACTAGTAGGTTAAATCAACCTCAAGTCTCTGAAATATAGAGAGGTAGAGGGAAGGGTAGCCATAGCCCCTTCCTCTAGCTCCTGAACAAGTTACTCTAATTGATTCTTGGTTCTAGTATGGAAAAATGATACATAGAGTAAATAATCTCTAAAATGTATTCCAACTCCACAATGAAAGCAAAAGAATATAGAAATGTGATTGTGTGAATGGTAGGCTTATGTTCCCATAAGGCTTCAGTTTAGATGAATTAGAGTAGTCAGGTGTACGTTCCAAAATTCTTTGAGAAAATGCAGTACATAAATACAATGGAATTTTTTTCAGCCATAAGAAAGTATATAGGTATGTTGTTTACAGAAAAAATGCAAAAAGAGATAAACATATTTTGTCTTTGAGATAAATGTTTACCATGTAGTGTTAACTAGTCTATGTAGGCTAGGTTGATCTTAAATTCAAAGAGACTTCCCTGTCTCTTCCTCCCCAGTGCTATAATTAAAGTGAATATACTACGATTATGGGCCAAGAGATAATTAAGCAGATTAAGCCAATAGCAAGCAAATATCGTTTGTTTTCTCTCATCTTTGGCCCTAGAGTTTATACTGATACATGAAATCATGCATACAGATGTGATGTTCTTAGGAGAACAAAGGGGAGTCATGGGAAGCAGATAATAGAAGAAGACAAGGTTATGGGGAATATACCCAAAGTAAAATATGTACTTGAGTATGTCCTTATGAAACATGGCACAATGCATAATAGTTACACACAATGAAATTTTAAAACATAATAAATTTTATGAAAACTTCTTTAAGACCAGATTAAGGAAGAATTCTGCTGCAATCAGGAAAAACTAAAGAGGCCAATTGGAAAAGACAGACAAAGCCTTCAGCCAAGACCATCACGGCTGAAATGACATCACTGTTATGACGCACACCCTTTCACTGACATGTATAAGATAAAAAAAAAAAATGGTTTGAGATGACAGATGACAGAGATGGTTGGAGAGATGACAAGTGGATAATCAATAGAGAGATCAATCACATTTTCCAAAATGTTAGATTTATTTTTAAAACTCCAAATAGCTAGGAAATAATGCAAAAGTTGACTAGAGAAAATCTAGTTTAATAACAATAGATCAAGTGAATAAAAGTATAGATGTCATTTAAAACTCTACTGAGTGCTAAAATAACCAATTGTTTTTCCTTGTAGTCATCTAGAATTTATTTAAAATAAGCATCCCTGTGAGCACTGGCTAACAGTGTGGGGTGTTATAAATTTTAGAAACAGAAAAAGAAAAGAAAACATGTCAAAAATGACTAAGCCACTGAAACATTTTCTTAAAGACAAAAACAGAAGAGCAGGTCCCACTGAATGCTGTTTACCTGAAGGTAAAATGAAATAAAATAATGGGTGAGATTGAACCGATTCAGATCATAGATACCTGTGAGAGACAGAAAGGTTTATGAGGACATTTCATGGTTATACCAAATATAAAAAAAACGCTGTTAACCAGTTATATATTACTATCTTGAAATATTACCTTTTCCTTTGTTATTTTACTTTTTCATTGTCATACTTGACTTACAAAAAATAGAGTTTACTAAGTGCTGGGAAGTTTATGCTCATATTGAATCATGACCCATTTCTCGGGCTCATGGTCAACTCATCAACTATAAGTGACATAACAAATAGAGATATGTTCTCTTGAGGAGAAGAATCTTTTATTGTAGCATAAACTGGACGAATGCATCACAGTATTTTTACATTTATCTTTTCATTCAAGAGAGACTTAAACAGTACACCATATGTATCAGGTACAGTGGACAGAGATGGGGGACAACACCTGCTTCTTGTCCCCATGCCATCTCATGGGGGATAAGCAGTGAAAGAAAAAGTCTGACAAATCAATGTGCAGCTATACTATACTATAAGCTAAATTGAGAATAGTGCTCAAAAAGGCTATGACAGAAATATCCAAGCTTACCAGAGAGATCATGGGTTGGAGACTTGATCTATTCCTAAATTTCTGCTCATCAGCAAACAGGTAAAAGAAGTATTTCTATTTGGTGTGTGGGGGGGTGCAACATAAAATCTTGTCCTGTGGATAGTCATTGACTATATAAATACTTCTATATCCAAAACTGGGCCAGCTTTGAAATTGTCTTGCTGGCAACATATTATATCTTGTGAAATAAATCCACTATAATTTGATAGAAATATATACCATTATTATACACATTTTTGGTTTTGTTTTATTAATTCACAAAGAAGTAAGTTTCCTTATGGCATTTTTATGCATAGTTAGTTTCAGATGACCCTCTCCCTCACCACTTCTTTCTCCTTACTCCTCTGTTTCCATCTCCAGTAGTCTCCCTTCCATTTTGAAATCACATGTATTTTCTTGCCCCCAAACACCTTCTTGGTTCAGCTAGATCATCATATCAAAACTGATGGCTGTACCTCCAGAGCTGGCTTCCCAGAGACCCAGTGTATTCCTACAGTGACAAACTCTAGAGTTCAGGAGGACAAAATAAAGTCAGAGCTTCCTATGCGTGCAAATGTATATCCAACCCACAAACAAGTCCTAACATCTAGAAACAGAAATTCATGACAAGTGGTTACCAACATCAAAAACGGGAGTGCAAATAAATCCAATATTGTCCCTCTCTTCCCCCTCTGTTCACGATCAACTGTATCCTTTAAGCAGTCAGGAGAGAACTGTTACCAAATCTAACTCTCTTCCAGAAAGTCATCATCCCTCACCAATGGAAATGGAAAAAGAATCCTCATTTTTCCTGGCAGCAGGGAAAATTATTGTTATTTCTTACAGAAGGAAACCATAACATTTATAAACATAAACATAAACAATAATAATAATAATAAACTTTAATCAAGAAATTAAATTTAAATTATATCATATAAAAATATTAATTAAAAAAGTTTAATTTGAATGCATTTACTAAATTGAGAGTATTTTCAGAGCATGGAAGAAAAGAAAATTCAAGATATCTTCTAACTTTACCCATAACTTCCCCAATATATGATGAGGAATTATAATTTGATTTTACAATAAAGGCTCTAATCTGAATCCAAAGGTGAGCTTGCTTGTTCCTCAGAGACATAAGCTCCTTAGAGGGCAGGGACAGCATTTCCATAGTCTTTGTCTATGCTCTTGGCATACTATCATTTCAATTAAATGCCTTACAAACAGCTGAAGGTGTTTACAGGACTAGAATGGTCTTTATATTCTTCAGAGCCACAGGAACCCCTTGTAACTTTGTGCTGGAACAATAATGTCTTATTTGACTCAAGTGATCTTCTTCAAAGAGTATTTTACTATGACACAGACCTTGATAATAGAATCATTTTTTCATACTAAAATGCACTGCAAAATTGTCTGAGTTTTCAACAATTACATACCTTTCGTGTCATATCCATTCACACACCTTGAAATCAACCACTTGAGTCCATAAACCCACAAAGGAACAAAATGAGTCAGAAAATTCTGGTTATATATTATACATCTTGCAATATTTGGATATCATGCTTTTTAGATGAAACCATGCCTAGTTCTTTATACTTTTGTTGACTTGTATTAACTTTGTATTGATTTCAACATCACTTCATGACAGATCCAGTACAGTCCAGATCCCTGAATGTGTGATCGCCACCCAAGTACTTGCACAGGTTCTGTAGGGGATTCACTAGGGCTTTTATGTTGTCAACAATAATGCCAAGAAGACAAGAGAAAAGGGATGGAGCTAATGACAAAATCCATTGGATAAAAAGGCTTCATTAATTTCTGAGTAAGCTGAACAAATTCATTAAAGCCTACAAATTAATTATATGCTAAAACAAAACTGAAAAGTCAATAAGCATATTTTCTGGGGAAATGATAGCTAATTATGTCATACAATCAAAATTCCATTGTCACAAATATATAGGTTGAGACATTATTGAAGAACAACTCTATGCTTAAGTGCCATAGTTTGAGTGTTGCCAGCTTTCTTATAGGAAAATATATACAATGTAAAGTTCAAAGTTAGATTTCTTTTTGGCTAGTGTTAATTGTAACTGACAATAAATTAATGGGCTAGATCAAAGTAAAGAGACAAACATCAAAAGCACATTGTTTTAGAAATATATCTAGAAAATAGTCGAAACAGGTTCATTCAAGAGGTATGGAAGGAAAGATCCAGGTAGACTTAGCCATGGTCCCCTGTATGGAGTTTATGAAGAAGGCTGTAAGAAGGATAATTTCATGTCTACTTGACAATAGCTAAAGTCATCTGAAAGGAGGGGACATTTGTGATATTCCACTGTACTCATAGATTGATGAGTACACCTGCAAAATAACTCACCTGGGCTCATAAGGCCTCACAAGACTGATCAGACAAGCAGGGAGCCTGCATGGGTATGACCTTGGTCCTCTGCATATATGTTACTGTTGTATAGCTTGGTCTTCTTAAGGGATTCCTAATGAGTGAGCAGGGGCTGTCTCTGCCTCTTTTGCCTGCTTTGGGGACCTTTGATCCTCCTATTGGGTTGCCTTGTCCAGTCTTAATATGAGGGGAGATACCTAATTTTATTGCCACTTAATATGCCGTGCTTGGTTAATATCAATAAGAGGGCTGCCCTTGTCTGAAGAGAAAAGAGGAGTGGATGGACATGATTGTGGACAGGAAGGGGGGGGGTCTAGGGGGTAGAGGAAGAAGGGAAAACTGTGGTGAGGGTGTAATATTGTAATATATGAAAGAATACATTTAAAAATATAAGAAAATGCCTCCATAAAATTAGGCAAACCTTTAGGGCATTTTCTTAATTAGTGATTGTTGGAGGAGGGCTCAACCCATTGTAGGTGGTGCCATCCTTGGGCTGGTGGTCTTGGGTTCTATAAGAAAGCAGGCTGGGCAAACCATGAGGCATAAGGCAGTAAACAGGACTCCCTTATGGCCTCTTGATCATCTCCTGCCTTCAGGTTCCTACCTGTACTGGCTGGTTTTGTGTGTCAACTTGACATAAGTTGGTGTTATCACAGAGAAAGGAGCTTCAGGTCAGGAAATACCTCCTTGAGATCCAGCTGTAAGGCATTTTCTCAATTAGTGATCGAAGGGGAGGGCCCCTTGTGGGTGGTGCCATCCCTGGGCTGGTAGTCTTGGGTTCCATAAGAAAGCAAGCTGAGCAAGCCAGTAAGTAGCATATCTCCATGGCCTCTGCATCAGCTCTTGCTTCCTGCCCTGTGTGAGTTCCAATCCTGCCTTCCTTTGGTGATAAACAGCAATGTGAATATGTAAGCTGAATAAACCCTTTCCTCCCCAACTTGCTTCTTGGTCATGATTTTTGTGCAGGAATAGAAACCCTGACTGAGACACTACCCTATTTGAGTTCTTATCCTGGCTTCCTTCAGTGATGGACCACAGTGTAGAAGTGTAAGCCAAACAAAGCCCTTTGCTCCCCAACTTACTTTTTGGTCATGGTGTTTTATCACAGCACTAGAAACCCTAAGACAGAGGCTATCAATATGGAATATGAGAAGGTGGTTTATGTACCCTTAAATAAGCCAAGAAATATTGCAAATGCAACAGCTACAGACAGAAAGAAGCAATGGAAAAGATTTACATATGGCCTGAGAAATTAAACCTGTACTCAGTCTGTAAGATTCATAGATCAAATGATGAGACTGCACGGTTTACAAATGCATTTAGAATTTTCCAGAAAATTCCCTTGCAGGGAATCTGCTCGTGAGTTATGGTTGCCATTCTAAAGTTGTTGCCAAACTGGCCAGTGTGTGGTCCAATGACCGTGTCCCTGGCACTGGAAACCACATCTAGGTAGGAAGTTCCTATCAATACAACTTTCGGTTTGCATCTCTGTATGAGAGGCAGGGTGAGGTGATGAGGAACTAGGTTGAGTTTGTCCTTTTTGGAGGAGACCATACTCCTTTATTTAGATCAAAACTCATCATTCTGTTCCTTGTTCAGGTCATGCCTAGGCAATAGTCATATTGGTGAGACTTTATGGGTGTAGCTTCTGGCAGTGGAGGAAATGACGCAATTCTATTATAACTTGAAAACATAAAAGAAACCTCATCATCCTAGCTCTCCCTCCCATCATCAATGATTCCCTTATCCACACTCTTTCCAGCACTGTAGACACATATCCCAAATACACACTGGAGTTATTAAGAATGAGAAGAACAAACTGTTTGCCCACTCTCATAATCATAACTCCTAAAAGGTCATTTAAACATTTAATCAAGTCCTTGGCCCTCGGGGGGCGAGAGTGGGAGTCCTCCAGTGTGCAGAGCACCCTGAAGCTGGGCTTTGTGTCAGTCCTGGAGAGGATTAGACCAAATGCACACAGAAATCAACAATAGGAACACTTTCTGTCACTAAGCAGGGGAGAAAAAAACTAAACAGTTCCTTGGACTCTACTAAATTAAATCTTTCACACCAATTATTGAAGCCCCTATGGAAAACAAGTCAGAATTCCAGGATGTCAGCCATGTATTGAAATGTAAACTACCATTGGAGAAAAAAACAGGGGTAGGTGGGCATCCTAAATCAATATGAATTATTTGTTTTCCGGGACTTTGGAGCTGCGGCTCTGCTGCTCCCTTTCCCAGGTACAAATACACAAAAGAGGGCTGTGTTTCATCAAAGTGGCTCAGACAAATGACACTCCTCAGGGTGTCAGCCCTACAGAGGCAGTTGGCCTGCTCTCTGCCTCCACCCATGGGTACTTTTCACTTCCAAGGCTATCAGCTTGTTTCAGACCTATGCCTTCCCTCTGAGGAGGGACAAAGGCAAGACCACAGTGGAAATCCTCTGTGTGCTGCTAATAAGCCTATTTAGAGTCAACGAGAAAGCCTCATTTTTGTACCAATAAGAGCCTTCAAGAGTTCTCCTGAATCAGTAAAACCAAAATGTTTCTGTGTACTCTCTGTCCTCATTTCACATCAGCCTGGGAAGCAAAACTGAGCAAAATGCCAGACACTACGACCTCTACATTTCCTTCCTTCTCTGATGTCCTCTGGCTCTGTAGGCTGGGGGGATTTGAATTTTATTTAATTTATCTTATACTCTGACGGAATCCTGAGCCATTCATCGGTTTTAGGTAATCTCCCTGTGCTCTGCTGAATCAGCATATTTGGAGTCTCAGCTCTCTCTTGGCAAAGAAATGAGTATCGCTCCCATCCCACAGTTCTGCTACCACAACCTGCTCTTTCCAAAAGATGTCTGGCTAGAAATACAAATGAACCCTACCTAGTTTCGACTTGCATCCCATAGCAAGGAGAGAGTCATATTGTTTGTTGGTCGTGAACACGAAGAGAGTTCAGCATAAGTGTCCTTAATGAAAGATATTAATCATTTTCCCAAATAAAAATCTGCAAATTCTTACCATGTGAGTGTGGCGACGTAAGCAAATACTCCTGCATGGAAGGTCAAGGGTGGGTCATTGGCTTTAATAGAAAGAAACACGTGGATGGAATGATGCTTTCCAGTTGTCAAGAGTACCATCTTCTTCCATAGCTGCTAGGCACATCCCTTTATCAGCCTACTGTCAGGTACATTGTAGTGATGTATAACAAGTTAGGCAACCTTTCTGAAAACAAAGGGAACTAGACACTTAAACTCAATGGTTTAGTAATACAAGACATTGGTATCATAAGGAGGAAACATAAATCTGATGACATTTGGAGCACAAAGCACCATCATCACCACCCAACTCCAGAAATGGGAAGAAATGAGATGTAGAAAGAATTCAGCACGGTTAAGTTACTTGTGTAAGACCATACAGCTACAATATAACTGCCAGTGGTACTGCGAACTTTACTGTACACAGAAAGCCTAATAGAAACCTCACATTCCTCTTAGGTCTTATGTTCTATTTGATGAACTCACCAACACTTTGAAGAGTTTCCACTTACACTGCAAAGAAAAGTGCTTAGCCTAGCCGAAATCCTGTCCAACTGGGCATAAGAAGCATATCAGTACCCCATGTAAAACATCCTGGTAGAATAGAGGGCATCATGTTTAAAGGTGAAGTATTTTGATGCATTAAGGAACATCATTTATTATATATATTTCATCATTTTCAACTTATATTGAACTAGATCTAAATAAAATCTTGCTGAAAAACTGTATATCACTTTTATTCTACTAGGTCACATCTTATCTTCACAAACTGGGTGATCATGTTTAGAAAGTCAGCAATGCAGAGCTGGTTAACTCAAAGTTGGAGTGGACTGTGAACTGTGTTGTGTCCAACGTGGTTTTTTTACTGTCCATACAGCTACAGATATAATACTAACTACAAGAACAAAGACATCCCTTTCCTAAGGGTCCTGGGAGACTTTCCCACTTATACCACTAGCAGAAGTTCTTTGCCAACCACCCTTTCACCACAAACCAGCCAGCAGGTTAATATACTATATTTGGAAAAAAGTGGTCAGGATTAACTGAGTTTCAGGAGGGGTGTGCTGAAATAACATTTTTTCTAGTTTTCTGCTTACCAGGAAACCCACTAAGCACGGGAAGCCACTTACATTATGAGTAGTATAATAACTTAAGTAAATAAAATATATGGTTCTGTATGCACTTGCAAACAAGTACTCAATAGCTGTGCATAGCTAGATATTGGCAACAGAAATATAAAGCAACTTTGCTCACCAAAGAAAGTTTTATTGGGCAGTTCTGGACTAAAGGAAGGGGAAATTTTGCCCATCAGCCATCAGCAATATTTTCTGTATAGCCTGTGTAATAGACAGTAAACTTTGTGCACAGTATTTCTTTAAAGTTCACCAAGGGCTCTGTGAGGAAGTATTGTTATCATGCATTCATCTAGACTTGAGGCTACTAGCCACAAATGCAAAGATATCCTGAAATATCTCACATACATGCAAAAAGAAAAGGCACAGTTAAGGTCTTGATCTTACTTACATCTACTCATATCTGGCATCTCTGTTCTTTCTGCATGTCAACTATATTCTTCCATGACAGTTTTCTGGAAATACATTGCTTCATATTTTCATCTCAATTGAAATTTTACAACTCTTTTCCCTTTGCCACATTGCTTATCCCTGCTCTGTGTATGTGTGTGTGTGTGTGTGTGTGTGTGTGTGTGTTCCTCTTCCCATTACACAATGCATCTCAGTGGAAGAATGTAGCTTCATAAGTCATCTTTTCAATAGCCTGTGAGCTCAGTAATAACAAGTACTATTTCTTTGTTGTTCACTGCCACACCCTTGGTACCTAGTAAAAAGTGTTTGACAAGATGTTGCTGGCAAATAAAATATCTCACAGGTTCATTTATTTCTAAAATAAGTTTTTAAAGAAATTTGTTAGAGCCAAATGTCATGGGTGGTACTGGAACAGCAGGAGATAAACCAAGTTCCTGCCCTTGTGAAGCTTCTGCTCTTCTAGGGCCGGAGCATGTAACAACAATAAATAAATAAACATACGTAGTTTGAACATTTTACACATGCTTAACTAATCTTTTCCATTGTTTTACAAGTGTTTTCATTACCCTGTTACCTTGTCAGAAATCTCTTTAAATAGAATAAGAATAAGCGAGGTCTCTTTAAATAGAATAAGTGAAATTATTTTTAAACAAAGTCCAAAGCAGGACACCATTACAGACCAACTTATCTAAAGTTAGAAGGTGGTAGGCATATTTTAAGTCCTGAAGATATAAGCTCTGCCTACTAGCAACCTCTGGACTGATGCCTTCATTTTCCTTGCTGTCTTTCTAAAGCATACTCTTTGTAAACAGAGATTTCTAGCAGACTATACAATTTAGCCAGTATTCTACATAACCAAGCCATTACTCAGTCTCTCCGGGACAGTTCTTCAGTGACTCCCAAGAAGCACAGGTCATTTTATTTTAACTTTCCTTTGCCCTTACATTGTTGTTGTTGTTGTCCTTGGTGGTGGTGGTGGTGGTGGTGGTGGTGTCAAGTTGGATAGTTCTACTGCTCAGATGTGCTCCTAAATGTTTGAGTTCATGCATGCTCTTTTAGTTGATCAAGCAATGATCATGATGCATGATAATGATGATGGCACTTCCTTAAACCTCACAAGTTTAATCGAATCCCAAGGTTAATCCTGAAACAGTTTAAGGAGCACTCAGTTGTTTTAGATCTTTACCACATCTGTGAGTTTCAGTGGAACATTCCAGAAATGTTCAGCTCCTATTTGTCCTCAGTAATACCAGAATCTTGTACTATTTACAGAATGAGTCCAACCAAGGCTTCTTGTGCATAGATTAGCATTAAAATGGGCATTTTTTTTTCTGTTTTGTTATTGTCTGGAAAATGTATGCATTTACAGACAATTCAGACACACTTACTTGGTAGCAGAGTTAGTGTTCTCAGACTAAAATTTTCAATTTGACCCTTCACTGTCAAGGAGAGTCACACAGATGGAATAAATAGCACTGGATAGCCATTGGGAGATCTGGCCACTAAAGCAAGGAAATCTGTGGAGTAGGTCAAATCGACTCAGCCCCATTCTGGGAAAGGCCTTCAGAGTTAAGACAGGAACAAAGGCAGAACCAAGCAGCAATCAGACTTCAGGCTTTCAGGCAGTTAAAGGGCTTTAGATAGTTCACCCAGGCCACATGGACCCCAGTTTGTTTTTCTCCAACATGAAAGAATTGAGCTGGCTGCTAGACCCCTCTAACTCATGTACTTTATGTGCACTTATGGTTGAAAGTACATTTCCTGACATTGTCAAAGTATCTTTTGTCCTTGACAAGTCAAACTTTTTAATCTTCTTTATGGGGTTTGAAAATACAGGTGCATCTGTGTGAGTTTTGTTATATTTAGGAATGAAGCTTTCTGCTTCCAAATTTTCTTACAACAAAACACACAAACACATACACCTGTATATCTTACTGATCTGCATATTAATTGAAGATAGTATATAAAGCATAGGTTACTGATTGCAGAATGTTGCATTTGCTGATAAATATTAAAATTGTTATTTACATGATTCTGTGCAGGCAACACCTTGAGTTTATCTGTAATTCTTAGCAGAGTTGAATATTTATTCTGCTCAGTAAGCTTCAGGTGCTATTGGTATCAGTGTAAGCTAACTATCACATCCCCGGAGCTTACTGCATTCAAGCCACCTGGAAACTGCTCAGAAATATAGAACAGTCCATCCAATACCTACAAAATCAAATCTGCATGCTAACAACAAAGCACATAGGTAATTTGTGGGCACACAGCCTTTGTAGAGGTGTTGTTATCTATTATGATTCTTTCAAAGCTGATATTTAAAGTAGGGGATTTGGGAGCTTCTTGGTTTTGCTTTCAGTTTGCTCAAAAGCAGTGAGTTGGTGAGCAAACTAACTATAATTTAGCCAAGTGACCTGCTTTAATTCAATGTCACCCGGTTTAAGAAGGATGCTATAAAATCTTAGTCTTAGTTCTATTCTCATAAATGGCTGGGAAACAGAAAACCATATAAAAGGCTCTGAGGTATCCTATACTCACTAGCTAAAACCACATATGTGATTGAAAGGGCATGTGAAGAATATTAAAATATTTTCCATTTTCTGTGAGATCGGATAACAACCAATTGTATTCTCTCTCTCTCTCTCTCTCTCTCTCTCTCTCTCTCTCTCTCTCACACACACACACATTATGGAAAGAACAAGAACAGAGGCCCAGCTCCTCAGGGACAAATCATGTCTCAGTAGTAAGAGTTAAATAGCTAAGACATGTCTGAACCAATGA
>NC_034591.1:47243240-47252516 GCF_900095145.1 Mus pahari
ATATATATATATATATATATATATATATATATATATATATCTCAGACTTTAAAACTACAGCTGCCAGAGCCATCCCAGTCTCCATGACCATCATGGCCACCTTGCCCTGATGGACTTTTGACAGTGAACCAAAGTAAATTTCTCCTGTCTAAAACTGCTTCTGTCAGGCATTATGTCATAGCAACGGGGAAGGTTACTAAAGCATACATAAAGCATCAGAAAGGCACACAGAAAATGCTTTTGACTATGTGGTGAAAATTATGAAATAAGTAAGTAATAAAACAATCTGAAGGTAAAATACAAGGACAAATCCCAAAAAGACTCCGGGATTCTAGTTACAGCTCTGAGACTAACACTCTGAGTGTTTTAAATAATTAACTTCCCTGGTTTCCAGTTTCTTTATCTAGAAGATTAGAAAATGATTTTGATTTTACATTTTCTCTCTCTGAATTCTGAAATCTAGTATGTCTGAAATCAATGCCTGTTTTACCATCTCAGATGCACCTATTGGAATTCAATACAGAATTTGAGAAATGCAATAAATAAGTCATTCTGGGATATTTTGCTATTTTACTTGCCAAGAGCCGAAGCAACTGGGCCAATGGCCACCTCAGAGTGCTAATATGCAGACACTCTCTCCAAAAGAATCTTAGTCTGGGCAAGGGGACAGATAAGACTACCAGAGCACACAGCGAAGATTAATATTTTCGTATCTTTTCATTGTGAATCACCAAATCAAATTGCTGAAACTCGATCCCCTGCTAACTACCCAATTCATTTATCGAGCCTTGTATTCCCTGAGCAAATGGAGGAGAACACCATCATCTCAGAGCCTTCCATAGCAAAGAATGACTGCTGAGAGCTAGCTGTCCCGGAAAACTTACCTGGTCGTGCTGGCACTAGAAAACAAACTGACAGGCCTTTCCAGAAGCTAATTATTGTGCCTGCTATTTGGTTCACTGACAAAATTGCTTGTTTGCAGGAAGAAACATACTTGTGCATTGCTTTTTCCATTACCACTATTTCTATCATCATAAATAAGAATCAATAGGCCATTTCATGTAGCATATGCTCACCACCATTTATAACCTGAGTGTTGGCTGTGTCTGGGCTAATCTGGGTGCCCAAGTGGACTGGCAGAGGATTAGAAACACAGCAGACAGAGGAAGCCTAGTAGAGTTAAGGAGATAGTGTTCATCTGTGAGCGCCCAGGGTAAGAGAAGAGCACTATGTGTCTATAGGGATGCAGCACAGTGCCTGGCACCTGGTGGTTTATTCAAATGCATCATCATGTGAATGATGAATCGTCAAGAGGATGCATGATGGGTGAATGAATCAAGATTCCTCAGAAGGTCCTATGGGCATGAATGGAGTTGACCGTTAGGATATATATATATATATATATATATATATATATATATATATCCACACTTAGGATAGTGTCTTGACAACAGGAAGAGGATTTATAATTCCTGGTACAGATATAATTACAGAGACAGTGTGTGAGCTGAAAAACAGACCACCTGTGAGCTGAGAGCTCAATTGTATGGACAGGTTTCTATGACCCTCTCTCTGAGTCCTCACAAGAGAAAACACTAATAAAGAACCTCTTTTCTGACAATAGCAATCTTGCTGAACAAAGTAACGCCATGCAAGAGACTTATGAGAGAAATGACAGAGAGAGCAGAAAGATGTAACGTAAAGACAATGGGAAAGACGTTGAGGCAGGGGACAGAGTGCGAAGCAAGCATGTGGAAATGTATGGGGACTAGGGGACAAGGAAGATATTTTCTGGGGAGTCTGGATGTCTAGGATTGGGAGATGGAAAGGCACTGATGCTGGGAACAGAATGAGAGGGTGAGGGAGGAAAGATCACACAAAATGTGTATGTGTACAAAATAACAACCATCACCACTGATAGCATGGGAAGGAGAGGCCTTTTCCCTTCTTGACAAAAAACAAAGGGAATTTTAAGTAGGATTAAGTAGTGGCAGCTTTCAGAACTCAGCAGCTCTCAGAAGCAATAATAACTACATAAATAGCTAAGTGGAGATAGGAATTACCTCACTCAGAGTTTGGCCAGCATATCAAAAGCTAGAAGCATTAACGCCTCTCTCTGAAAGCTTTCCTGAGACACTGGGGACGGGGGATCATCTCCAAGAACCGTCTGAACCACGTTAATGTTAGAAAGAGGATGCTCCTCACTGCTGGAAGACATTCTGTCTCCCGAAAATTAATAAGACAGACTCAAACCCTGCTGGGAAGTACGTTCTTATCCATGTAAATATATTGCCAGTATCACCCCCAATGGAAGCAAATTGCTATAGTCACCAATTACTATAGTCTAATATAAAATTTTACTCAACACAAACAATCCACAAGTGATGATATAAATGGGGGAGGAAATCCTTGTGAATTCTTAGAGTTCCCTTTTCTTGTTTGTAAGTGGTTAGACATGAATAAAAAAATACACTTATTAGGGGGTGCATATGTAGCAGTCAGGGGACAACTTACAAGTATAGTTCTCCTTCTCTACCCTGTGACTCTCAGGGATCCAGCACAGGTCACTGCACTTGGCGCAAGTGCCTTTTTCTCCTCATCCATTTTCTGAAGCCCAGAAGATGAGCTTTTTAAAAGCCAATTTAGACAATAATCTCAAGACCCTGGAAACATTCACTCATGCAAATACAGTAAATTTTTCTATCAAGTATCTGAACATTAACATATTTTATCATTTTCCCTCATTCTCCGAAGTCCAAGGCCTAGACACCTTTTCTTAGAAGTTGTAAAGTTTTACAGGTTACTTCCCTAAAGTAAGTTATAACATCATTCACTGTTACAAAACAGAGACAAGCAACTTCACTGCCCCCAATGGTATTTGAATAAAATATTGACCCAGTTCCCTAAGCTACATTTTTCCTCCAGCACTTAAACACTAATTTCCCTCATCTTGCACTAAAAATAGTTCTAACTGAACAAATTATTAGCAGTATCCAAATAATTCAAGGAAATATGAAGCAGACTTGTCACCATGGCTGCCTTCAACAATAAACCAATTCAGTATTTATGTCTGAGTGAAGTACTAAGTATATGTCATCTAAAGATATCAACAGTAGAACTTCATGTCTTAATTTACTTAGAAAATGGGAGTTAGGAAAACCTGGTGGTTCTTCAAACATCCCATTAATAAAGTATATGATAGGTTAGTAATCAATTTCCTATCACACACACACACACACACACACACATCAGGAAAAAAATAAATGTCTCTAAGAACTGTCACAGTTTCACAGCCTCAGTCTAACCAAGAGGATTTGAGTTTGTACAGGACCAAATAATAACATTATTCTAAATGCAGCGGTAAGTGTGGGATGAGAATATAAGTGAATGAGAAATTCTCTGTTGTCACTTGAATCTGGACTGTCCTAACAGATTCACATTTTTAAACAGTTGGTCCTCAGTTGACCCAGCTATTTGGAAGGCCTGAAACCTCTTGGTGGTAGGGCCTAGCTAGCAGAATTAAATCAGTAGAAGTCTGTCTGTGATGGCTCAAACCTGCTTCCAGTCTCTTCCTTCCTCTCTGCTTCCAGTATGTACCATGAAGTAAACAACCTTCTCCCCAACAGACTTACCATATACTCTGCCTCACAATGGGACCAGAATCAATCGAGCCAAGGACTCCATTGGATTAACAACTCTGAAACTGTGAATCTAATTACAGTCTCTGTGGTTTTAACTGCTTTGGTTTGATGGTTTTTGTTTGTGTTTTTGTTTTTCATGGAGATGAGAAAAGTAATGATACACTTATAAACCTTTATTAACTGCTCTTTAATTTCCTACTGTTCCTTAGGACTCCTCTCCATATGACCTTTGCCGTTCCTACAGCATCCTGTCACACTGGACTCCATGCCTTTCACCGGAGGACCCATCGTTGCCTTCATTTGGATGCATGCTCCTGAATTCTTCTGGTGAACAAACATGCACTAGACTTGCAGCAATATAGTTGTCTGAACTTTATCAATATCTAAGTTAAAAATGAGAATTTATTAATCATTAAATTGACACCTCCTGTTACACATATGTCCCTTATACTGTCACATCAAATAAATCCTGTTATTTAAGGGTACTGCCTACCCTGAAATTTTTCTAGAAGTTTCTCTTCTAATTTATATGAAAACATGCTAATGTGCCCAAGCCTTTCAAACCTTCATCTTTAATTTTCTTCTCAGGTTTTCTTAGAATATTTCATTTATTTATCTGCCAAAGTTCTCTTAAGAGCATCCTTTCTTCCTCTTCCTCTATTCTATTCTGTTTAGCCATATGGTTTCTCTGTCTCTCTCAGGCATCTTGTCCCTGTTTCACATCTCTCTGAAAAACTGCAACTCTATGGGAGGTGTCTTTTCCTCTGGAGACAAAGAAGAATCTGGACACTCAACTTGCTTTTCTTGCTCCAACCCACTATTCTGTTACCTTTTCTGACTCCCCACTGTGCTGATTAAGGTTGTTGTTGTTGTTGTTGTTTATCAATGTGACACAATCTAGGTTTAGGGAAGAGGGAACCCCAACTAAGAAAATGTTTTCATCAGGTAGACCTGTAGGCAAGTCTGTTGAGTAACTTTTTGATTAGTGATTGGTGTTAGAGGACCTAGCCTGCTGTGGGTGGTGCTACCCCAGGGCACCCCAGGGCACCCCAGGGTCTTTAGCTGTTAATGAGAGCAAACTGAGCAAGAAATGGAGAGGCCAATAAGCAGCAAACCTTCATGGTCTTCTTTGACTTCTTGCCTCCATGTTCCTGCTGGAGTTCTCTTCCCTGACTTCCTTCAGCAGTGGACCATATGTGGACTATGAGATGGATACTTAAGCAGAAACCCGATTTTGGTTACAGTGAATTATTACAGCAACAGAAACTAAAATTCAGACACCACCCTTGAGTTTTCTATCGTTATTCACCCTTTCTCCTATAAATGCATTTCTGTCCTTGTGTCTGATTTCACTGTATTTGAACTTCTAGTGAAGTCTCTGTAGGGTCCTAGACCTTGTGTTGCCACCCACTGGGGAATTACATGGGCTGTATCAGAACTAAATCCGAGGTAGTTCCAAAGCATCCTTTTTTTTTTTTCCTGATGTTTTCTCCGTCAGCTAATTCCACCACCATTTCCCCAGACCACCCTGTCAGAGATTCTCCATGCAGGCTCTCCTCTGCTTCAGTCGTTGACCCTGTACTAAGAATACCTCCTGGAGTATCCATCTGTGTGTGCCCTGTAGCCCTTGGCGGTGACTACCTAGCACCAGGACCACGGCCGAGTTCACAGACCTGCCTGCTTTTCTCCCCTGAACTCTTGACCTGCTTTTATTTCTGCTATAAGAATCTTCTGGAAATCACTGTCTGAGCAACTACTCTGAGTGAATAGTCCAAGTCACTTGGCCCATGAATGGGATGAATCCCAGACCCCTCAATTCTGGAAACTAAGGAGAAATTGAAAAGCATTTTTTATTTTTCTTTTATATGACCATTGCTAGCAATGGCTCTTTAATCGTAATATTCTTATACTCTTGTTGCCAAGAGCGTTTTTTTTTTTTTTTCTTTTTCCAAACCAAAGGAAAAAAAGAGTTATTCTGACTTTAGACCCTGCCATTTTCCTGTCTTTACCTGACTGACATCACATGACAGCAAGTTCTCTTCTCAAGTGTCACTATTATGTGACTCACATACTGTTTGGACCACACAATCTGCTACCCTCTCTCCCAATTCCATTCTGTTTCACTTTCATAATCTTTTTTTCTTTCATTTCTCCTAGAATTGTCTCAGCGTCAGTATTGGTTCACTTTCATGTTTACTTAATTAGTTCCTGTCACCTCAGATGCATGTGTAAATTCACAAACATGATTCTTGTATCACTTCCATCCTTCTTGGCTCAGTAAGCCTAAAGTAAGAATTTTTTTGTAATAATTTTTGCATCTTTATATTCTTTCTAATTATATGTCTTCAATAGCACTTATCTTTTCACCACTAGAGGTGAGGTGGATAGAAATTAGGACATCTCAAAACGTAAATGAAGAGTTTCCCTCTCCTGCTCAAATATGGTAGCTTTTGGTGTGGTTCTTCCTAATGATTTTTGGGAAGTTTTTTAATCGTGATATCAACAGTACTCTTTAAATATCATATTCCTTGTGTTCCTAGCTATATTAGAGATAAATGTTTACATTGACCTTGTACTGTGAGCCGATTAAATTCACTGCTTAGTAATAGCTTCTAAGGTTCCATATCTGTTCCTATGCACACAATCATGTTATCTGCAAATAAACGTAGTTTTATTCTTGCATTCAGAGGAACATTCAATGATGATTATTTGAAATGCAAGCTATAGAAACTAAAAGCATCAGGAATCATAGCTGCTGGAGCAATAACTGTTGTGATAGATAGAGATTAATAGTATAATGGAGGAACACTTTGTTAATAGTTGAAAAATACTTGTCTTACGGCAACTTATGATTGATTTAGTATGATACCTTGTCCATTTGCCTACCTCCTATGAAACACATTAAGATACTTTCCCAGAAGACTCTTAAAACAGTTTATTCAAATACAATTGAAACACCCCAGTGCTGCCCACATGGTATATTTTGGATGAATTGTTGTTGATGGAGTGTAAAAACCATCTTCGGTTTATTGAGTGATGAGCTCATGTTCATCCTTGTTAAAGAAACATGAGACCCAAGAGGACAGAGCATCCCCTATGTGCCACATTAAGTGGCACAGAGAAACGTTTTCTTCCTTAGGAAAAGCTAAAACAAGTGTAACAAGAGAGACATAGGAGTGTCTACCTGTGCATTTCTTTATGTGACTGTTCCTCTTCCCATGTGATCCTAGTTTGCATCCAAAATTCTCCTCCCAAAATTCTGCAAACCACACATTTCTTCGATTATTGGCAAGAGTTCGGCTTCTAAAGTATCGGTCAAACCCTGTGTTAGAGGAAAAAGATATGATTTCAATATTCATTAAAATTCAAAACAAAAGACCACCAGAACTTTGAAGAAGTGTTTTATTGCACAATATTTATAGCATATAATATGTTATATATGCTATATAATAAAGATATATACAACAACCTCTCCTAACATAAATCCACACTCCAGACTTCACTGCACCTAAACCCACTACAATGTCTTTGTCTCCTGTATGATCTGTTTTCAGCTAATTCAATAAGGCAGTCAGTGCTGTCACAATCTTATAGAGCCATGGCTAAGTAGTCTAACCACTTCTTTAAGCAAAGACATCTGGAAACAATGCCTTGCCCCAGAGGACAATGTTAAAGATAGGAATTTAGGTCATTGTCAAGAGTATTGGGAAGATATTTGAGAAACAAACAATCCATCAACAACTGAGCTCCAATTTTTCCTTGTTTCATTTACTTTTCCACAGGGTCAATTAGCATAATGCATTCCATGTTTATTAATCACCTAAGTTCCCTCCAATGCTATAACCATCACAAACATCCATAAAACGTGTGCAGAAGTCAGCTATAGTAACTAGCGTCATGGAAATGTCTAATTGTATAATAGTGCTCTTCAACAAGAAAAAACCGTCAAAGTATACTTTTTAACATATAATGGTTACATAGTGGAAATGACTACTGTGCTAACAGGGGTGCATATTTCATTCAGAATCAATGATGAGTGTAATTGAGATTTGAATTATAACTTTACATGTTCTATTCCTTTTCTTTTCCTCCAGTGTTACAGATCAAACCCAGAGCTGTAAGCACCCAAACCAAGAGTTTCACCTCTGGGCTATGAATTTTGATTCAACTGGAATGAAAAGAATTGTCTTTATTGCATTCTTACCATCAATTGATGCTCTTTTAGGCAAAATTGTCACAGCTCCTTCGGCGATCTCCTCCTGCTGATAGACAGGTGCTATTTTAGATCCCCAACTATCTGAGCCAATCCATAGAAAATGCCCGCTCTGGTTTAGTTTTTTTGCTGCTTCCAATATCCTCCTAAGGGAATAAAATGGAATAAAAATATGATTATTCGTTGGAAGGGACTACAATTATGGATATTGTAACACCAGTGCTGAAGCCCGAGTGTGTTGTCCAAATTTCATGCATCATGGAAACTTAATTTTCTGAGTCATCTGTTAATAGTTTGGTGGGAGGATTCTTGGGGGATAATTAGATTTGAATAAGTCAGGAGTGTGGGCCCCAGGATGATACAAAAGACCTTCTGAGCTGAGCCCTGAGTGAGATGTTTCTCTGACACACCATATGATGCCTTCCATGTTTCACAGAGAAGTCAAGTCCTCATCAGCTGCAAAGAAGCAGCTAGGACCACACTCTCGGGGGCTCCAGAGCCAAGAGACAAGCAAGCTTCTTTTCTTTATAAATTACCCACTCCATAGCCAAACAAACTTCTTTTCATATTTCTTTTAAAATTATCAAGCTCATGATATTTAGAGATAGAAACAAAAAAGTGGACCAGAACAACCAGTTTTATAAAGGTAAATACACTGGATAGGTCATCGTTAAACAATTAGTCAATCACTCTAATTGCTTGAGTCTTATCATCTGCTAAAGGAAATGCAGCAGAGACTCCAGCATGTGTTAATTGGGCTAATCCTTAACCTGTTCTCACTCCCTCTCTCATTCTGATGCATCTCATTTCACTCAGTCCCAGGTTTTACTCTGTAGGCCTGTAGGCGTTGCCTGTATAGACATAAGGAGGCTGTTGGGGTTGAAGCAGAAGGTAGTCTGTGGGTGCAGAGGAATCTAGTGATTCCTGTGAAATCTCACCAACTTTTTACACTGTTCATAAAATATGTTTGGAAAGGATGTGGGGCACAAATCTGATCCTGTATCCTGCAGGAAAGTAATCAGCACCTGATGTCATCCTCGTTGGCAAACATAATCACTGCGCGAGCGTTAGGTGTCTCCAGCAGGCGTTTGATAATTTTTTCGAATTCTCCAGGTCTTGGTTCACGTGGGATTTTCTGTGATTGAGCAATGCAAACACCACCTGTTTCAGGGGGAAAAACTTGTTTCAGAAAAAAGCATTTATTTAATTAAACCTTGATGAGGTTAATTGCGTTATAAAAGCACATGATTTGCTAAAAAATACTGTTTCTCCAAGCATTTGTCATTCTGGCCAATTGAAAGTAATTGTGTCTGTTTTTATTATAATACACGCACTAAGTGAATAACGCCAATATGAGTTAAATTTAAAATCTCTCTCTCTCTCTCTCTCTCTCTCTCTCTCTCTCTCTCTCTCTCTCTCTCT
>NC_034591.1:47252592-47253918 GCF_900095145.1 Mus pahari
TGTGTGTGTGTGTGTGTGTGTGTGTGGTAGCAGTGATGGTTTAGAGAGGAAGTGTATCTTGTGAAGAAAGCCTAGAGATGGAGGGAGAAAGGGACCTTTTAAATTTGTTTATAAGAGTAAACAAGAGTAAAAAAAATTAATAAAATCTTGGACTATATTGTGTGAGAGATTACTCTTGACTAACAAGACCCCTTTTCTGCTTTTCTTTGCTAGTAGGTCTCATTTGCATTTAATTTTGTTTTGTTGCTAATAACATTGCTTCACTCTTCAGCAAAGTGTGTTGTGAGACAAAGAGTCTACAAAACTATCCAGAAAAACTCAAACATTTAAGCCCTCCATTTACATAGGCTTCTATTATACAAATAAAAATAGCTATTTAAGCCAAAAGGAAGAAAGGAAGGGGAAAGGAAAGGAGGAGTGGAAGGATGAGGTACTCAGGACTCTTCTTTTATGCTTTCCTAAAACTATGAGGATCCAAAGAAGAAATGTAGAGAGAATTCTGCCTCCAAGATTGGTTAGGAGTAGCAGAAAATTTTTTTTCTAATTGCAGTGGAGCAGAGATAAGCACATTCTAACACTGGAAGAGAAAATAGAATTAGCTATAGGTTTTCTATTGCATTGTAGCTTAAATGGACTTTTTTGAGTCAGTTGAGAATTAAGTCACCATTTGTAACACTGCTTCACTACGCACAGGTATTTTTACTTCCAACAACTTACAATAACTAAAGTCACCCAACGATTATTGGCTGCCATTATAGCTTCTGCATTAGATTCTGAAAAATCTGTGTAATCTAGGAGATACTGAACAATCTGGAGACCAATACTATAATAAATTGCACCTTCCACTTATGTAATAAACTGAAGAATTTTAGAAATACTTCATGCAATGGGAGCAAGGAAGAAAGAAAATAAGTGACTGAAATAGCCAGATTTCAAAGAACACACACACCTAACTATGTGGGGGAGAGTGAGATATTCATAATAGAGTATAAGGAGTGAATGAGCCTAGCTTAATGCCAGCCTAGAGTAAAGTTGAAGTTGGAAAAAATGGCCAGGATCAGAACATAGATACATGTGTCAGCCATGTAAAGAGCTGTATATGAAATATCCATGCATTGTAACTTACCCTCATTATGAGGGTATTGAGTCAAGGTCTTTGGGAGGGGACTGAGTAACAAAGATAAAGTCCTCATGCACGGAATTAGGGCCCTTTCTTAATTCTAAAGATAAGATAAGGGAGGGGGGATTGAAAAGGGAAAGAGAAGGTATCTGGGAAAGAAAGAGAGGGAAGAAGGAAGGAAGGAAGGAAGGAAGGAAGGAAGGAGG
>NC_034591.1:47253938-47281665 GCF_900095145.1 Mus pahari
AGGGAGGGAGGAAGGAAGGAAGGAAGGAAGGAAGGAAGGAAGGAAGGAAGGAAGGAAGGAAGGAAGGAAGGGGAGGGAGGGAAGGAGAAAATAAGAGAAAGAATGGAGGAAAGAAGGAAGGAAGGAAAAAGGGATGGAAAGAAGGAAACAAGGAAGGACATAGGAAAAGGGGAAGAGAAAGAGAAAGCAGCAACATGAGAGACCAGAGAATTCTCTTTCCCCTCAGCCCATCTGAGAATACAATGCAAAATCAATTGTCTCTGAATCAAGAAATGAGCCACCAGAACAACCCAATCATTCTGGCACCCAGATCTTAAACTGTTGTTTATAAGCCATGAGCACAATGTAATTTAATACAGAAGCTGGGCTGAACTAAGGCATTACATAATTTAAACTTTACCCAGAAAAAAAAAAAAAAAGAATTCATTAAAAGCTAATAATACAGAAAGAGATAAGCTTTGTTTTAGGAAGAAAACTGAGCCCAGCAACAGATGACCAGTTAAATGTGTGTGATCAGACCCAATGTGTTCAGCAGGAATGAATTAGTATAATCAATAAACAATGATTATTTTCTCATATGTTTGAAAATATTAAAAATCATCCATGAAGTAGAAACATACTTAGTAAACTTATACCATATTCTTCAAGAGTAGAGCTGCACATCACCAATGAATCAAACTATACTGTGGCCTATACTTAGCCAGCCTATTGGTATACCAGTAAGAGTTATGGTGATCAATTCATTACTCAGTAAACGTTTATAAAGTTTTAAGTATTTTCCAGGTATGTGTAGGGCATGATGATATAATAGTCAATAAGATGGGCATGGCCTCTGCCTTCATAGAAGTTTGAAATACAATCAAATCAGACTTCATACAAATAGAAAGAAGTATGTAGGTATGAATTAGGCAAGCCCTATAAAGAAGAAAAAGGCTGGTACGGTGGTCAGGAAAAGTTACTCTGAAGTGGTATAATTTAGTTGGCTTCCAAAGGATGAAAGATGTGTAGAGTAATGTGGGAAATGACAGAAAATAACTGATAGAACCAGTAAGTGAGGAGTAGAGAAGCCAAGTCTTTATGACTCATAGGAAACACTGGTTCCCTGAACATGTGTTTATGGATGAAAACGGACCAGATTTACTGATATGGAGGGAGATCCAAAGAGTAAAGGATGGAATCAGGTCCCACTCTCCTGCCACCTCTCCTCCATAAGACTCCTGAACCATACAGGTAACCTTCCCTTCCTCACCCATCTTCCTTGCTCTCTGAGCCCCCTGTGCCAAGCCAAGCTGCCCTGAGCAGCCTGCCATCCCAAGGGGATATCCATGCTCCTCCCTCTCTCCACCCACCTTCATTGAAACTGAGTCTTCTGAAACATACAGAACTGCAGGTCTTGAACAATATGTCCCAAGGATCTCTATCAGAGGCCTGCCACACCAGGACCATTGAGGTTCACCCCCTCCCAATAGCTATTACAACAAGAACATCCAGGGACCAAAAACATCTAGGTGGCTAAAGGCCATCAAAAGAACACAAACAACAAGCACCAAGGATATATGGCATCTCCAAAGCACAGCTACCCCACCACAGCAAGTCCTGGATATCCAATATAACTGAAACAAAAGAAAATGACCTTATATCTAGTCTTATAAAGATGATAGACGTCTGTATAGAGGAAATTAAGAAATCCCTTAAAGAGACACTGGAAAATATAATAACAAAGATAGAGGTCTTTAAAGAGGAAAACCATACATCCCTTAAAGACATACAGAAAAATACAGTTAAACAGATGAAGGAAATAAATAAAACTGTACAAGACCCAAAAATAGAAATAGAAGCAATAAAGAAAACATAGACTGAGAAAATCCTGCAGATGGAAAACCTGGGGAAGAGAACAGGAACAACAGATGCAAGCACCATCAGCAGAATACAAGAGATGGAAGATAGAATCTCAGACATAGACAATATAATAGAAGCAATTGATGCATGAGTCAAAGAAAATGTTAAAGCTAAAAAATTCCTAACACAAAACATTGAGGAAATCTTGGATAGCATGAAAAGATCTAACCTAAGAATAATAGGAGTAGAAGAAGGTGAAGAGTCCCAGCTCTAAGGCAAAGAAAATATTCTCAACAAAATCATCGAAGAAAACTTTCCCAACTTAAAGAAAGAGATGCCTGTAAACATATAAGAAGCTTATAGAATACTAATTAGACTGGACCAGAAAAGAACATCCTTCCAGAACAAATTAATCAAAACACAAAATCTACAGAACAAAGAGAGAATATTAAAAGTGATAAGGAAAAAATACAAAGGCAGACCTATCAGAATTATACCCAACTTCTCAACAGAGACTCTAAAAGCTAGAAGGGCCTGAGTAGATTTCTAAACCACAACCTCTAAAAAAACCACAGGTGCCAACCTAGACTATTATACCCACCACCATAGATGGAGAAAACAAGATATTTCAAGACAAATCCAAAATCAAACAGTATCTATCCCCAAATCCAGTTATAGAAAATACTAAAGAAAAACTTCAACCCAAGAAGGATAACTACATCCAAGAAAACACAGGAAATAAATAATTCCATACCAGCAAAACAAGGAAAGTATACACACACACACACACACACACACACACACACACACACATTAGCACCACCAACATCAAAATAACAGGAAATAACAATCACTGTTCATTAATATCTCTCAACATCAGTGGACTCAATTCTCCAATAAAAAGACGCAGGCTAACAGAACAGAGGCAAAAACATTCTGATGCATATGAAAAACATGCCTCAACCAGAAAGATAGACATTACCTCAGAATAAAGGGCTGGAACAAAGGTTTCCAAGAAAACAGGCACAAGAAGCAAGCTGGAATAACCATTCTAATATCTAATAAAATATATTTTCAACCAAAATTAATGAAAAGGGATAGGGAAGGAGACTTCAAACATTTGAAAAAATTTTTCCTTTGATGATATCTCAATTCTAAACATCTCTGCCCCAAACACAAGGGCACCCACGTTTGTAAAAGAAACATTACCAAAGCTTAAATCACACATCAAACCCCACACACCACATTCTCAAAATTTGACAGGCCATCTAGATAAACACTAAATAGAGAAACAATTAAACTAACTGACATTAGGAATGAGATGAACATAACAGATACCTATAGAATATTTTACCCAAACACAAAATATATCTTCTCAGCACCTCGTGAATCCTTCTCCAATATTGACCATATTGGACAATATTGGTCACAAAGCAGCCTCAACAGATACAATAAAATTGACAAAATGCCTGTATCTTATCAGACCACCATGGATTAAAGCTGAACTTCAACCACAACAGAAACACTGGAAAGCCTCCACAGTCATGGAAATTGAACAACTCTCTACACAATGATCTCTGGGTCAAGGAAGAAATAAAGAAAGAAATTAAGGACTTCCTAGAATTCAATGAAAATGAAGGCACAGTGTACCCAAATTTATGGGACACAATGAAAGCAGTGCTAAGAGGAAAGCTCACTAAATGCCTCCATAGAGAAAGTAGAAAGTTCTCATAATGGCAATTGAAATGTACACCTGAAAGCTCTAGGGAAAACAAAAAAGGAAGAAGAAGAAGCTAGCACATCAAAGAGGAGTACAAGGAAGGAAATAATCAAAATCAGGGCTAAAATCAATCAGTTAGAAATAAAGAAAACAATACATAGAAGAAAACAAAGGGCAGATTCTCGCTTAGAATGGGGAATAAAATGGTCATAAAATGCAGAAAGAGGGATGGTCTTGGGAGGGAGGGGAATAGGGGTTTACAATCAGGTGTAGGGAAGAACAGGAGAAATGGCTAGATGGCCCTGAAAATGTATGGAAATCTGTAAGGAGGTGGGGGCCACCTTCAGGATGGGACAGACATGGAATAAGGGAGGTACCCAAGAATTATTGAATGTGAGCTTAGTTGTGACTCACTATCTTAGGAATATGGAACCTGAAGAGACCACCCTCCTGTAGCCCAGTGGAGTGATAGGGACACCAACCCACCCACAGAATTTTCAATCCAAAATTTATCCTGTCCACGAGAAATGCAGGCATGGGGGATAGAGCAGAGACTGAGGGGATGGCCAAAGAATAACAGGTCTAACTTGAGACCCATCCCATGGGCAAGCATCAATTCCTAATACTATTAATGATACATTGCTATGCTTGCAGACAGAAGCAAGTTGTCCTTTGAGAGGC
Source organism: Mus pahari (assembly GCF_900095145.1). NCBI lineage: Eukaryota > Metazoa > Chordata > Mammalia > Rodentia > Muridae > Mus > Mus pahari. Next base: position 47,258,179 of record NC_034591.1, read on the forward strand.
TCAACCCAGCATCTAACTTAGATGCAGACACCCATAGCCAGAGGATGGAGCCTGGGAACTCTAACGGAAGAACAGGAGGAAGGATTAAGGACCTTGAAGGGGATAGGAACTCCACAGGAAGACCAACGGAGTCACCTAACCTGGACCCTCTGGGCTCTCTGAGTCTGAACCACCAACCAAAGAACACACACAGGCTGGACTGAGTCCTCCCGGCTAATATGTAGCAGGCGCACAGCTTGGTCTTCATGTGGATCCTGAACACCTGAAAAGGGACTATCCCAGAAGCTGTGGCCTGTCTGTGGGAGATGTTCTTCTAGCTGGGCTGCCTTGTCTGGCCCCAGTGGAAGAGGAAGCACCTAGCCTTGCAGAGACTTGAAGTGCCAGGGTTGGGGGTGGGAGGGAGAATACCCAGAGAGGCCCCACCTGCTCAGAGGTCAAAAGGAGGGTGAAGGAGTAGGATTGTGGGAGGGGGTGACCGGAAGGGGGAAGTGAGTGGAATGTAAAGTGAATAAGTAAAATAAATAAATAAATAAATAATAAAATTTAATTATAAAAACTAAAAGAGTGGATTCAGAAACCCCATGGCGGTGGTTATTTGGAATACATGGTGGAGAAGAATGAGTAAGGACAATTCCACTCCACAGAGGAAGGACAGAGCTCTGGTGGGAGTTCAATGATGCTTCGTTTTGGTGTGATGCAAATAGTGAATCAACAGGAAGCCACTTGCATGTGGTTGGTCACAGTGACATGATTAAACACGAGGGAAATACAAGAGAACTGTCAGGTATGTGAAGAGAAGTGGGTAATTTTCATTCGAGGCCGCTGTCTTCAAAATGCCACTGAAACATCCATTGGGCTAAAAGGGTATTTCTAGAGCTAAGGAAAATGAAAGGGAAATGCAGTTACCATTGTGTCCAGTATTGAGAGTAGGAATTGCTATTGGGATCAACAAAGAGACAGGGAAGCGGGGGGGGGGGGGGGGGTAGGGGGATGGGCGGAGGTATCTGAACAAACTCCTCTGTGCTCTGGAAAGAGCCAGTGAGAGGCTGGGAACGAAGATCACATTTTGAGAAACATTATGGAACCAGGCCTGGAGGAATGCAGGAAACTATAATTTCGTTAAAAATCAACAGTGGCTGAGTGACAACATGAGGTAACCGCCGAAGGGCAACAGGAAACTATGACAACTCTTCAAGAGTGGCTGCTTCAGATGATGCTGGCCCTTTTAATTAAACTGCCACAATTACTTAAATATTACTTAAGCGTTAAAGACTTGTTATATCCTGAGCATTTTTCTGAGACTACCACAGACTCCAGAGCCAGGAGAAACGGCAGTTGCAAGGTTTTTCATTAAAATTATTCCAGGTGAAGCATCCCTCACATAGGAATGTACTTGGGTCTGATTCAGTGGCTGACTTATTCACTGAGGACCTAGTAGAGATTTTTGTTTATACAAAGCTGAGCTAGCTAAGGTGGATTTTAACAAAGGTTACATCCACTTCACTTATTTTTCAAACTATGTCCCTTGCCTTGTACTTGTCAATCTGACCAATTTGTTTTGTTTTGTTTTTCTGGGAGATTGTACATATTGAATCTATTTCAGATGAGCCAATACCTTTGTAAAAAAAAAAATCCACTGGACAAGGCATATTGATATTTCATACCTTATGGATATTTTATTAAGTTATATGGTTACTGCTTCTCGGGTGATTTGCATTAGAAGATTAGAATGCCTTCCTTAGCCTTGAAACTCATTCACACTTTCTATTTCTACACCATTCAAAAAGACAGACAGTTAATCCATTCATCGACACTCGTGGTCTGCTGTTTCAGGAGCTATGTAGAGACTCAAAAATTGCCTACACTCCACAGTTCCATCAGTTAGCTGAGAGACAAGACATGCATACAAGAGTCAGACATGAGGACAGTGCTGATGAATAGCACAAGAGATCTACCAACACATAGAAACAAATGGGAAACAAGCCATGGCCCCAAGTTGTCCACTGATTTTATACTAAAACCAATTATTACAAATGTTTGAATTTATTTTAAAATGAAGCAAAATTCAGTCAAATAATCAGACCTATCAAAGATGCATTTCCCACATAACACTCACTATATGTTTTTACTTCCAATAATAACTGCCTTAATTTAAACCTCTGGGAGGAAGAGATGGGGCCTCTCCTGAGAGACTTTCCCCATTGCATCTATGCACTTATATATCACTCTGAGAAGCTACCAGGGGATTCAGGGGACATTACCTTTACTTTCCTACAGTACCCAGTGCTTCAAGAAACAGTTTTAAAGCTTAGCATATAGAACCAAAACAAACAAGCAAATAAACAAACAAACTGTGATAGAGGAGTTTATAACCGTTTTCCAGAGTCTCTTTACTGGTTCCTTGCCACTTGTATCGTTTTTCTCTTTGTCATTATGTAACAATAATTAAAGATATACTATGCATGCACACTGTTAGTCATCACTCCTCTCCACTCTTGTCCACTCTGAGATTCCATCACCATAACTAACAGCAGCCCCCACCCCCAAGGGTGCTTTTATCACTACTGGTCTGGCAGGGAAACAGAAACAGGAGCATCAATATCCTGCTAAAAACTGAAGTGTCAGCTCACAGCCAGAACAATTTTAGTCTAGGCTGCCCTCATCATGCCCGTCCATGATGGACTCTACCTGTAACATAATGGTTTTTGGTGGCTGCAGATCACTGATGAATAAGATAAAGCAAATTTAAATTCTCATTTAAAAAACCCAGCAGGTTATCCCTGGTAAATCTGACTGACAGATACATAAATATAGCACTTCTTCTAGGTATTAAGAACTTAATTAAGATGCTTAGAACTCCGGCAGCTTATAGAACTGACTTAAAATTCAGCATATAGTCATTCTGTGCTCAACACTTCCTATTTCTATAAATGTGTGTCTTCAGAGGACTTGGTCCCTTGTCTCTGACTTCATTTGTGTACAGCAGCAATTACATTTACTGCAATATTTATTATTTTCCTTCTCCCTCTTTCCACTAGAACACTACAACCACTGAATCCTGCTCCTTCTACTCATTACAATAACCCCAATCCTTTGCCTTGCTTAGTACACAGTCATTTCAACAGACATTTACTGGATGAATAAATGTAGGGCATGTGATTGACAGTTTTGAGATAGAAAAATAGAGATAGTTCTACTTTCATAGGCCCCTCAGCCAGGCAAAGAAATGATTGGATACATATAAATATATGGTCAAAAACATGTCTCAATAATAGAAATAAAAATAAAATAGAGACTTTGGTAAGGTAGCGGACCTTGCATTGAAATAGACTCAGGGTTCCCAAGTTGCTTTTTACTAGGATATCGTGGATTAGAAACCTGCCTAGACCTTGGTTCAATTATCTGTAGGGTGGCATTGTGGTTTGTCATATTGATATGAGGACATATTTGCAAGCAATGCCATTGTTATTACTTCTCGAGAAAGCTGAGACTCATAGGTAAGTGGTCTGCTATCTCAGGCCTGGGAGATGAAAGGTTTGTGTGCATTGATTTGGTACAGGAAAGTAAATGAACCTGCCATCAGCAGACTTAAGAGTAGATCTTGTGTGACCTTGAGAATGAGGTCATAACATCCCCCAAGGATATGGTGGGGATCCAATAAGAAGGTTAAAGTTCTCACGAATGCAACACATTATTACATTCAATACTGATCATCATCAAACAGTCAAGTGCCATTATCCCCACTAAAAGAATGTTTGATGTTCAGATCTAAGCCATGGAGTTTTCAACCAGTCATCGTTCTTTGTGTTGCACCATCAAATATCCAAAGTTTTGAGGAGGAGCATTTGCTCACTAGTCTATACCAAGGAATGGAATGACTATATTTCACATTAAGAGAAGAGATAACCCGACCACAATAATATGAATCTCCTTTCAAAGGAAGAGTGTAAAAGGATGTCACAGATTTAGATTTAAAATTAGGGGTTGATGAGATGGTTCAACTGATAAAAAATGGGCTCTCAGTGCCAAGTCTGACATCCTGAATTCAGACGCTAGGACTTACAGGATGAGAGGAGAGAACTTACTCCAGCAAACTGTTCTCTGATTACTGCTCATGCAACGCACACGCATGCACGCGCGCGCGCGCACACACACACACACACACACACACACACACTAAATAAAATAATAAATGTAATAAACATTTTAATTAAATTCTGACTTTTTAAAATAATGATAAAATTGCAACCAAAAATACTATACAAAATATTAATGGTGTGAACTATAGATAGAAAAGTTATAGAAACGATCATATCCCTTCATGTAAAAGTTTGCCAGGAATCACTGCTGTCTCTGCATCACTGGATACTGGGACAGTCTAGAATAAACTGTGCCTGTTATTCCTAGCCAGTGTTGGGATCCACCCAGATACCCAGGGGTCCATGAAGATTTGTATGAAGGCTCTAAGGATCCATGATGACATGGTAGACTGTGATGGCAGCCAGTCACCTAGTCCTTCAGAGGTGCTGTGATAGGAAACAAAATTATGAAAGGATACTGCTACTCTCTCCCCATACTCCTGATGCTTTGTGTGGAAAGCAAGGAAAACCCTGAGCGAATGCATGCTATTGATATGGTCCTGTCAGGGACCATGGCCCACGTCAGGGACTTTATCTAGCCTCAGTCCCTTGGGAATGACAAAGCCTTCCACCCGCTGTGGGGTAATGCTCAGGGGGAATGTCAAAGCCTTCCTCTAGGATCTGAATTTAAATATTGATAGTGTATAAAGAAAACGTCCAACATAGCTTCCTTTCCTCAAATATTTATAGCTTCAAAACTGCTACCCTATAGAGATTGTCCCATTATCCAAATGTATAGCACAAACCTGTTATCTGTATTGTCTTAGTTACTATTACTAAGTAACTATTATTATCACTATCCTGTGATGAAACACCAGGTCCAAAAGCAACTTGAGGAGGAAAGGATTTCTTTCACTCATAATCCCATATTTACAATTCACCAGTGAAGGCAGGATACTGGAGGCAGGAGCTAATCCAGAGGCCATTTAAGGTGTTGCTTACTGGCTTGCTACCCATGGCTTTCTCAGCCTCCTTTCTTAGAAACCCAGGACCATCAGCTCAGAGATGGCACCATCCAAAATGGGCAGTCCCACACCTCCCATTAATTACTAGTTAAGAAAATTACCTACAGCCATATCTTATTAAAGCATTTTCTCAGTTGAAGTTCTCTCCTTCCATATGACTCTAGCTTGTATCAAGTTGACCTGAAACTAGCAATCATAGACTGTAAACCTACCCACTAGTTCAGCTGTATGTAATAACACCCCCTCTCTATTCAGTTGCATATAATACACATAGTGGGCTTCAGATATGTTTGTGGAGGAAAAGCTGTGGCTTCTCAATCTGAGAGTCCAGACCATGACTCCCAAGGTGCATCCTTGGAGCTGTGAAAAGGATGATACATCTCTGTACACTGAAAGCCTATGCAGAACTGGCTCAGGTTAAGTATTCAGATTCAGAAAAAAACAATCCAAGTGGTGTGATAATATGACAACCCACTCCATCAGCCAATGGCCATTAAACTGTGTAGGTTCTGAGTGCTAAAGAGAAAGGTTCCTTTTCTGGTCCTCACATTGACTGTATGAAACTAGAACAAAGATAGAGAAAAAGACCCCAAGACCCAGCCGAAGGAAAAGTAGATGAGAAATACTATCACAAGCTATAAATGGGTTACTCCAGGTTATATACTCTCATAAACTCAGAGAAATCTCAAATTCATTGCAACCAAAGAAAGGCAATTAATGGCTGCTGAGAGAAAGTGCAACTGTGTTCTCCAAGGATGAGACCCGGATAGGTGACCTACTCCTGAGTGATCAACCTTAGACACATATCCATACGAGCAACACTAAATGGACTCAGAAGATTTTGTGTGTGTGTGTGTGTGTGTGTGTGTGTGTGTGTGTGTGTGGCAATAGTAATTAAAGAAATTATCATAAATTTTATAGGAAGTGAGGGGCATAGGGGATTTGCCGAGGAAGCAAGGAGGGGGTATAAGTTCCATGAATAATATATTCATGCAAGAAATTCTCCAAAAGATGTTTTCATTTAAATTTCAGAAAGGACATAAACTAGCTAAAAAACGTTTATGAAATGTATTGATGAAAGAGAAAATTTGAACAAGAAAGCAAATCTTAATATCCAGGAACCTGGAATTTGTAAGGAATACACACAGGATCCTTTTCTTTTTTTAGTATCAGTAATACTGGGTGTAAAATATCATCATAAAGACAGTACACCAAGATGCATTAGCAAAGCACAAGACTTTGTCAGTTGCTAGATAGCCATGCCCTACAACAGTAGCAGAAGAAATGTGTTCCTCACTAAGGATCTGTATGGTGTATGATTTTTCTCAAGACGACTTTCAGATGAATCAAGTGACAAATGAAGAGGTACAAGACAAGTATTGCTATGCATCCACACTTGCTCTTATGTTAGGTCCTTCCACAAAAAAATGTTCCTGAAGCATCATTCCAGCCTTTTCCTCACATGGTTTCTCTTGAGTACAAATTAAAGACAACCCAGTGAGTAGACTGTGATACATTCTACCCATTTGTGTAGAGGATTAACACAATACTTCAATGATTTTTTTTTTATATTCAAGAATGAATGAAAGGATTGAAATAATTTCTTAGGATTGGGAAAATTAAAGAAACACTTGCTGTAGCTTATTAGGAGCTTGAATCTGGAGTGCTGAGATAATGGTGCTTCAAGTTAGGAGCTATAGAATTTAAACATTCGAAATGAGTTCAAAAGACATGTAAACTGCCCTGGCCTTACAGAAGACTCGGGACTGGTCAGTGAAAATGTCTAACTTGCTGAGGTTCAGTGACAAGTTTCTAATACCAAAGGGAATTATGAGATGATAATAAATTTTGAAACAAGTCACAGAGGCCAGGTTATTTAAAGCTCCATGTAAATCAAGGCAATTAGTTTTATGGGTCAACTTGTCTAAGCCACGGGATACCCACACAACTAGTTAAACATTATTTATGGGTATTTTGTGGAAAGCAGGTGGTTCTCTCCAGTTTGCGCCAGCCATCAAGCAATCCACTGAGGGCCAGGCTGAAGTAAACATGTGGAACAAGGTGGAATTGATTGGGATTGACAGCTTGAACTGGAACATTGGCCTTCTGCTCTGAGGACTACTGGTTCTCAGGCCTTAGAGCTACATCATAGGTTTTGCTGGGACTCTGACTTGCAACTGACAGATGGGAGACTCCCCAAGTTTACATACCTATATAACCAAGTTCCTGATAATAAATCCCTTCAGGTGTATGTATGCATGTGGGTTACTCTATTTATCCGAAGGACACTGACCATTACAATTAATCATTATACACAGGCCATTCTGGAATGGGTGAAGGTGTATGCATGGAAGTCTGAACTTGGCAGCCCAGAAAATCCTTCAAGAGACTGAAAAATAACAGCTGTTTAACCACAAAAGTCTCAGAAGTAGGAACAAGAGGTGCCTCATTGATTGGTGATCTTGAAGCCTGATTCACCACAGATACAAATCAAAATGTAAGGGCAAGTGAAGATGCTATATGTTTTAAATTATAGTAATCATCAAATTGTTAACAAAATTTTATTGCTTAATGTTAAAAATCTTCCAAAGGAGAGTTACTGTACAAAGAAAAATAATCTTTACAATCCACACAAAACTGAAATTGTAACCATCATAGATAAGAGAATTAAGACCATAAAACTTCCAAGTATTCTAATAGAGAAGTTTTGTTAAAACAATCTGAAGGGATAAAGATTTGGTTTTAAATATTGCTTATTTTAAATAGAGATACAAATCTCTATTAATGGTTTAGAATGTGGGAGAATAAAAACAATGCACAATACCATGTTCCAACTGTGAGGGGAATTGAGGATTAAGTTCTTAGTATGAAATTACTTACAAATACCAAATGTAATTTTTAAAATAAAACAATACAACCATTGTGTATTATGAAAACAGACCAAGTTAACTCATAATTTCTATCAAATAAAATCCTATGAAGATGAGCAAGTTTCTGGTTGTTTAACATTTTTCAAGACAGTGTCTCCTGTGGTCCAGGCTAACATTAAACCCACTATGTAACAAAGAAAAATCTTCAACTTCCTATCGTTATGCTTCTGCCTTGTAAGTACTAGGATTTCAGGCATGCACTACCAAAATCAGTCTGATGATATAACTTGAGGAATCTATATGGTGACCTGGCTGGAGGGCACAAATATGCAAAGAAAATGATCACTTGTATCAGTTGTTTAAGAAGGCTGTCAGTTTTAAATTACTGGTTAGTATGGCAATAAGAAATTACTGGTAGTTATAAAGTATGTTTTAAGAATCTAACAAAAGATGATAGTCATTCAGCTATTATTTATTTGTATAAATGACCAACTCACAATGCCAATTCTTCTCATTTTTCATTTTTAAAAAACAAGAGAAGCACATGAATCCCACTCTAAATACCCATGCCACCATTTCAGTCTGCCTTTCTAAGACGCAAATAAAATAACAATTTGACATGCTGTAATTGGCCCTTTAGTGGGAATTGTGTAAAATTCCTTCTTGGGTTCAAATAAGTGTAATCACACCTCTTGTAACAATATTTTCACCTCCTCATGTGATGTACAACTGGGACTTAGCAGGAAAGTGCACAGCATGAAGAAACTGTGGAAGTTTGTCAGCTCAAAATGCACTTGGCGAGAGGGAAGATTTATCTCACACATCACTGTGAAAGGAAAGTGCTATCTTTACTAACATGGATAAAAAGAGTAAAATTTCACCTAAGTCTATTCTCCTTCTCCTTCTCCTTTTTCCTCTCTCTCTGCCCCATGCCCCTTTCTCCTTCTTCCATGAAATTCCACCCTTGAGTCTTAAGTGATTCCTCAAGAAGCAGTGTTGTAAGAGAAGAAACTCCCTGTATAGACAAGGCATGAACCTAGCATGAGCATCCCCAAAGATGCCCTACATGATAGCAGTGGGGACACCCCATTATAAAAAGAACAAACCCAAAGGGCCCTGCTACTACCGGTCTCCATGTCTCCCTTCATTGACAGTTTAGTATGGAGGCAAATTGGAATAAATCCGACTCCCAAAGGCAGTGTTTGTACCAGGTCAATATGACATTGCATATCACAGAGCCACTAGATGGCTCAATGAATAGAAGATACAATGCATACATCTCTTTTCTCTATGGTCAAACTATATGATGCTGAATAAGTTATGGTCTGGAGGAATGAATGAGAAGATGAGAAAGAGGAAGGGAGAAGAAAAAGAGCCCTGAAGTTTGCCCAGAAGAACAAGCCAATCTGCGTGAGGTGAGAACAGCTCAAACCAAACCATTTAAGTAAGTTGAAATGAGTTCTGTTAATGTGATGTGTGCTTTTCTTCTTATATAAAGTACTTGAAGAGCATATTTTGAAATGTTGGTTTTGCATAGTTGGTTTTGTGTCATTGTGAACTAGGGCTCCAAACACTGAGGCCAACAATCTGACAGGATGGCCTCAAACTTCTTACATGCTCAAGTGCCCAATATGAACAGACCCAGGGAAGAGAAAGTTCACATTTTCCAGCCCATTGCCCAGGAAAATCATTATGCCAAAGACAGTACTGAATCAAAAATGAGCATTGCTTAAATTTCTCATCCATTCTGAATTTGAAGGGAAAACATTAGACTTTGCGCTATGTCTGCCTCAGAATTAGTGACTTAGTTAGAAATCCATCACATAGTTCCATCAGGTGGGTTCAAAGGGGGGAAGAAAGATATTAATCATCTCTGGTTTTCCTCAGTAAATTGACGAATATTTTGTGTATGATGCATGTCAAATATTTTTAGACAAGGGATAATATCAGTGAACAATTTGCAAAAGACTCTGCTGTCACAAGAGTCCTCATTACCAGAGTGTTGCTGGGACCTGGTAAGGTTTGATGCTGTGGTCATTCATTGGGTATGTGGGGGGGTAAATAAATTAAAAAGGCACCCAGCTCCATGATACCATGAACTGATCTAATGCATAGATAAGCATGCCCATCTCTCTCTCTCTCTCTCTCTCTCTCTCTCTCTCTCTCTCACACACACACACACACACACACACACACACACACACCTACCTAAGCGCTCCAACAATACCAAATAGGACACTTTACAGCATCACAGCAGAAGGATGAGAGATCATATACTATGAACATCCTCCATTTGTATCAGGCTGCATTTTCTACTAGTTCTCATCACAACTCTATACTGGCTTTCAACCTGTGGTTTTTGTTCAAGGATTATTTCAGTACATACACAAAGAGGAGATAACATGCCCAATTTAAGGAAGAAGGGACCAAGAATAGAGAGATCAATTATCTCTTTAGCTAAGCAGCTTTATGAGCAGGCTCCTACTCTGACCAGTGTATAGAGGTGACAAAGGAAATGGAACAAACATAGGCACAAAAATTCTATACTTCAACCAATGCTCAAACAACTTGAAGGATAACCCTTGGCACTGTTAAGACTATTTTCTACTGCAGGAGATGCTCTATGTCTATAAACTGTGAAATGAAAGGGTTAAATATATAGTTCCATGGAGAATGTCTTGGGTTCAAACAACACTAAGGAGAAAAGAGTTAACGGAATGTTTTAGCTAACAAATGTCTGGAAATGTCATTCTTTTAAAGGATACTTGTGAAAAATAAGTTCTGGACACTGTCTTATCTAAAATAGCCAGTAGTGAGTAGCTTGAGATGCAAGACATCCCACCCTAAACATATTAACTCTATTATTTTCTCCTTAAAAGATTCATTTCAGGACAAATGAAAAATAATGTGTTGGAATAGGAAATATTCGTTCCTCGTGTTATTGCATCTCACTTCCCTTTTATAATTCCCCAGTGCTCCAAAGAAGTGGGTAGACATTTCTTCCTTTTACAAGAAACCACACAAGACCCCACAGCTAGCTTTGTCAAATGCATACCTCACAAACTTCATCCTAATAGCGAAGTATAGGCACTGCAATCTGCTATTACCTCTCAACATGTCTCTATGACCATTACATCTGTTTTGATACATATAATTAAACACAGCATCGGTGGGTAAGAGAGTTAAAATGTGAATGCCAACATTTTATAAATTCAACAAAAATGTTTTAGACCTAGTTCAGTGGGAGAAGAACTTTATGCACCAATATCCTGTATGTCCCTACCCACAAACTCATGCATGTTTGCAACCACACAGAGGACACTAACTTAGCATGACATACACTCTGAGCACTATGTTGGAATCTAAAGTTTAAAAATAAATAGCATGCATCTTCTGGTCGTCGGGAGCTCAGAATGAACAATATACCATGTAAACAAGTACAGTGTTTGGCAAACTTGGCATAAGAAATGTTCACTACAGTACACTGCATCTTACAGACATAGAATCAAGAGTTGGAAACCAGCCAGTGAACTTGGAAATACATGGACAGAGTCACTGCATATGGTACCTTGGCATAAGCCAGGCTCACCTGTCTGAAAACACTTCAAAATAAAACCCTTTTGATTAATTTAACATTCAGAAATAGACAAACATCTATTTCCAATAGACATGTATGGCATCCCTCATTTAAAAAAATTGTCGTTAATAATTTTAATATACTATAATGAATACTCTGCATTTATGTATTAAAGGGAAGAGGCAATTCACCTGTAGAAATACTGAGCACATCTTTAGCCCGTAAAACAGTTCCTTGAATAGGAAATAGCAAAGTGTGAATTCTAAGCACCAAGGACTCCAGCTGGTTTTAATAAATGCTAATCATAACCAACCAAGCAGTTATCTCCATCTCAAATGGCCTTAGTTTAATGTTGCAACACAGCAAAACCTCTAAGTTTTAAAAAATGTGCTCCTGTTATCATAAATTCTGTAAGTGGGCACACCAGTTCAAAACTGCATAATTTATGGATTGCCTATCAAATATACTTCATTAAAAATATATGTATATGTAAATGTATATGTATATATATACATATATATGTATATATATGTTTTTGTGAAGTATATTTGATAGACAATCCATGCAATCCATGCAATTTATATATATATATGTATATATGTATATATATATATATATATATATATATATATATATATATAGGCTTTCATGAAGTATATTTGATAGGCTATATATATGCATGAGAGAAGACTAAAACTACAGATAACATGTTATAATATTTTAGAATTATTATATTGTATATTATATTACTTATGTTATTCTGGGGATTCTTAGAAAAAAGTGAAGCTTTTAACACTTTTATCATCCAAACTAAAAAAAAAGAAGAAAAAGAAAAAGAAAAAGAAAAAAAAATCTCCTCAGAACTGTAAAAGACTAAGGGATAATAATTTGTTGTCGTGAACACTTCTGTAATATAATTTCTACAATTTTCATTCAGGAAGTGACTCCTGAATCAAACTCATTTTCCTTACAAATGCACTATGGCTTAGCCAAATACATGGCACCTAAGTATCTTTAAATGAAAAGCAGTTTAGATTTGAGAAACAAATCCATAAATATAAATGCCATAAAGAAAGCCTGAATTCTTGCATTACAACACACTTATGAATGCCATGGAATCAAGTTTTTATCCCCACATTGGGACATGACTCTGCTCCCTTTCCTGACCTTGAGGAGGACACACATCTTCTGAGACCATAAATCTGTTCTTAGATAAAAAAGAAGAGTACTTGGGAAAATGAACTCTAAATTCCCTGGAATTTCAACATTTGTGTTTCTATGAATACCACATGCTCTACCTCCCATGAGTACTGAGAATTATGTAAGTTCTAATATGGGAATAGAACATCATGTTAAATACAATAAGTTACTTTCTTAAAAGCCTACAGGAAAACAACTAGAGGAAACAAAAAATGTGTCCAACTTTAAAGTCTAAATCGTGGCTTGCTAAGTCAGCGTATGATGGGGTAACTTAAAAGGCAACTTTTTAAAGAGTTTTACAGCTTCTGCCAGATACTAGCTATCAGTAACTACAATTCCATGACAGCTCAATAAAAATGAAGTGAGCACAAGGGACAGTCTTGAAGACATGTCTATAGTGGTCTGTGCATTGCTGGCTTCCACTCCCTGTTAACAATGGCTTCCTAATCTCACCTTTTTACTTCCATTTCCCCATTCTTTATCCTGTTCCATCTTCATTATCTGCACCACCTTTACTTCTTTAAAAGCCTAAAACTGGAGTCATCAAATTCGGTACCTTTTCAATTGTTTTCATTCTGTTAAGTCTGAGCCTCATTAATAGAACAATGGAACAGAAAGGACTAATTAAATGCTCCAAAGATGGCTGACTGAGACCAATAACTGGTTGCTTTTCCTGAAGACTCCAGTTCTGTTTTCAGCACACCTTGGACAGTTTACTACTTGCTATCTGTAAGTCCAGTTCCAGGAGATCTGAAGCCCTCTTCCAGACTCCACCCATAACTACATGCATATGCAAACATACAAACATATACGCACATAATGAAAAATACATATAAATCTTTTTTAAGGATTACAGAAGTGGCCAGCGGTTAACAGATTATTACTCTTGCCGAAGACCTCAGTTTGGTTTACAACCTATATCAAGTGGCTCACAACTGTCTGTAACTTTACAGTGGATCTGACACACTCACAGGCACATATCCATATACAGACATAGATACACATGTTTTCAAATGGAAAGTAACTTCAAATTTTACAGCATTAAAAGAAAGAATAATTTCATCTTGTGAGCTCTGTCTACATGTTGGAACTATGTTTGCTCATCCAATAAGTCACTGTGTATGATTTATTTGTGTTCTTCTAAAATCCATATGTTGTAGCCCTATCCTCTGGCATAATCAATGGTATTCATAAGCAGAGACTCTGACAAGTTACCAAATTCAGATTATGTCACCACAGAGGGATTGCAAAAATGGAACTAGTGTTCTTATGTGAAAGAGTCTAAATTTCTCTCTGTCTCAGTCACCACAGAGTCATCTGTAGTCTAGTAACTGTCACTAAGAACCAGACTCTGCTGGGACCCCATTCTTGCAGTTTTAGTTTAAAAATCTATGAGAAATCAGTATTTTTTATTTAAGCCACACAGTGTGGGCTATTTTGATTCAGCATCCTGAGCTAAGTAAGATACTCTAGTTACTTCAAACAACAAGTGGTTCAACACCTTTAAAATTAGGAGAAAAGATGTGCTCTACTCTAGATTGTCAAACTATAAACCATGTGGTATTGGAATAGAATAACGTCAACTTTAGACAGGTAGAAATATCAAAAGTATTTACTTCCTATCCATACTTATTAGAAAAATTTTGAAGAATAAATGCCAACCAAACAAAAGGAAATATGAAAGAACATCCAAAGTCTACAGAGCAGAAAAAGTGATGATAAGGGAGGTGAGGTCAGGGTTTAGTTTATCAATCATCAAATCCGGGTCAACAAAAGCATATCTTTAGTTCTTTCAGAGGTTGGAGATGAAGGAATAATAGATATGTAAAAATCAAACATATGACAAAGAAAGATGATTAATTCCAAAAAACGCCAAATGTTGTCTAAAAAAGTTATTTTTAATAACTATAATATCTAGACCAACTGTAACATTCTGTGTATAGTTATAATAATAGAATCACAGAAAATGAACTAAAGCAAAATTGTACAGAATATCACTAGAACATTCACAGGAGATGAATTATATGTATAATATATACATATATAATATACATATATATACTTGTATTAGCATTTGTGTGTGTCTTCCTTTCTGACTGTCTGTTTCCAATGTGTATTTCAGACACTTAAGTCATCGTATCATAAAGACAAATATAGATCAATGTTTAAAAAATAAAAAGATTCAGTATAAACGTATTATGCAAATATATGATACAATAAAATAGTTAAATGTTTAAGACAATTTTGCCTGAAATCTGATCAAGTGAGAAAAATAGGGCAAATTTTTTGACAAGTGCAATTGTACTGTATATGACATCACTTAGGTTAAACTATCCACATGCTTTGTAAAATCAAAAGAGCTTCAAGATGGCTGTATGATTTGAATCCAATGTATTAGCCAATAACCTTTCCTAAGTTATTTCTCTTAAAAAAAAAACTATCTATTTACACTTGTTTCTATATTACCATGTATTAAGTTGTTTGGTTTTGGTTAGTGGCATAACAGGTGCTTTCTTAGTCTGTTTATGAACATAACCCAGATATAGTATATATTGATTAAGATAAAAACACATGAAAATCTATGTTTTCATGGTTAAAGAATCAGCTTTTTGTGGTGCTTACTGCTAACCTATCTACAAGTTGTTTCATGTTTACACTCCAAAGACACCTTTCAAATGTATCAGGAACGGTATTTATTTTTTTCCTACTCAGTGTTTCTGGGGATCAAACTCAGGGCTATCAGCATGACAGGCAGATGTAGTAATTTTTTTAAAGATTTATTCATTTATTTTGTGCATATGAGTACACCACCATTGCTTTCTTCAGACACAACAGAAGAGGGCACCAGACCCCATTACGGATGGTTGGGAGTCACCATGTGGTTGATGGGAATTGAACTCAGGACCTCTGGAAGAGCAATCAGTGCTCTTAACCACTGAGCTATCTCTCCAGCCCCGTAAATGGTTTTAAAAACAAAAGTCATATCATTGAAATTAAATAATTGGCACTCTAACTGATACTATTTGCCATTCAGTATTATGTCAGTCATTAGGACCAAAAGGTAAATAAATAACTAAGAACTTTCTCACCTACAGACAACTACCCAAGTAACATTATATATGCATTTCAAGGGACATAAAGAAAGAGTATGATGTTCAACTGGCAAAGTGGCAGCAGGATAAAGGGGAACACAGGAGAAGTCAGAGGGGATTGTTGTAGGCAGAACATTAATGTCAGTTTTCTACTATTCTGTCAGAAAACAGGTTCTAAATTTGATAGGTGTTCAGTAGTAATTCCAAAAATGAATAAATATGCCAGGGGCTGTCATCCATAACTCTCCAGGTAAAGTTAGAAATCCTGATAAGGTTGCTTCAAGAGGAGAGAAAGATCTGAAAAAGCTTTTTGGCAAATTTCAGCTCACTCATCTAGACTGAAACTTGATGAATCCTATGTGAGAAATAAATCACAGATTTCATTAATCTGTGATAGGAATGCAGCCACATGTAGCTTTAAATACGTGGTATATTTGGGGGAGCCTGAGATTAATTACCTCTCAGTGTTCCAGAAAGACTTTGTCATAATTTATTTTCTAGCATCAAATGGGCTACCTATTTCCAGTCCACATGGAGAATGAAGAGACTCCTTAGCCCCTCAGCACTTACCCAGGAAAGAGGGGACTCAAACATCAGAAATACAGAGAATGCTCTCATGCAGAGCACTGAACGGGCAGGGGACTCAAGGCCAGATCCTAATCTTAAGAAAATGAGTTACCAAACTTATGGGAAAAGTGAAGGAATTAGATTCATAAGGCATTCCTTCATTTCAATACCAAATAATAAATATTCATCTTAAGTCTCAGAGATTTTATAACATGACTTGGGCATGATATTGGGGAAAATCACACCACTCAAAATACATTAAGTTCTTGTCCTGCATCTTGTCATTCTATGACAGGGATTGGTGCATGCAACCCCTCTGGGTCTCCCCAGTATCCCTGAGTATAGGAAATCCAGCATTCACGTTGTCTACCAAGAACAATAGTTTTTCACTTCCAATCATGTACACAATCCCCACAAGATAATGTTGCTTTTTCTCTTCCTTTCTTCTTCCTTTCCTTCTCACCCTTCCTTTGCCCCTCTGCCTCTCCTTCCTTCCCTTTTAGAAAAGAAGGATTACTAATCCTTGTGGCGATTAATGGCTTCAGCAAAAATCAAGTTGTTTGACTCATTCCTAAACAAAGAACTACAGGAACCTAAGGAATGACAAGAGCCAGTAGAACAGAATTCCCCAAGGAAAAGATTCTTGATTAGTTACCCCAAATCACATGATCAGTCCTGAAATCATATGCATACAAGCAACATTAAATAATCTGAGTGGGTTGTAGCTATATATTTAAGCATATATAGAATGTGTATAAATTATATCATATACATATCAAAAGAAAGCAAAGGCCTATTTTGAAAGCAAGCAAGGGATGAAGGTACATGGGAGAGATTGAGGAAGAAAAGGAAGAGGAAAATGATATTATTGTGTTATATTTAAATTTTTGGTTTTTAAAATAAGAGTTAAGCTCTTAATATGTTATAGTGGAGATAGCATTGTGTGAAAGAAATCAAGTTCCTGGGGTTGAAAATACACGTGAGGGTTTAGTGAGGAATCAGAGAGAGAGAACAAAACTATATAAGGACCAAATCCAAGACCAAATAAATGCTACTTTCAGAAAATATGTATTCTGTGAATGTTGCCTGGACTCAGGCTGGCAAGACCAGGAGTTGTGTAAAAGAAAGAGAAAATTCTGAATACTGGAGGGAATAGAAGTAAGGTAAAAGGCTATAGAAATGTCTTAACAACTTAGGGTTAAGGACAAGCAGAGAACAAGGCCTCATCAACAGGGAGCAGGGGCGGGGTGCTTTTCTCTAGTTCTTTTTGTTATCGCTTAAAAAGCTATCCCAAGTAATACTAGACTTATCCTTTCTAGGGTTCATTATATATATATTTCTTCTGTTTTGCTGAGGATTGGTTAAGATTTAATTTCTTTTTGCACGGGTACCATAGCACATGAGCACAAAACTGTGAGAAATTAAATAGCTCCAAGAGTGTAGGTGGGCCTCTGTGAAATTGGTGCTGAATGAATTTTTAGAAAGCAGGATGCAGGGCTAGAGCCTCTGCACATGGGTTCTATTATTAAATATCTACTCTTCTAAATCGGGAAGGATAATAACAAGTCATCTTGTGGAGAAGCTGAAGGGATAAACAATACAATCTTGAAACAGAATAAGACTTTTGTTTTCATTTTCTTTTATAATTGTTAAAACGTCACCGAGGCATCACACTATGGAAATGTAAAGGATGAACGCTAAAGAAAAAATGAGGGGATGGTTGCCGTACATTTCCCATCTTAGCATTGAAAATATTATGGCTTTTGTCCAGACAAACCTACCATTGTCTATGATTCTGAATATAAATATACTCCCTTATATTTGGGTTGCCACTGAGCATAATCTCGTTGGTAGACCTCCAATCTTTTCAGAAGGGAAACAAAAGTAGTCTAGGATCTGAACAAAAGGTGATGCACCAGCACACAGGACACTGTTCACAAAGTCAGTGTTTTTTCAACTTCCCTATCTTCTGGAATTAGTGTAAGGAAATTCACCTACACATCCTTGTTATTGGACATTTAGATCATGACCAATATTTCACAGAACTAAATGCCACAGGAATACACGCTTCATTGATGTAGGTATTTTCTTATATCTTTTTCTATATACTCTGTTCTGCATAGTTCATGGCTGTGTTGGAATATTTGGAATATTTATAGCTTTTAGTACATAACATTAAATTGTTCTTCAAAAGATTTTGACCAGGGCCTGGAGAGATTTGTTAGTAGTTAAGAATACTGCTGCTCTTCCAGAGGACCCAAGCTAAGTTCCCAGTGTGCATGTGGAGCAACTCACAACTGTCTACAACTCTAGCTTCAGGTGACCCAAAACCTTTGACCTTCACAGGCATAAGCATTCATGTGCATTTACACAGACACACACAATGACACATCATTAAAAATAATTCTTGAAAATATGTATACTAAGTGATACTTTTGCCAACAATATATGATTGCCCATGAGCCTTGCCAATAGGGAAAGGTGAAGGCTCAATATTTTCCTAGTGTGACTGCTGAAACAGGGTCCCACTGCACTGTGTAGATGCTAAACTTCAGATTTATTGCATCTTATTATAATTAGTTGAAGCTGTCAGGCGATATGAAAGTTAATAAAATTTTAAGTTATGACTCATATACCTGGAAAAGAACTATAGATATTATTTAGCCTAGTCTTTCACCCATAGAGAGATTTTTTGCAGCAATAATTTTAGCAGAAGCCTATCCAATTATCCTATCCTGCTCTCTGTGCTTAATTGGCCTTGTTTAGTGTGTCACAGGGCACCAGTGTTTCAAACCCCGGATCTTTGCAAGCATGCCTCCCTGCCTCCGCTCTGCCCTTATCCCTCACAAGGATTACTTCAGTAAATTCTTCTGTCACATTTCTGCCCCTATTTCAGTGATTGGTGTCATGTGTGGTCTAAAATATTGGCCTTAAAGAGAATGTGATTCCTCTGTCAAATTCTTACAGGATGTCTTTCATTGGTTTCCAAACAATATCTGACCTCAATGTCATAGCATATAATCTATGTCTCCTTCACGCCTGCTCACAGCACAAAAGCATGTGTAGATGGCCTTCATCTGAACATGCCCTGCCTGACTCATCCTAGACTAGACCCCCTCATGGACTACTCTGAATCTATACCCTCACCGTGTTCAATGCAGCATTGAATACTACACCATCAGAGACTAAAATCCTGTCACCAGATCATTTATCTCACTGCGTTATGGCTTCTTTTAGTTGCTGATTTTTCTACCCAGACCATTTCTCTATAAGGTTAAAGATGCACCTCTAACTCTGAGTCTCCAAGGACTTTCAAAAGCCATACTCTTAGGGAAGTAAATCCATGGTTGCTTAAAATGGAAACTTATAGGTTCTTTGGAAAGTCAGTTGTGTTGGATAGTGTTTTGCTGGGGAGAACACTTGAAGGAGTGTGTTCCTGAGGTGGACACAGGTGAAAGGCTAAGGCAGACTCATAAAGGAACGTTTAGTGGAAGCAGACACAGGAAATAAGAGGTTCTGCTAAAGCAAGCATGTAAAAGGACACATGGTAAGGGATTCTTTGCTAACAACATGCACGTATTGGTCTGCCTTACATTCCATAGTTGAGCTCTATAGAAAGAAATGTACCAAAAAACTTCTGGTGGTATGCAACAGATTTTGCTGCTTCTTTAGATTCAAGTTGATTGGTTGAGCAATGTCAGCTGAGACAGATGCATGTGCTGAGGCAAGACACATGCTGAGACAAGACCCAGGGAGAACAAGTGATGTTTGGAGGAAGTATAAAAAGAGCTTGATAGACAGTGAGGCTTGCTTACATAGCTAGCTGTGTAATGCTTGTTAGTCTCAGGTCTTCACTGATCTTTGCTTCCCTAAGAAAGGCACAGCCAAGAACTTTTCCTGGGGTTCCTGTTGGCCCTGGTCCCTCCTGCTGACTCACACTGAGGCTGAGCTCTAGCTGCCACCACTGCTGATTTAGGTTTCCTACCCCAACTCTACTGACCTGGACTGCTTATATATTCATGAAGTGTTTGTGAGTGGATAGAGCTGCCTCTACAAACCTGTGAACTGAACTGCTGGTTACCAGACAACACGAATGGAAGTTGTTTCAAAGAACCATTTCTAAACCGTTCTACTCCCCCCATATCCTTTCTTTTCTACTACCTCTGGTGGGTGGGTACAAGTGAGGTTAAAGCATTTAAGAACCATCATTAAAAGTAGGATTTGGAAAAATTAAAGTTACAGTTGTTGGATAAAATAGATGAATGAATGTAATAGTCTCTGTCCGATGTCTTCTAGTAAAATTTTTCACTAAACCTTCTATCCTACTTTTTTCTGACAATGAATAGCTGGAAACTTAGCTGTAGATATGCCTTAGTAGCTTAGTAGCACTTAACTTATTCCAGAGGACTTGAATTCAGTTCCTTGCACTTGTGTTAGGTGGCTCACAACTACCTGTAACCCCAGTTCCAGGGGAGCCAATCCATTAGACCTCTGCAGGCTCCTGCTCTCGTGTACACAGCCATACATAAAAAGAACTAAGAAAATAAACTCTTTTAAAAATGGGGAGTTACTATTAAATTTCTCCCACCTGTGCCTGGTCACATCTTCTGAGAAAAATGTGAGAAACACTGTTAACATGGTTTAGAAGATGCAAAATCAGCATTGTTCTTTGACTTACTAAACTGAAGATGGTACACTACCTTTTCGGTAAGTGTAAAGCTTCTTTATGCAAATAGATAAATATAAAATAAAGCACTGTACATAAGGCAGGCAGGCAAGGCAGGAAAGGAAGGAAAGAAGAATGGAAGAAGGAGGAAAGGAAGGAGGGGAAAATGAAGAGAAAAACAGAGGGAGAGGAGGAGGAATGAAAAACAAAAGGGAAGTAGAATTCTCAGGACATTTCATAAACAGAGTAATACTTTGGTGTGATCTGGCTGCCTCAGAAAAATCCCTGTGCCACTCAGAAAAGACTTTGTGGGGCTACACGTCTGGAAGCATGGTGCTCAGAGGCAAAGGTGTCGATGTATTTAAAGAGCTCTGGCAGTATCTTTTACACATATTCAGTAGAAAAGAAGAAAAGAGAGAAGGAAGCATATTTATTTACATTTAAATAATTCATAAGTAAATAGAGAGGCAGAGAAAGAGATGATATATTGATTCTGTAAACATGAATGAAATTAAAAAGTTGAGATAGTTTATAAGCAAGATGAGCAAGTTAGCATTTTGCCTCGATTGGAAAGGAATAGTGTGATTTGTGATCTGTTTGGCACTGACCAATAGAGCTTTCTGTGCAGATAACAGTGATCAATGAATGGTAGCCTCACCCAATACAGTAGCCAGCAGCAACATAAAGCTATTGAATATGTAAAGGCAACCTTATTGCCTAACAAATTGAGCTTTTTAATTTTATTTGATTTAAACTTAAATAGCAAACAGTTATGTAACCTTAACTATTCTAAAGGTTCAGGCAGGAAAATCAAAGTTCAAGGTCTGTCTATTCTATACCCTAGGTTCATGTGAGCAAGTGAGTGAAAACCTTTCACAAAGTAAAAATAATGGACTGAGATAAAGAGTTTGCCTGGTGAGTGTAAGATTCAGATAATCAACATAGTTATGTAGGCTAGTGACTAATATCCTGGAGCAAAGTAGAATTTCAATCTTACAAGAAACTTAAATTAATAAAACACTTCAATTTGAAATCTACAATGCCAAAACTGCTAGAAGAAAATATAGGCAGTAACCTATGGTTACCTATGGTGTAAGTATAGGAAAGGACTTTCTGAATAGGACTCCACTTGCCCAGGAATTAAGGCCAATAACTGACAAGTGGGACGTCATGAAACTACAAAGTTTCTGTGCAGCTCAGTAGACAGTTGAGTGAACAAGATTCCCACAGCACAGAAGGGAATCTTTGTCAGCTACATATCTGACAGAAGATCACATCCTGAATACACACAGAGCTCAAACACAGAGTCAAGAAAACAATGATCCAACTAAAAAGGAGACTAGGAATCTCAACAGATATCAATAGAGTTATCAATCAAATGCCTCCAAGATTGTTCATCATCCTTAGCAATAAGGAAAGTACAAATGAAAACACGTCAGATTTCATCTCACCCAAATCATAATGGCTATGCTCAACAAAATTTGATGCCAAAGCAAATTAGTCCAGCCACTCTGAAAATAAGTATGGAAAATTGAAAAAGAAAAGAAAGAAAAAAACAAAGTAAATATACTGTGTAGCCCACCTATAGCACTCCTTAGCATGTGCCCACAGGATTCAATATCCTATTTCACAGATTCTTGTCCAGCCATGTTCATGGCTCTTCACAATAGCTAGGAAATGGAGCCAACCCAAAGGTCCTTCAACTGCTGAATGGATAAGGAAACATGTGGTGCATATACACTGTGGAATATTATTCAGCTATAAAGAAAAAAATGATCTTATGAAATTTGCAGGTAAATGGATAGCTCTAAAGAAGGTTATATTGAGTGAGGTAACTGAGACTCAGGAATACAGATGGTGAGTATTGACCTCGTCTGCATTTCCTAGACTCAGAAGACCAAGGAGTCAAGCCATGAAGCTGATTCCCATAGAAATAGCTGCACAAAAACTTTATATGCCCCAGTACAGGGGAAGGCCAGGGCCAAGAAGTGGGAGTGGGTGGGTAGGGGAGCAGGGCATGGGGGGGGTATAGGGGACTTTGGGGATAGAATTTGAAATGTAAATGAAGAAAATATCTAATAAAAATTGAAAAAAAAAAAAAAGAAATAGCTGCATGAGCAAGACCTGAAGAATGGCAGTATCAATAGACAGGCTAATGCAATAGGAGGAAACTTCTCACAGTGTCCAACAGTTAGACAAAAACTACAGGCAACTAATAACTGCTGACAGAGGAAGAGGTAGGCTCTCCTGAGGATGCTCCCCAGATTAGTTACACAATACAAAGTCAGTACTGAAAGCATAAACACACAAAGAATGAAAATGGACTCAACATACTGTGCTTACCTCCCTCCCGCCCCTTCCTTCCCCCTCCCTCCCCTTCCCTCCCCCTCCCTCCCTTTCCCTCCCCCTCC